>NC_079194.1:42684855-42999855 GCF_029499605.1 Hyla sarda | reverse complement strand
GGAATTTTCTCCCATTACCCTTTGTAGAAATGGTAAATTTGGGGAAAAAACTGCACGTTAGTGAAAAATTTTTTTTTTCATTTACACATCCGAACTTAACGAAAAGTCGTCAAACACCTGTGGAGTGTTAAGGTTCACCGGACCCCTTGTTACGTGCCTTGAGGGGTGTAGTTTCCAAAATAGTATGCCATGTTTTTTTTTTTTTTTTTTTTTGCTGTTCTGGCACCATAGGGGCTTCCTAAATGGGACATGCCCCCAAAAACCATTTCAGCAAAATTCACTCTCCAAAATCCCATTGTCGCTGCTTCCCTTCTGAGTCCTCTACTGCGCCCACCGAACACTTGACATACACATATGAGGTATTTCCTTACTCGAAAGAAATTGGGTTACAAATTTTGGGGGGGCTTTTTCTCCTATTATCCCTTGTAAAATTTCAAAATCTGGGTCTACAAGAACATGCGAGTGTAAAAAATGAAGATTTTGAATTTTCTCCTTCACTTTGCTGCTATTCCTGTGAAACACCTAAAGGGTTAACAAACTTACTGACTGTCATTTTAAATACTTTTAGGGGTGCAGTTTTTATAATGGGGTAATTTATGGGGTATTTCTAATATGAAGGCCCTTCAAATCCACTTCAGAACTGAACTGGCCCCTGAAAAATTCCGATTTTGAAAATTTTGTGAAAAATTGGAAAATTGCTTCTGAACTTTGAAGCCCTTTGATGTCTTCCTAAAGTAAAAACATGTCAACTTTATGATGCAAACATAAAGTAGACATTGTATTTGTAAATCAATATATCATTTATTTGGTATGTCCGGTTTCCTTACAAGCAGAGAGCTTCAAAGTTAGAAAAATGCAAAGTTTTCAATTTTTTAATCAAATTTTGAAATTTTTCACCAAGAAATGATGCAAGTATCGACAAAAATTTACCACTAACATAAAGTAGAAAATGTCACTAAAAAACTATCTCGGTATGAGAATGAAAAGTAAAAGCATCCCAGAGTTATTAATGCTTAAAGTGACAGTTGTCAGATGTGCAAAAAAATGCTCCCGTCCTTAGGGTTATAATGGGCTCCGTCCCCAAGGAGTTAGAGGTACTCCGGTGGAAAACTTTTAATTTTTTTATTTATTTTTAATCAACTGGTGCCAGAAAGTTAAACCTATTTGTAAATAACTTTTATTAAGAAATCTTAATGCTTCCTGTACTTATTAGTGTCTGTATACTACAGAGGACGTTCTCTTCTCTTTGAAATTTTTTTTTTTTCTGTTTGGCCACAGTGCTCTCTGCTGACACCTCTGTCCTTTTCAGGAACTGTCCAAAGCAGGCGAAAATCCCAATAGCAAACAAATGCTGCTCTGGACAGTTCCTAACAAGTGTCAGCAGAGAGCACTGTAGACAGACAGAAAAGAAATACAAAAAGAAAATAATTTCCTCTGTAGTATTCAGCAGCTAATAAGTACTGGAAGGGTTAAGATTTTTTTTTTTTTTTATAGAAGTAATTTACAAATCTGTTAACTTTTTAGCACCAGTTGATTAAAAAAAATGTTTTTCCACCAGAGTACCCCTTTAACCCTTCAATACTTATCACAGCATTTAAAGGGGTACTCCGGTGAAAACCTTTTTTCTTTTAAATCAACTGGTGGCAAAAAGTTAAACATATTTGTAAATTACTTCTATTAAAAAATCTCAATCCTTCCTGTAGCTGCTGAATACTACAGAGAAAATTTTGGAATGCTCTCTGATGACATCACGAGCACAGTTCTCTCTGCTGACGTTATTATAATAATAACGCTTTATTTATTGTTGTCCTTAGTGGGATTTGAACCCAAGTCCCCAGCACTGCAAGGCAGCAGTGCTAACCACTGAGCCACCATGCTGCCCTTAGCATACATCTGCTATGCACGGTTGCTTAAATAGACAGAGATGTCAGCAGAGAGCACTGTGCTCGTGATGTCATCGTTGTTCCAAAAAGAAAGGAATTTCCTCTGTAGCATTCAGCAGCTAATAAGTACTGGAAGGATTAAGATTTTTTAATAGAAGTAATTTACAAATATGTTTAACTTTCTGTCACCAGTTAACTTTCACCGGAGTACCCCTTTAAAGCTTAACTAGGGCATAGGGAGACTCATCTGCCGCACCACGGCGGTCAGATAAGCCAAGATGGCGGCTGAGGTTCCCTCAGCTGCCTCTCTCCTGCTGCTCTGCCCCAATAAAAGTTGCCCTTTTGTTTTGTGGTGTTAAAAAAAAAAAAAAAATTGTATATGTGTGTGTGTGTGTATATATGTGTGTGTATATATATGTGTGTGTGTGTTTATGTGTGTGTGTGTATATATATATTGTGTGTGTGTGTGTATGTGTGTATATATATATATATATGTGTGTATATGTATGTGTGTATATATATATATATATATATATATATATATATATATATATATATATATAGTATGTATATGTATGTTATTTGGTGCCAACGCATGTGTAAATGACAGTAATATTAATATGTAATAATCCAGGTTGTGGAACGGTGTAAAAAAAATAACAACCCCAAATTGCTGATTTTTGGTCACGACATCATCCCCCTCCCCCCCCCCAAAAAAAAAAGTGTGAAAAAGGTTATTAAAAAGTCACATGTACCCTAAATTGGTACTGATAAAAACTATAGATCACACATTAAAAAAAATGAGCCCTCCTACAGCTCCTTATTTGGAAAAATTAGGAAGTTACAGGGGGTAGAATAGGGCAACTTTAAACATACCTATTTTTTTTTTTTTTTATCCCCTTAAGGGCAATGTATGTACATTTATGTCCATTGCCCGCTTGGACATAAATGTGTGATGAACCTGTGTGAGGTCGTCATGTGCTTAAATGTCCAGACTATTAAAATATAACGTTAATTAAAGTGCAAGGCCAATGGCGTACACGTAAAAAAAAAAAACGAAGTGCAGAATTGCGTACTTTTTGTCACTTCATATATCATAAAAAAAACTTAACATTTTTTTGAAGTAGTAAAATTCAAACAAAACCCATATAAACTGGCTATCATTTTAATCATATGGACCTACAGAATAAATATAAGGCGTCATTTTTGCCAAAAAGTGGACTAAGTAGATGTTGTCTTACGGTGTTGTCCATGGTGGTCTATGGTGTCAAGCTGCCTTGTGTGTTATTGGTTAATGATTTCTCCTCTCCCTCCGCAGCGACTTCTGCCAGTATAGACAGAAGTGCTCCGCTGGAAATTGGCCTTCAGAGATCTTCCCAAGGTAAGTATACATTCTAGTCTTGTAGTGTTGATTATTCTAGAGCTTAAAATCTCCAAATCTTGATGTAAATTATTATTATTTTTTTTTTTGGCGCTATTCTAGTGAAGAGGGCTACCGATGAAATATTAGCTGAAGCAAAGAAACCCAGAATAGAGGTGAGCTCCTTCTCTCACTGTAGGAATAATAAACACATGGCACCATCTGTAGGGACTGTGACAAGAAATAACATGGACATTTATAGTACAAGTACATGCAAGGTTAATGTTTCCTGCAAAGTTAGAAGAAGGATTTTGTGGAGGGACATATGAAAAAAAAAACTGTAATTTCCTAATGTAGCATTCTTCATGTCATAAGCTTTATACACCTGCTGCTCTTGCTGGCACCTCTTTCTCCGGGAAGCAGAGCCTCTAGGTCAGTGTTTTCCAACCAGGGTGCCTCCAGCTGTGGCCAAACTACAACTCCCAGCATGCCCGGACAGCCAAAGGCTGTCCGGGCATGCTGGGAGTTGTAGTTTGGCCACAGCTGGAGGCACCCTGGTTGGAAAACACTGCTGTAGGTGAATTAAGCTGACCTGGGACCATAAGAGGAAATGAAGCGATTAGTTACCTGCCGGTAAAAGCCTTTTATACACCTCTTCATCTTCTCCAGTGTAAAAATCAGTAGATTCAAAATTTTAGTGGTTACAATGGAAATTGGTGATGTCATTTAAGACATAATTAGGATTCCCTGGGGCAAAATGGGTTAGAGGGAATGATGAGGTAATATGGCTATTGTCTTGGCAAGTTACCATATAATGGTCATTGTTACTGCTGATAAGTAGTGAAAGAAATCAGTGGGACCTTAGTTCTTCTACACTATTTACTCTGTAACTCATGTTTAACATCTAAACCACCAACATATAATGTTTACTATGCCCAGGAGGAGACCCCTTCTTATGGCAACAATTAACCTGTTAAGGACCCATGATGTACCGGTACGTCATGAGAACACTCCCGTTCTATAATGCTGGGCCAAGGCATAGCGGGTCGGGCCCGGCCTCTAACAACGGGTAGGACCCGTGGCTAATAGCGCACAGCATTGATCGCGGTGCTGCGCGCTATTAACCCTTTAGACGCGGCGTTCTAAGTTGATCGTCGTATCTAAAGTGAAACTAAAACGTTGCCAGTTAGCTCAGGGAGCTGTTTGGGATCGCCGCAGTGAAATCGCGGCATCCCGAACAGCTTACAGGACAGCCGGAGGGTCCCCTCCTGCCTCCATGCTGTCCAATTGCCGAATGTCTGTTCAGTGCCTGAGATCCAGGCATGAGCAGTCAAGCGGAAGAATCATCGATCAATGGTTTCCTATGAGAAACCTTTGAATGGTGTAAAAGATCAGTGTGTGCAGTGTTATAGGTCCCTATGGGAGCTATAACACTGCAAAAGAAAAATGCAAAAAATAAGTGAATAAAGATCATTTAACCCCTTCCCTAATAAGTTTGAATCACCCCCCCCCCCCTTTTCCCATTAAAAAAAAAAAAAAAGTGTAAATAAAAATGTGGTATCGCCGCGTGTGGAAATGTCTGAATTATAAAAATATATAATTAAACCGCACGGTCAATGGCGTACGTGCAAAAAAATTCCAAAGTCCAAAATAACGTATTTTTGTTCACTTTTTATATCATGAAAAAATGAATAAAAAGCAAAAAGTCCGATCAATACAAAAATGGTACCGCTAAAAACTTGAGCCCTCATACTGCCCCATATGCGGAAAAATAAGTTATAGGGGTCAGAAGATGACAATTTTAAACGTATAAATTTACCTGCATGTAGTTATGATTTTTTTCGACAAAATCAAACCTTTATAAGTAGGGTATCATTTTAATCATATGGACTTACGGAATAAAGAGAAGGTGTCATTTTTACCGAAAAATGTACTGTGTAGAAACTTTTGTCTGACGATTTTTTTTTTTCTGTTTCACCGTAGATTTTTGGGTAAAATGACTGACATCATTACAAAGTAGAATTAGTGGCACAAAATATAAGCCATCGTATGGATTTTTAGGTGCAAAATTTAAAGTTATGATTTTTTAAAGGTAAGGAGGAAAAAAAACGAAAATGCAAAAACTGAAAAACCCCGGGTCCTTAAGGGGTTAAAGGGGTACTCCACTAGAAAAACATTTTTTTAAATCAACTGGTGCCAGAAAGTTAAACAGATTTGTAAATTACTTCTATTCAAAAATAATCCTAATCCTTCCAGTACTTATCAGCTGTTGAATGCTCCACAGGAAGTTCTTTTCTTTTTGATTTTCCTTTCTGCCTGACCACAGTGCTCTTTGCTGACACCTCTGTCCATTTTAGGAACTGTCCAGAGCAGGAGAGGTTTCTTACGGGGATTTGTTCCTGCTCTTGGCAGTTCCTAAAATGAACAGAGGTGTTAGCAGAGAGCACTCTGGTCAGGCAGAAAAGAAATTCAAAAAGAAAAGAACTTCCTGAGCATCACAGCAGCAGCTAAGTACTGGAAGGGTTAAGATTTTTTTTTTTTTTTATAGAAGTAATTTTCAAATCTGTTTAACTTTCTTGCACCAGTTGTTTTAAACTTTTTTTTTTTTCCAGTGGAGTTCCCCTTTAAAGAGGACTTTTCAGGCTGTCACCTAAAGTTAAATACAGTTATTTTTATAGTGTTTTGTGTCCCTACACTAAACTAATAAGGGTCATGGAATATCAAAGCTATAAGGAAAGATAAAAACAATTACATTTTAGTCTTGAGAAGAGAAGTTTAAGGGGGGGATATGATCAACGTATATAAATGGCCCATACAAACCCCCTTAAAGGACAAGGGGGCTCTCCCTCTGTCTGGGGAAGAAAAGGTTTAGCGACACTCCTACTTTACTATAAGAACTGTGCATTTATGGAATAGTCTACCTACAGGAACTGGTCACAGCAGGAACAGTTGAAAGCTTCAAAACAGGGTCAGATACATTCCTGGAACAAAATAAATAATGTTTATGCAGAAATATAATCCCATCCCTTTCCCTTTATCCAACCATACCCCTTCCCTTCAATTCTATGGTTGAATTTGATGGACGTGTCTTTTTTTCAACCATACGAACTATGTAACTATTGTAGAGATACAGACTGTCATTGCAGTCTGTATATCTAAAATTACATATGTATACTTACTGGCCAGGGGCTGCCATTTTTATATATATTTTTTACTTTTCTGTTCTTCCGGTGATGTGTGTGAGGTTATATGTGCACTGCGCCAAGCTGTCATTCTGCACAGCCTTAGAAGAAGAGAGCGGAGGTGCCGGTAATCTGATTGGACTGGTTACCCAATCGGATCACGCTAGTGGCTCGTCTAGAGATACAGTGCGATCTCGCCGGGTAACGCCAGATCACTCTGTCTCCTTGTGCCAGGCATTGTGGGAGTTCATTGCAGTAGCGGAAGCCAGGAACATCCGACTGGGCGTCCGTGCGCCGACTCTTCTCAAAAGTGCCGAGGCAAGACAATGGTATGGAGTGCCTATAGCAGCATTACTAAGAGATAAAAATAAATCCTAGTTTGAATTTTTTTTTTCTAGTTACAGTTAATACAATAAAAAGAAAAAGAAAAAGAAAAAAAAAAAAAAAAGAATATTAAAATGTGGGCCCAGGTAAATTGTTCTCTTTAAAGTGAATTTATGATTTGAACAAACTACTGACATGTCAGAACTTTGTATTAGTAAGGCTATCTTCACATGGCTGAAAATTATCAGAATGTCTGCCCAGAAAACACAAGCGCACATTTGATTGTTTCCACAGCGCTAGGACCACTCAGAATCCGCGGAAACATTCAACGGCTCAGTGTTTTTGTGGATGCTGGAATTGGGATTTCCACGGCAAACACCTGCCATGAAAATTCTGCCATGTTTACAGTTTAGCAGAATCCCATTGAAATCAATGGGACTCTGCTGCAGCGAAATTTCAGAGTGCAATATTCCTGCAGAATTCTCTAAGGAAATACAGCTGTGTGAACATCTCCTAAGGGGTCCGGGTGCGGAGACCCCCACCTATTGCTAGAATGAAGGGGTAAAAAGCACAAGGTTGCGCACACACTTTGCTTCATCTCTGCTTTGCACAGCTTGAGATTATACAGAATAGTTGGAATTCCCATAGACTTCAATTGTAATTCCGTGGATCACTCACTAGCAAGATGAAGGGAAACAGCACCTTAATTCTAGGCAATGGTGAGATTCTCTGCACCGGACCCCACCAGTACAAACTTATGACAGGTCAGAGGTTTGTTCAAAAGATGTGTACAGTTTAAGAAAAACATTGCAGCTCTATGGGCTGTACAGTCCCAGTTAGCAACATCCTTGGCCACCTGGGTGCTGATTAGAGACCAAAAAAAGTTGACTCCCAATTGTTTAACCCTTTAAATGCCACGTCTCAATAGTGACTGTGGGGGACCTATCTGCAGCTCCACTGTGTAATTGCATGCTGCAGATGGGTTGCCGGGGTAGAACGGGGACTTACCCGTCCTTCCCGGTGCTCCGTAGATCAACTATTGCTTAAGGCTGCCTTTTGGGAGCCTTTAGCAATCGAGTGCTGAAAACATAGCTCAATGTAATGCAATAGCATTACATTGATCTATGTATGCCATCTAATAATGGCTTATGATAGTGGGAGCGGGGTGTGCAAGAAATGTGTAATAAAAAAAGTTAAGTCCTCCCTTTTAATAAGTTTAAATCACCCCCCTTTTCCCATTGTTTAATAAACCTATTTGGTACCGCTGCATTCGTAGTAGTCTGAACTTTTAAATTATGAAGTTTGTGATGCTGCATGGTAAAAGGCATAAATGCAAAAAAAATTTACAAAAGTAGTTCAGTTAAAACTACTGCTCATGGCATGGAAAATAAACCCTAACATAGCTTCGGAGGTGGAAAAATAAAAAAAATTATAGGGGTCAAAAACATGACCTTAAACAAACTTTTTATTTATTTTTTTTTCTCAAGTTTACAAAAAATTTAACTTTTTTTTTTTTTTTAAACGAAACAAATTACCCAAGTTAGGTATCATTCAAATCGTACTGATCCATAGAATAAAGATTTACTGTATTGTGAACCCTAAAAAAATGATTGCCCCACAAAATTGCGTGATTCCATATTTCTTTACATTTTGCCCTAAATATGTATTTTTCTATCTCCATAATACATTATCTGATCAAATAAAGTACGCAAATGAAAAAAACTTGTCCTGCAAATAACAAGGTCTAATACAACTTTGTCAATGGCAAAATAAAAAAGTTATGGGTGTTAGAATGTGAGGCACAAAAACATCAGCCCATTTTAACTGCGAATAAGAATATTGCACACTAAGGCTGGGTTCACACCACGTTTTTGCAATACAGTTCCCATATCAGGTTTTTGATTTAGAAGAAAAAAAAAAGATTCCTTAAAACTGCACTAAACTATCAAAACGTGTACAAATTTTAATCTGTATACGGTTTGAAAAATGATTTCCGGTTCATCCGGTTTGTAAGAAAAAGTGAAAGTTTTTAACTTTTCACTTCATTATGAATAAAGTTTCACTTGATTGAAATTCCAAGAAAAAAACTGTGCAAAGTCAAAAACCGTATGGTGATCACCGGATGGAATCGGCACATACTGTTCTGTACGGTTCCCATTGACTCAGCTTCAATACTGTTTTTCACACGGGCCAAAAAAAGTGGTAGGCTACGGTTTTTGGTACGGGGAAAAAAAAAACTGACAAAACCGTACAGGATGTAAAACGGACACAACCGGATGCATCTTTTGGCTTACGGTTTTCAATGGAGAGTCAACGCATATGGTTTTCAATACGGTCCCGCACGGTTTTTCAAATTGAAAATCTATACGGGAATTGTATATCAAAAACGTGGTGTGAACCCAGCCTTAGACATGTTTTACTACTGAGTGTGCCATTTTATTGATCAGTAAAAACAGTTTACGGCCCAGAGAAAAGTACAACTTGTGACAGTAGCCTTACGGCTCATTTACACGGCAGAATATCAGCCCATAATAATTCGGGGCAGACATTGTGTGCGGCTAATTCAACCGGCGCTAGGCCTGCTCGGAAATGTGCTGTCTCCATAGACTTTCGGCAGAATTTGACTAGAGACTTCCAGAATTTTGAATTTCCGCTGCAGAATTTTCCACTTCAAAAACAAAACAATGGGAGGCTGCTGCACCGTTATTTCAGAGGGGAATTTTTACGCTGGATTCTGCTTTGAAATTCTGCTCTGTGAATGGGCACAGTAAAATTTTGAGATCATTATAGAGGTTTTTAAATATGTGCTGCTTTATTTCCTTGAAATTCATGTGTGGCACCAACACAACTGTAATGGCCTAAAGCATAAAGTTTAATTCCTTAATTTTACTGCACAATAAACAGGAAAAAAAGTGCTCTTCTCATTTTTTTATTACTATTGGCTCACTAAGCAGAGTTACAAAAACTAATCAATAAAAAACTTTTATGTACAACTAAATGGTGACAGTGAAAACCAAGGCATCTTACAGCTACATCAATAGCAAAATGAGAAAAATAACAACACTTGAAGAAAAGAATTAAACACTTGTGATATTAAGGGGTTAAAGGGAGCCGGGAGCTCGTGAAGTCCTGTCCCCTCAATGCAAGTTTATGGGAGGGGGCTTCACGCCCCCTCCCATAGACTTGCTTTGCGGGGCTATGACGTCATGAGCTCCTGGTGACTGCTCCAGTGTTCGGAAAAGTTTGTTCCAAATGCTGAGCAGCGGAGTACCCCTTTAAAGGGGTTCTCCGGTGCTTAAACATCTTATCCCCTATCCAAAGGATAGGGGATAAGATGCCTGATGCCTGAGCCCGTAGGCTTGCATTGTGGGGCGGAGCGTGACGTCACATGCCGCCGCAGGCCTGACGTCACGCCGCCCGCCCTGTAGTCGCCCGTAATCAGACCCGGAGCGAACACGCTCCGGGGACTGATTACAAACAGGGTGCCGCGTACATGATCCCTTGGCTCCCCAGCGGCGGGACTCCCGCAATCACGCATCTTATCCCCTATCCTTTGCATAGGGGATAAGATGTTTAAGCACCGGAGAACCCCTTTAAGTATAAAGAAAGTGTAAGTACAGTGAGGTCCTCACTATACAAAGTATTACATGTAAAATGTTGGTTCCGGTCCCTTCCCATTGGGTGGAGGTGTACGGAGAAACTGGTTCGGCAGCCAGGCTTTAGTCATCCATATAATACAGCGTGATTCACCAACCTTGTCCTCTGTAGAAGATATAGTTTAAACCAATTATCCCTACCAGAGTATATAAAAGTGTTTTCTAAACTGGTCAACCCCGCTTCAGATGCCATTGTGACAGATCCTTGTAATACTTTGGGACATCTGCCAGATTTACTAAACTGGTTGATAAGCTGTCCCCGGATTTCTGATTGACATACATCCAGTTTGTATTATAGCCTGTTCCTTACTGTTTTGCTGCCAATAGAGGTCACCAGATGAACAGGGGCACCTCTCCTCTAAACCAGGGATCTTTTATGTCCAGTATGGTTACAGGGTCATTCAGTCTGATATACTGTGGTCACCTCATGACATGAGTCTATAGTTTCCAATAAACAATGCACCCAGTGTCTTTAGTAAAAAAAAAAAAATGTAATTCTGTTGTGTCACCTTCACTCATTATATACATATACCATATTTATCAGCGTATAACACTTTTTTTTTTTTTTTTTTTTTAACCAAAAATATTTAGCTTAAAGTCTATCTGTGTTTTATACAGAGATTAAACTTTCTGGCCCCACAGAAGCAGCTGCGGTTCAATGATTTAAATTGGCCGCTTTAAATTATCTAACTACAGTGACTTCTGCGGGGTCAGAGTCCCACACCCGCTGCCTGATTCCTTCCTCATCCCCCGACTTTCATATCTACCTGTCCTGTGGGCGTGCTCCTGCAGGCTCAGGCAACGTCCTGTGCTGCCGCTCAATGCAACGTCACTACTCATTGCGCAGCACACAGCGACGGATGCCGCCGAAGCCTGCAGGACCGCGGCCACAGGAGAGGTAGATATGAAAGTCGGGGATGAGGAGGGAATCGGCCAACGGGACTTTGGCCCCGCTGAAGCCGCTGTAGTTACGTGATTTAAAGCAGCCGTTTTAAATCATTGAACCGCAGCAGCTTTTGCAGGGCCAGAGTTTATCGGGGTATACATGCACCAACACAACCCTTTTTTTAAAAATTTTTTTACCCAAATTTCCTTGAAAAAATGAGGGTGCGTGTTATACCCTGATAAATACTTTCGTGTTTTATATTTATATATACATATATATTATAGTAAATTTGAGTAGCCGTATTAGTCCTGTGATGCAGATGCAAATCAAAATGTTGCAGTATCTTGTAATACCTTTTTTATTGGACTAACAGAGGAAGCCTTATGAGCTTAGATTTGCTTTGGACTTGATAAAGGGAGGAATCCCGAAAGCTTGTCTCTACAAAATTGTTAGTCCAATAAAAAAGGTATTACAAGATACTGCAATATATATATTATAAAATGTTTTTTTTTTTAAAGGGCACTTGTGCTCCAAAGTACAATATAGGTTGATTCTGCATTCAGTTCCATTCCTTACATTGTGTGGCTGACAATACAAAGAACATAACATAGTTAATTTAGGTTTTATAGGTATGTGCTATCTTCTTAGGATGAAGAACGTGTCCGTCTTGACAAAGAGAGACTGGCTGCTAGGCTGGAAGGCCATAAAGAAGGCATTGTGCAGACTGAGCAGATTCGGTAACCCACGCTCTTCTCATGATTTACCTTTTTGGCATTGTCTTGTTCGGTTTTAGTGGAAGACGACTGTTAAATGGCTCATTGTATTGAGCTGACTCGCTGTATCATGCACCATGTCGTAAAGGGGTGTTATATATTTATAGATCTATATACTCAGTTTAACTTTCTCAACTTCTCAATGTCTTCATATTTCCTGCAAACAAGCTTTGCACTGTAGTGTAAATGGGGCCGGCAGATGATGCCAGAAGCATTTTTTTTGTTCTGTTTGGGACATGCTAGTTTGCCAGCATTGCTTGTATATAAGTATTCAGATTTTTGTATTTAGATATTTGTTTCTATAGTATTTGTAATAGTGGTTTCTATTTTTTATTCTTTTCTCAATATTTTCAGATCCCTCTCAGAAGCCATGTCAGTCGAAAAAATTGCTGCCATCAAAGCCAAAATTATGGCAAAAAGAAAAACTACAATCAAAACAGATTTGGATGACGATATAACTGCCTTAAAACAGAGAAGCTTTGTGGACGCAGAAGTGGATGTAACCAGGGATATTGTCAGCAGGGAGCGAGTATGGAGGACAAGAACGACTATACTGCAGAGTACAGGAAAGGTGAGTGTTACATGTAGGTACAGATCACAAACCCTAGTTGTAAGTGCAGGGTAATAATCTACTTCAGACCCCTTAGGCAAAATTTCCCTTTTGGGGTAACCCCCAACCAACACCCACTCAAGAACACCCACCCCTAAAATGTACTGGTCCAATTAAAATAATGACATGGTGATTGTACTAGTAATGAACACAGCAACTCAAATATATTGTAATCCAACTTGTAATGCGGTTATAGTAACAATTAACCTATTGGGATATTTAACACATTTTGTAGGTAAAGGCTACTATATAGTGACAACTGCTGAACTTGAAAGTAGCACCTGCACCACAGAGTTGACTTAAATTCAAGACTGCCCAACTGGTTTCAACATTTCACTGGTGTCCTCATAGGTGGGGGACGGGGAATGAGGCTTTGGGTTGGGTGTTTAAGGGGAACTCCAGTGGGGAGAAAAAAAAAAGTTTTCAAATCAACTGCTGCAAGAAAGTTAAACAGATTTTTAAATTAATTCTATTTAAAAATCTTAACACTTCTAGTACTTATCAGCTGCTTCTAGTACTTATCAGAATTTCTTTTGTCTGACCACAGTGCTCTCTGCTGACACCTGTCTGTCAGGGACTGTCCAGAGCAGCAGAGGTTTGCTTCTAACCTGTACAGTTCCTGACACTCTGAGAGCACTGTCAGACAGAAAAGAAGTTCACAAATTTCTCTGGAGAATACAGCAGCTCATAAGTACTGGAAGGATTAAGATTTTTTTAATAGAAGTAATTTAAAAATTTGTTTAACTTTCTGGCATCAGGTGATCTGAAAACATTTTTTTTTTCTTTCTATTTGTTTCAACTGGAGTTCCCCTTTAAGTGGGATGGGAAGTTTTACCCCTGGACAATTTTCGCCTCATGAGTTTAGTGTAGATAACATTTGTCGTATACTCTTCAGATTTGCCCTGTTACTGATAACTATTTTATTTGTATTTTTTTTATATTTCTGTGTTGTAAAGGTGACTGCTCTTCCCCTGTGAAATCTGCTTAAGAATTGTACAAGTTCACTGGACCATGCTAGGAGTTATATTTTAATATATACATGCTAGGAGTTATCCTGCTGGTTTAAAAAAAGAAAACCACCCCACCCCCCAATCCTTTCTTCTGACACTTGCCAAGTCACTGCTGGTACCCACATGCCAGAAATGCCCTCTCACCTAATCACTGTAGGAATAGAGTCCATAATGTGGCCTGTGATTGGCTGACCTGGCATTTCCTGTGTAAAATTTAAGGCCAGGAAGTGGAGATCAGTGGGGTGGTGCCCCAGTAGTGTGCAGCGGAATGTAACTAGTGCCTTTAGCTTCCACCACACAGCTCAACTTTTTTTTTTTTCTTTCATATTAAAGCATATCTCTAGTGATGGTAATGATGATCGTGCAGAACTGTATACAATAGTAATTTGTCTGAATGTATTTCAAGATTGGCACCTAAATGCCCTATTGCAGTGTGTCCCAACCAGGGTGCCTCTGGCTGTTTCAAAACTACAACTCCCAGCATACCCGCACAGCCTTCGGTATGCTGGGAGTTGTAGTTTTGCAACAGCTGGAGACACCCTGGTTGGTACACACTGCCCTAATGAGACCCTTTTCTCCCCACTGCTCTCATTGGTCATAAGAAGGTGCAGCAGAAAGCTATGACTTAAATTGCAAAGTGGTGAGAAAGGACACTTTGGGCATTTAGGCAGACTACTACTATGTTACAGATGTCCATAACGGGAGTGTAACCATACCTTTATCTCTCTTCCTCTTTTATAACTCATAAAAATACACTTTTCTCGGTCGCTCTTCATTGCGGGACACATTACTGATGGGTATATGCTCTTGCCACTAGGAGGCGCTGACATTAGGAAAAAGTCTGCTCCTCCCTGGCAGGATATACCCTTCCACGTGCAGTGAAGTAATCAGTTTTAACTAGTGTCAGCAGGAGGCAAGACACAGGTCTGGGAGCTCTCCAGACCTGGTCTTTTTTTCTTATTTTCTAGAAAGGGCTGTTTAGTCAGTCTTTACTCTTTTGCACAGCTAAGGGGCACCGGTCATAAAAGTATGCACCATTAGCCCCTTCTCGCTAACAGCCAGCACCTGGGGTTGCACCTAGGGTCCGGGTCCCCCTATCTTCCCTTCTCGTCCTGTCTGTCACAACATGAAATGATGCAGGTGACTGAAAAAGCTGGCTGAAGACATCTCTAGGTGAGTATGGCTCATGATGTGAGTATACATACCCCTGTCAAACGAGCGGGTCCAGGCAGTGTAGGGTTAACACTGGCCATTTTATATATGCAGATTCGGCTTCATCTGCTGTGCTCTGCAAGTCTGGGTAAGGGGTTACTAGGGAGCTGAGCCGACGGCAGGCAGCTGACAAACTTTCACTTTCTCCAACAAGTCGCGTCCGTGGACACGTCCGGCCGACCGACGCAGCCTTTTCCTCACCTCTGACCGGGTCTGCTGTGAGGACCGGCGGGGTGCGCTATAGGATAGATCAGCCGATGGGAGTTATGGGGGGATCATGGCGGCACGGGCTCCTTCTCCCGGCTCCTTCTGTGAGATTGGCTCTCACAAAGCCGTTAACTCCGCCCCCACCCCCCCCTTTCCCTACCTCGGAGCTATGCTGAGGCTTAGCAGACACTTCTAAGCGTGCTGCTCCAGCCGCCGCCGCTCTGGGGACTGCACAGGGTTAAGATGACTGCCACCATGGTGTGAGTGTCTTTCCAGCACAGGGTGCCTTGCTCTTCTCTTCTTCCGTGTTGAAGCAGGAAGAGAATAAAAAGTAAATAGATAAATAAAAAAAGCGCAGTACATTGCTGTAGTTTGGCGCCCTCTTGTGGGCAATACTTGTATTGCACACTGTCTTCTATTGCGAGGGCCCTTTCCTATGGTCCGCATTAGGGGCTGCTTCATTGTTTCAGTCACCCTAGGGGGTGACCTGCTATATAGTAAATACATGAGCCACTCAGGATATAAGGATATACAATGTGGTAAACGGAAAAGGTAATCCTGCACTCACTGCTAGGGTTCAATACGTCCAGCTCCTCTCAGAAGAATTCCATCCGACTGGCAGGTGTACTTGGCGTGGGGCGCTCAGAGGCAACTGCCGGCAGTTTCACGCACAGAGATTATGCGCTTCTTCCGGCCTCCCTCTTAGGTTTCACGGTCACTTAGGAACTAATTGGGATATATTCAGGCAGTCTGTTCTCCGCTTCCACTGAGGGACGTACCATGTGCAAGCTCTTTGCGTTCCTGGTAGACACCCAGGTCTCTTCTGAGGTTCCTCATCTGTCATTCTGCCTGCCTCCCATCGTGGGGGTTCTTGGCATGTCTTACTCTGATTCCTTTTTCCACAGGCTACCGCATCTGGTGCTCGGCTCTTCTCATCCAGCGCTAGGTCTCCTGCGTGAACATGGTTTGGACCTGATATCGCTATGCCGAACAGTGGTCTCGCCTGTCACTCATCTCACGGCTGTTGCCTGTCCCACATCACATGGTTGCCATATCTGGCCCCATACCAGTAAGCCAAACAGTGGTCTACATGGTTGTCTATACCGCCTGTCATACATCAAAGACTGATGTATCAGCAGCTGGACTTCCGGTACCTCACTACGGAGTGAGGTGCAGACAAGAGGAATTGTTGTCCACTATGGACCCGTGCCAGTAGGCCAGACGTTGGTCTGCATGGTCTCCTACACTGCCGGTCATGCCTCAAACTGCTGATGTATCTGTGGCTGGAGTTCCGATTCCCCACTGCTGGGTGCGGTAAACGTTGAACTGACCCAGTGTGTCCTACGGACCCTATGACTCGCTGTCTGCTACAGACACATACCGATAATTCAGACGGTGGTTACATGGTTTCCTCTGCCACCTGTCACAGGCTGATGTATCTGTGGCTGGAGTTCAGCGTGCGGTATACGAAGAACTGACCCAGTGTGTCCTACGGACCCTATGCCTCGTTTTCTACTACGGGCCCATATCATTAAGCCAGACAGAGGATCGGCATGGTTGCCTACACCGCCTGTCATACATCAAACAGATGATGTCTCTGCGGCTGGAGTTCCGGTACCTCACTACTGTGCAAGGTTTCCGACGGAATGACTTGCTGTCCAATATGGATCCATTCCAGTAAGCCAAACTGTGGTCTGTGTGGTTTACAACACTGCCTGTCACATTTCTCACTGCTGTTGTATCGGTGGCTGCAGTTCCGATGCCCCACTGTTGTGCGTGGTATACGTAGAACTGACCCAGCATGTCCCACGGTCACTATGCAGGATGTCAGGGATGCATTCCACGGCTCCTCTGCCTCCCTCTATTTCTCAGGGTGGGGATTCTCAGCCTCCCCGCCTTCCCACCTATGCCGGAGGTGCACAGTTATCGCCTGTCCCCTTTTCGCCAAAAGCCTGGGGGTGTTAGTGTTCAGCCAGATTGTTGTCTACACTGTTTCCTCCGCCATCGGTCTTTGACCTCTGGGCTGCCACGGACATAGCCAGGTTTCCTGTACCCCACGGCTGGGTGAGGGACCTGCTGTAAGGTCTCTACAGGTATACGGGATTGCAACCAGGCAGACAATCCTTCGTCTGTTGGGTTTTCTACACCACCAGGTCGCCCGTTGGATGGGCCGCACTCTAGTCCCCCGCTTTCTGAGGTTGAATTGAGTGATCAGTAATCCTTTACCTGCCGGTGATACGGTTTTCCACATGGCTTACTACTACTTTGGGTCACCTCCCATACACTTTGACCCCGTGGACGGTAGTTCAGGTTACCCACTGCCATGATGTAACACCCCATGTTGCTCCTTGGGCCTTATACATTGCACCACATGTGGTTTAAATATGGTTTATATGGTTTAAAGGGTTACCTATTTTTACTGTCACTCTCTGCATGCCTGCTTCTTTGTCCGCAGGCTGGTATCTCACTCCACTGTGTGTTTCCGTATGCGGCACCCAGCATGGCCACATTCCCTTTGCTGCATAGTCAGACTGTGTCTGCCTGGTGTTCTACTCCACATGGTTACCTCTCCTGTTTCTGCCGCTGCCATAGCTGCAGTCCGGTGCCTCTCTTCCAGATGAAGTTCCGCAGTGTGTGTACCTGTGGGTTCTTGACCTTTTCTTCCTGTCAATCACAGTGGAGAATATTTATCAAAGGATTTAGACCGTTTTTTTTCCTGTCTAAACTTGTCGCACAGAAAGTCGCAGTCTAAATATTTGCGACTTTTGCTTTAGAGGATTTTTAGAACATGATGCATTCTAGTCTATTTTTAGACGGAAAAATGTATTGGTGCTGAATTTATCAAGAGACTTTTCAGCGTCAAGTCGCATCTGCTGAAAGTACGCCGAAATGTCAGATCATGCTGGAGCAGGTATAAATACAGTCTAAAGCATAGATCTTGAAGTCGGTGTGTAGAATTTATCAAGAGCCGTGCGCATTGCGCTGTGTCTTGATACACATCGATCCCAACGCTGAAAGGAGAGGAAAGGCATTGCAGTGGCGGGGCGTTGTGAACCCCAAGTCACGCCTATCTGACTGTGCCTGACCACTGGATAAATGTATTTTATAAGTTATAAAAGGAGGAAAGTGATAGATATGGTTACACTCACGTTTTGGACATCTGTAACATTGTAGTAGTCTGGGGGGCCTAAAAATTCATGACAGTTGCGCTTTAATATGCAATGCATACAGTGCTGCACGATAGCTATTTGTTAAAATTGTTGTATAGGATTGATAAAGAAGTTGAGCGTGATGTACAAAAGTTTTTGAATAGCTAATATCTAAGATCTTCTAGTCAAGTAGGAGTTGGGGTAGGAGTTGTGAGTAGGAGTTGTGATTGTTACAGTGAAAGGATTAAAGTGCACTTTGACTTACTGAAATATATAAATTATGCATAATGAGGAGACATGTTTTAAGTTTTTTAAGTTTTTTTTCCTTTTTAGAATTTTGCCAAAAATATATTTGCAATACTTCAGAATGTAAAAGCAAGGGAAGAGGGTCGTGCACCTGAGCCAAGACCAGTACAGACTACTGCACCCACGGTAGGTGACTTCGTTGTGCTCAGCTCGATGGTTTATGTTGTTGCTAAGCCCTATGGTGGGACTACAAAATGATCATCTTATTGCTGATATAACACCTTATGCCTCGTTCACATCAACGTTTGTAGCTTCCTTTGCTGATTCAATTAGTGACGGGACTTAAGCAGAAAAAAAAAACATCCGGCAGGTCAGGTTTTTTCTGCAAAGTAATGGATATCAAACAGGAACCAGTTCAAAGTCAGTGGGACCTGTTGGGATCAGTCTGTGTTCATTGTGAGACACACCATTTAGCTCCCTTTATCGGCATCTGTAAGGGAGCTCCGTAACGCTGATGTGAACATAGCCTTATACTGTTTTGTTGCAGTCACTTGGAAGTAGATAGACAGCACTCTTGCCTTTAAAGGGGTTCTCCGGAGCTTCGACATCTTATCCTCTTTCCAAAGGATAGGGGATAAGATGCCTGATCGTGGGAGTCCCGCTGCTGGGGACCCCCGTGATTTTGCACACAGCACCCTGTTTGTAATCAGTCCCCGGAGCTCCATTTTCGCTCCGGGTGTGATTACTGTCGATCACGGGGCCGGCGGCGTGTGACGTCGCGCATCCGCCCCCGTGTGACCTCACGCTCCACCCCTCAATGCAAGTCTATGGGAGGTGCAAGCTATCACGCCCCCTCCTGTAGGCTTGCATTGAGGGGCGGAGCGTGATGTCACACGGGGGCGGAGGCTTGACGACACATGCCGTTGGCCCTGTGGTCGCCGGTAATCAGACCCGGAGCGAAAATGGAGCTACGGGGACTGATTACAAACGGGGTGCTGCGTGCAAGATCACGGGGGTCCCCAGCAGCGGGACTCCCACGATCAGGCATCTTATCCCCTATCCTTTGGAAAGGGGATAAGATGTCCAAGCACCGGAGTACCCCTTTAAATCCAAAAGCTTTACCTATTATGATCTAAACTCTCCCTAATCCCCCCCCCCCCCCCCCCCCCCATCTGTCCCTGACTCTCACTGATGCTATTCCTGTGTTTCTTTTCATTCAAAACCCCTTCTTTCTACCTGATTTGTCTTCTTGGCTGCTCATTCAGCCGTCCTAGTGTGAGAGCGGAAGGGGGCGTGGCCCAGCATAGAGGCTGTGAACAAATCAGCCGGTAGCTCTGAATCTTCTCCTCTCTGTTTACAATTGCATGTGCAGAGAGAAGAAAGATCGGAGCTCAGATAGTAAAATTAATAAGGGCATGCAGTAAGGCAGAGTCAGGTGTATGCCCTGCTGTGCTATGACCACTGTGCTGGCTCCTGCCTGTCTGATTCACAGGCAGGGAGCAGTGCTGAGCTTGTCTGTGTCTTGGCTGCAGTCTGAGATTTAGGACTCCAGCATGACTCTGAAATCAGAAATGCGGCCAGGACTGGTAGGGAGACCCCTTGTGGTCATTTTTTTCAAAGTGTAAAATTAAATAGAAGCATATTTTTTTAATAACATGCTATTGGAAAGTTATTCTGCATACATTAATCTATATCAAGTTTTTTTTTATGAAAGGTACCCTTTAATAAAATCTTTAAGGCACACTTAAGAAAAAATTGAAGAAATGCTACAAAGCTGGTTTGTTTCAGATCTAATGTTTCTTATTTATGGTTGGCTAATCATGAGGAAGAATGGGTTTGAAACTTGACTTTTGAGCATTTCTTCTGCATCTGATTTACAATGAGACATGTTTTATCCTGTGTACCTTGAAGACTCTTTTTTTGGAGTTTTTATATAAAGAATTTAGATTTTAGTTCCTGTGCTCCTTATTCACACCATGTAAGCTGAGCTGTGGCTTGGTTCAATTTTTGTGATGTTGCATTGTAGTATTCTGGCCAGCGCTGGGTGGTGGTCACATGTGACAGATTGGTTGCAGTAATTTCTTAGACAAATAAAAAACATGCATCTGAATGGAATTGTTACTGCACCAGGTTCATGGATTTTTGCAGGTCTCATTCAAGTAAATGGGATAACAAGAAATTTCTGAAATAAATTTGCAGCATGTGAACCGGCCATTCCAGACCCCTGAGCCTTCGATAAGTTGCACATACTCTTTTTAAATGGCTTTTGGGGGTTAAAGGTGTACTCCACCCCTAGACATCTTATCCCCTATCTAAAGGATAGGGGTAAGATGTCTGATAACGGGGGTCCCGCTGCTGGGACCCTCACGATCTCTGGGCAGCACTCGGCATTCGTTAAGAACGCTGAGTGCGGGCAGCTAGGGGTCATGACTTTACGACCACGCCCCTCGTGATATCACACCACACTCCCTCAATGCAAGTCTACTGGTACGCCACGCCCCCTCCCATAGACTTGCATTGAGGGGGTGTGGTATCATGAGGGGGCGTGGCCATGACACCACTACTTCCCCCACCGCCTGCTCCAAGCATTCAGAACAAAATGTTCCGAACACGGGCAGCGGAGTACCCCTTTAAGGACAGTTAAATGAGAGCTAAGGCCACATGTATATGCCACTTGACAGATGTTGGATGAAATTCTACAGAGTGTGGACACCTGTCCATTAAATGTGCATCTGCCCCTATGTGCCCCCTTCTCCCATTGGCACTTACTGATCTCCAGGACAACCTTAAAGTGATTTTAAGATATTTGTGTAGTAATTCATGAGGGGGGTAATACTTTTCTAACATTTAATATTTTCTGCACAGACTGTACAACTTAGCATGGTCTCCTGTGCTAAAGACTGCCTGTCTGTTCCTGATGATAAAACCTTTTAGTCTCTGCATTTTAAAGACAAAAGTAGCCATTTCTGCTTCTTAATACAAAACACATTACTTTGTACTTTTAGGACCCAACCCTGAGAAACAAACAGCCAGCTCCACAGATCTACAATCGATACGATCAAGAAAGGTTTAAAGGGAAAGAAGGTAAGTGATCATCTGAAATTACAGATGCCCATAAAATTACCTTTTTAGGACGGATAAAACATAAAGTATATCTACTTACATTTAAAAGGCACAAAATATCAAGCTGTCACCTATAACAACCACAAAAAACACACAATATGTGAAAAAAAAAAGCGCAAAAAGTGTATATAATAGAGGTTATAGGGGATGATAGTTTCAGATATTGAGTAAATAGTATTGCAGGGTTTTTCAGAGGGGGAAATGATAGTACTTTAGGGTGGGCACCATCTCCTTCCACCGTGACCGTGCCCTCCTCACTGACCCTGTCTTTTGAGGGACCCATCTCCTTAACAGGGTGGCCTCAACCACAGTGATGTTCCCTTTTTTTTTTGCTAAAGTGCACGGGAGAAAATAAAAAACTGGAACAGGTATAATGAGCCGTGGCCAGGACAAAGAAGGAGCAGATATGTAGGTAGGTCAAGTTAAAAAGGAATGATAGATATACATACACTCATACACACACACACAGATAAAAAAAAATCAAAACAAATGTGTTGTTGATAAACCAATAGTGATGAATTAGTTAAAAAAATTCAAAGAGCTGCTGCAACCCTAATGGATAATGGGTGCAGAGCTAGCTAACCCTAGAACTTCTGATGCGTGTCCCCTGTTAGGTTAATAAACAGATTAATCAGGGGCAGAGATTAAGCTCATATGTTTTAGGAAAAATAGCCTCAAGTGACAAAGGACAGGCACCTTATTTACAGCCAATAGATAGTTTTAGGGACAGAGAGGTAAGTACCCCCTAATGTTATATGCAAATGCAGTACAAAGAGACAGCAATTACAGTGTGTGAACTGTTCAATGTGTACATAATCTGACAATTTTTAGAATAGGTAAGGAGCTAAATAATAACAAAAAAAACAACCAACGTAACACTGCATAATCCAACATGTTTAGCTAGATGTTAGAAAATACTCGGTATCACCATAAATGACCCAGCAAAACAGGTATAATGGTCAGAGAAAGAAACATTAATACCTTGCACAGCACAAATAAAGCAAGAGATATTGTAGCCCATAGAACGGTGAATCAGACAATTATATCTCCCCAAATTATGGCAATTATAATGCTGCTAGTAGACACAGTATAATGGCCTAGTCATTGTCACAAATAGGGCTGATTGACCTTTAAAGGGGTATTCCGCTGCTCAGTGTGAAAGCCGTCATCTCCCTTACCATAGACTTGCATTGAGGGGGTGGGGCTGTGAAGTCACGAGCTCCCGGCTCTAAGCATTCGGAACATTTTGTTCCAAATGCTGAGTAGTGGAGTACTCCTTTAATATAGTACTAAGATAGTGTACTTAGCTAGAAAGTAATGGGAAGATGCTGGCTCAATGCTCTTCAGGTTCGCACTGTATATACAAAGAAGGCGGCTGATGTCCCTCAGACGGACGGGGGATGTCACTGGGTAGCAACTGTCAGCTGGGGGTAGCGCAGTTGCGAAAGTCCATAGTCATCCATACTTATTACTTTTATCATAATTATCTATTTTTAATATCTGGGTGGCCATTGATAACTAATGTAATCTAAGGACATTATCATTCTTTATCAAGTTTGCCCCACTTTTGAGGACACAGCCTGATCTCGGCACACTATACTTTGTCTAAAAACTCTATCCCCCATGTTCTGTCATCCTAGGATGACTACAGCATTCTTATTAGTTCTTTATTCTCCTAATTCCCTCTATGCACAGGTGGAACGCATATGCGCTCCACTACTTCCTCTTATTCAGATGGAACGCATCTGCCCTTCACTACCGTTGGAACGCAGCTTGCAGCACATGAGCCAGAAGCCATCACATGACGCGGCTCACAGCTCGTCGCTATCCACAGCGCCGCTGTACATGTGCGGCATCCTGGAAATCAGTGCCGGCCCAGGTGCTTATAAACAACTCAATCACAGGTCAGTTTCCAGCAGCCTACGGCCTGACAAGCGCTACACCAGCGATGCCGACAGTTACTACCTAGAGACATCCCCGTCCGTCTGAGGGACATTGCCTCCTTCTTTGTATATACAGCACGGTCCTGAAGAGCATTGAGCCAGCATCTCCCCATTACATTCTAGCTACACTATCGGATTACTATAGTAAGGGTCAATTAGCCCTATTTGTGGCCATGACTAGGCCACTATACTGTGTCTACTAGCAGCATTATAATTGCCATAATTTGGGGAGATATAATTGTCTGATTCACCGTTCTATGGGCCACAATATCTCTTGCTTTATTTGTGCTGTGCTAAGTATTAGTGTTTCTTTCAGTTTTTTATTTTCTCCCGTGCACTTAAGCAATAAGGAGGGAACGTTACCGTGGTTGAGGCAGTCTTGTTAAGGAGATGGGTCCCTCAAAAGACAGGTTCAGTGAGGAGGGCTCAGTACTTTAGGGTGGGCACAATCTCCTTCCCCGTGACCATCATTTCCCCATATGAAAAACCCTGCAATACTCACTACTAGGGCTGGGCGGTATACCGGTTCATACCGAATACCGTTAAATATCGTTGAACCGCCAGAACTTGCAAAAATACTGTGATATGCATGTTTGGTCATACTGCCCAGCCCTACTAACTACTCAATATCTGAAACTATCAGCCCCTATCACTTCTATTATATACACTTTTTGCATTTTTTTTTATTTTTTCATGACCTATTGTGTTTTTTATGGTTATTATAGGTGACATCTTGTTTTTTGGTGCCTTTTTAACCCCCTTAAGGACCACAGGTTTTTCCGTTTTTGCCCTTTAGTTTTTTCCTGCTCACCTTTAAAATATCATAACCCTTTCAATTTTGCACCTAAAAATACATATGATGGCTTATTTTTTGCACCACCAATTCTACTTTGCAGTGACATCAGTCCTTTTACCCAAAAATCTACGGCGAAATGGGAAAAAAAATCATTGTGCGATAAAATTGAAGAAAAAACGCCATTTTGTAACTTTTGGGGGCTTCCGTTTTTACGCAGTATTTTTTGGTAAAAATGACACCTTATCTTTATTCTGTGGGTCCATATGATTAAAATGATACCCTACTTATATAGGTTTGATTTTGTCAGACTTCTGTAAAAAATCATAACTGCATGCAGAAAAATGTATACGTTTTAGAATTGTCATCTTCTGACCCCTATAACTTTTTTGTATTGATCGGACTTTTTCGATCGCTTTTTATTCATTTTTTCATAATATAAAAAGCTACCAAAAATACGTTATTTTGGACTTTGGAATTTTTTTGCGCGTACGCCATTGACCGTGCGGTTTAATTGATATATTTTTATAGTTTGGACATTTACGCACGTGGCGATGCCACATACGTTTATATTTATTTTTATTTACGTGGTGCTGTGTTTTTTTTTTATGGGAAAAGAGGGGTGATTTGAACTTTTAAGGAAAGGGTTAAATCACATTTCTTAACTTTTTTTTACACTTTTTTTTTTTTGCAGTGTTATAGCTCCCATAGGGACCTATAACACTGCACACACTGATTGCCAGCACTGTTCACTGCAAAGCCATAGCTTTGCAATGATAAACGTTATCGGCGGTCGATTGCTCAAGCCTGAATCTCAGGCTTGGGGCAATCAATCGCCGAGGGGACACGCCGGAGGCAGGTAAGAGGACCTCCGCTCGTGTCCCAGCTGATCAGGACACCGCATTTTCACTGCGGTAGTCCCGATCAGCCCCGCTCAGCAGCCGGGCAGCTTTCACTTTCGGTTTAGACGCGGAGTTCAACTTTGAACGCCACGTCTAAAGGGTTAATAGCGCGCGGCACCGCGATCGCTGCCGCGCGCTATTAGCCCCGGGTCCTGGCATCAGATACATGCCGGTACCGACCCGATATGACGCGGGGTCACCGCGTGACCCCGCGTTATATCGCGGGAGCCGGCCAAGGACGTATATTTACGTATATTAAGGGGTTAATGTAAGTAAATACTTTGTTTTATCTGTCCTAAAAGGAAATTTTTTGTGTATCTGATTTTTGCGATGGGAGATCCTCTTTATGGACCATTTACCTTGGGAGTAAATGTATCCTTCGTTGGCAGCTGGATTAGCCTACTCTGTGATTAAGTGATCATCTGAACTGCAGGACGAGCACTTCCTTTCTGGTTATCACTGGGTTTATAGTATTCCTCATTTAGTCTGATCATTCCCTATTAGTTGTGTCCCATCGGTCATTAGGCCTGTTTACACAGTCTTCTAAGTAGTACTGACAGCTACTTTGACAGGCGTTTACATATTAAGCAAGCTTGTCTTTAAAATGCCACTGCTGCTCTGACTCCAGGGTGATGCGTCCTTTAAGCCACCCATTAACTCTAAATGAGACGTACCTACAAGAAATTGTTACAGCAGTGATGGCAATTAATAACTTAGATTTTTATTGGTATCAGATCAAATTTAAAATGTAAATAGATAAAATAAATGAATTACGGCAACTGGCAATGGAGAAGCCCAGGGACATATAACAAAAACATATTGGGTGGTTCAGGCAGCATGAAAGTGATGGCAAGTCTGTTTGTCTGTTTCTTCTACAGAGGTGGCATCCTATGACAGGGCCATGATTGTAGTAAAAAGTAAAGTCCAGCTCACCTACGGTGTCTCGTGCGCGGATCCACACTCAGACCCTCCGTGTCCAACCAATGAGTAAAAAAGGAAATGATCCAGCACTTGAAGAAACTGCAGCTTTATTGATGAATCCTCTAAAAAAACAGCATGGAACAACTTCACAAAGTCTGACACATCTTGATGCGTTCCGAGCGCATGCGCTCGGAACGCGTCAAGATGTGTCAGACTGTGAAGTTGTTCCATGCTGTTTTTAGAGGATTCATAAATAAAGCTGCAGTTTCTTCAAGTGCTGGATCATTTCATTTTTTTTACCCATAATTGTAGTCCCTTGACTTTTTTTTTAGTATAATGTTTTAGATGGACCTTGCGTTCTTTCATTTTATGTTCCTGCCTGCATAAGAGACACCTGCATACCTTTTTGGCCGTATATTTTATATACATTGACTAGAATAAGAGAAGCAAAGACAACCCAAAAAAGATAACCGCACAGTAAAACTACAATATAATTGTGCAGTGTGTCTTGGTGGGAATAATGCTTATGTGAGAAATAAATTTAAAACTAATCACTGAGGCTGAGGTTGTTTTGCAGCTTTGTCTTGGGACTCTTATTAAAATCAATGGTGTAATGAATTCCACTAAGGCTTATTTCACACTATGAGCATTCATCCACTATTAAACGTCTGTTTTCTGTGTAAAAAACTGATGTATAATAACAGATGAAATGAATAACAATGAATAATGAAATGAATAACAAATGAAAAAAACGGCTGAATAAATCATCAGTTATGACCCGTTACCACATCCCTCATGTACCGCCGTAACACCTCTGCCTACAGACTCCCACGGCCGGGACTACTACTACTCCATAATGAACTGACTTCTTTCCATAATGGGAGTAGTAATTCCCCGGCTGCGGGAGCCTGCAGACAGCTGGGGAGGCTACATTAGTGTTTGTACTACTACCCCCATCATGGAACAGTCTGTTTCATGATGGGGGATGTAGTACAGTGGCTGAGGGCTTGATCGCCCCGGGTTTCACTTGAGGCCTGATGCGATCCAAAGTTACTAAGCAGGGGAGCGGGAGGTATGTTCTGTAACCCTGCCATGTATCGTGTGTTTTAACTTTCATTTTTGAATCCCCCCGCGGGGAGCCCTGAATGGCTGGTGCTGAGGAGCCATTCAGGGCTCCTGTCGGGGGATTTAAAAATGACCATTGTTAGTAGCAGGGGGGCCATAGCTATATTAAAAGCGCTGTGGGGGGCAAGATATATAGTGCTATATATGTAAACTCCCCGCACATTTATAATAATCCCCCTGCAGGGCGTTAATAAAGATATGACCCCCGCCGGCGCATTAAGAAATATATAAATATATACCCCCCGCAGCACATGTATAATGTGTCCCCCGCAGTGCATGTATAATGTACCCTCGCAGCACATCTATATACCTATGCCACTGTAGCACTATATGTGAAAAGCATTCTAGCAGCAGCATCGGCTGGCCCGATGCTGCTGATGGAAATACTTTTCATACATAGCGCTGCGGCGGCATATGTATATAGATGCGCTGGGGAGGTCAGATAATGCTATGTCTCCACCCCATTGCTTCTATATACATATACCCCTGCAGCGCTACGAATGAAAAGTATATGTATATAGAAGTTATCTGCCCCCCCCCCCCCCCCCCCCGCATTTATAATATGCCCCCCTGCAGCGCATTAATAAAGATATGACCTCCGCCGGCGCATTAATATATACATAGGCCCCCCGCAGAGCATGTGTAATCTGCCCCCCCCCCCCCCCCACATTGCATCTATATACATATGCCGCCGCAGCCGGCCGATGCTGCTTCTAGAATGCTTTTCACATATAGCGCTGCAGTGGCATATGTATATAGATGTGCTGCGGAGGGGTACATTATACATGCTCTGCGGGGGGCCTATGTATATATTAATGCGCCGGCGGAGGTCATATCTTTATTAATGCGCTGAAGGGGGCATATTATAAATGCGCTGGTGGGCTAGATATATAGGCTGTATGTCTGGATTTTGAGAGAAAGTTTATGCATGTTTTTCAGCACTTGCTATGCAAATCAGGTTTTTGCTTTTTGAATTTTGATGTGTTAATGTATGGAACATTGCTTAACCCCTTAATGACGCAGGACGTATATTTATGTCCTGCTCCCGCGATATAATGGGGGGGGGGTCATGCGGTGTCCCCACGTCATATGGGGTCGGTCCCGGCGGCTAATGCATGGCATCACCAATCGCGGTGATGCCAGTACTAACCCTTCAGACTTGGCTATCAAAGTTGATCGCTGCGTCTAAAGTGAAACTAAAAGCTTCCCGGCAACTCAGTCGGGCTGATCGGGATCACCGCAGTGTCCCAATCAGCTGCAATGCAAAAGGAGGGTCCCTTACCTGCCTCCTGCACTTCCGATCGGCTATTGATTGCTCCCGGCCTGAGATCCAGGCTTGAGCAATCGACCGCCGATAACACTGATCAATGCAATGGCATAGCATTGATCAGTGTGAATCAATGTACTGCATGTTATAGTCTCCTATGGGAGCTGTAACATTGTAAAAGTGTTTAAAAAAAAAAGTTTATAAATGTGATTTAACCCCTTCCTTATTAAAAGTTTGAATCACCCCCCTTTTCCCATAAAAAAAAAATGTAAGTAAATATAAACCTATTTGCTGTCGCCGCCTGCGTAAATGTCCAAACTATAAAAATATATAGTTAATTAAACCGCACGGTCAATGGTGTACGCACAAAAAAATTCCAACATAGCTTATTTTTGGTCACTTTTTATACCATAAAAAATGAATAAAAAGGGATCAAAAAGTCCAATCAAAACAAAAATGGTACCAATAAAAACTTCAGATAACTCAGCAAAAAATTAGCCCTGATACATCCCTGTATGCAGAAAAATAAAGTTATAGGGGTCAGAAGAGGACCATTTTAAAGGTATTAATTTTCGTGCATGTAGTTATTTTTTTCCCAGAAGTACGACAAAATCGCCTATATAAGTAGGGTATCATTTTAATTGCGTGGACCTACAGAATAAAGAGAAGGCGTCACTTTTACCAAAAAATGCACTGCGTAGAAACAGAAGCCCCCAAAATGTACAAAATGGCTTTAAAAAAAAATATAAAAAATTGCACAATGATTTTTTTTTCTTTATCGCTCTAGATCTTTGGGTAAAATGACCGATTTCATTACAAAGTAGAATTGGTGGCCCATATGGGTCTGTAGGTGCAAAATTGAAAGGGTTAAGATATTTAAAAGGTGAGGAAAAAACTAAAGTGCAAAAACAGAAAAACCCTGGGTCCTTAAGGGGTTAAGAGTCTATTCACATGTACAGTATCCTGCACATGTTTGGTGTGTGGGATTTGAAGCAGTGTTCAGTCACTTAGTTTACATTAAGCTCTGAGCATAAAATCCGGTGCATCAAATATGTGCAGGATACTGTACATGTGAATAGACCCTTAATTGGTAAAATAAATGTTATTGCATTTTGAGATGTAAAATATCAGTTTTAGGGTCTGTTCACACGTACAGTATCCTGCCCAGATTTAATGTGCCTGAATTTATTCTGCAGATTTCAATGTAAACTAAAAGGCTGAGTACAGCTTCAAATTCTGCGCATTAAATCTTCCCAGGATACTGTACGTGTGACTAGACACTTAACAAAACTGCAGGATGTACTTGAGACTATATTCACACACAAAAAGCAGTGCTGAACTTAGACTTTAAAGGGGTACTCCGGTGGAGAAAGTTTTCAAATCAACTGGTGTCAGAAAGTTATACAGATTTGTAAATTACTTCTATATAACAATCTTAATCCTTCCAGTACTTATCAGCTGCTGTATACTACAGAGGAAGTTGTGTAGTTCTTTCCATTCTGACCACAGTGCTCTCTGCTGCCACCTCTGTCTGTGTCAGGAACTGTCCCAATCAGGAGAGGTTTGCTATGGGGATTTGTTTCTACTCTGGACAGTTCCTGAAATGGGCAGAGGTGAGAGCAGAGAGCACTGTGGTATAACTTCACAACATTTTCTGTAGTTTACAGCAGCTAAGTACTGGAAGGGTTAAGATTTTTAAATGGAAGTAATTTTGGCACTTAACTTTTTGGCACCAGTTAATTGGAAAACATTTGGTTTTCACCGGAGTACCCCTTTTAAGTATTCGGGTGTCTCCAGATGGGGGCGTAGATATAGAGTAAGGACAATGCAAGTGGAACAGATTTTAACCCCAGTGTTAAACCTCTATTTTATTTTCTTTCTTTTTAAAGCAGTGTGTAATGGCTGCTTACTGCACTCCACATCTACACAGCAATTTGGAAGGTTATAAATAGCCTCTGCTTTCCTTTGCACTTGCATGATTTCTGTGCAGATTCAGCAGGGACACTCTGGAACATCCTTGCATTACTTTGTTTTGTGATTTACATGTTTTCATTCTGATACAGCTATGAGGTTTTTACACTTCCTGCGTCCTTAAAGTGTACCCGTCAGATCCAACAAAAAAAATATATCACTGAGTACCTAATCCTGGCCATGTACATCTAATTTTTATGTCTAGACCCTTTATTTTTTTATTACACTTTTAATTTAGCTCCCTAGTCTTAATTCCTCTCAAAGGGAGGGGGCGTGGCCTCACTTTGCAGGTCTCCGCCCCCTCCCGCAGTATGCTGTCTGCTCACATGTGCCCTAGCATTACCAAACTCCCAGCTTGTCCTCACTGACAGTAGCCGGACACAAGCTGACAGTGGGAGGATTTTTCCTCCAGCTATGAGCCCTACACTCACAGCTGTCAATCAAGGAAGTGTGTCCATGACATAGGTGATGACGCATGGACACAGCAGGACTAGTATGTGTCCAAGCAGGTGGGGGGGGGGGGGGGTTGGGGCAGTTGTTTGACTGGCTTTGTCAGTATGAAATACTGAAAATTTTCTTATGAAAGCAATTGCCAAACCTATTGGTTATACATGCTTTACGACACATCAAAAGTTTTGGTATCTGACAGTGCCCATTTAATACTTTTTGCATTTTTTTTCTTTTGCAGAAACGGAAGGCTTTAAAATTGACACTATGGGGACGTACCACGGAATGACGCTGAAATCTGTGACTGTAAGTTTGACAGCACTCACTTTCTATAGTACAGTATCCCTTTTTTAGCGCTTTCATCTTTACATGTGTTCCTGGCTTCTGACCGTTCTTCTGTATTGCAACAGCAGATGGGAAAATTGTTTACACTGAATAGAAGTTCCTGTAGAACGGGCTAGAAGTGTATGACGCTATTATCACAGATTTGCATAATTTGAGTGGTTTTCCTCAATCTTTGTGTTCAATGGCATCAAAATTGTGAATATTTTTCCTGCAGATGCTGCTCTGTAATTTCATTGTGCTGTCGAACTCCTTTTATGCTGTAATTCCTGATTGATAGCGGCGGCTGAGATTCCACGATAACCCTGCTCTCATCTAGTTAATAGTTTCCTTCCTGCAAACAAATCTTCCTAGTTCAGTGTTGGCACCTGGGTCATGGAGAGGGAGATGGATAGCGAGATGTAGATGACCTACATTTCTGTGAGAAAAAGTAAGGATTTTGTTGGCACAGAGATTTTACCGTATAAAGGCCCCAATAAAATGAACACGCAAGGTCACAACACGCCCCCTCCATTTGTCTGCTTCGGGAGATCATGGGGGGGGGGGGGGGGGTCCCAGCGATCAGACATCTTATCCCCCTATCCTTTGGAGAGGGATATATTAAGATGTCTATCAGCGGAGTACCCCTTTAATGGGTTACCCAGGGTTGGGAAAAAAGTTTTTATTCTTAAATGAACAGCACCATACCTGTCCTCAGGCTGTTTGTGGTATTACAGTTTAGTTCCATTGACCTCAATACCTCAATTGACCTAATACTACACACATCCTAAGGACAGGTGCGGTGTTGACTTTTAAAATATGCATTATTTTTCTTTTCCTGGATAACCTGATTGTAATAATTTCAAAACTAGATAAATACTGGCCTACTCCTCCACAATCTAGTGCTGGATGTTGGCCATTACAGATGTTATGCCCATAATAATAATGTATTAAAAATAATATAGAAAAGCAAAACACTCAGGAAAGAGAAACAGATAGAAATAACATGTTCTAGTATTTGGCTCTAATTGGTGTGTGACAAGTTTCCAGGCTTTTTTGGTCAGATGCCCTAAACTCTCTGTATCAAGAAGTTTCTTGGGCCCATGTCTGATCTCTGATTGAAAGATCTAGGGGTCTCCTGATTGGATGCTAGAGCTGTCAATCTTAACTTTTAGGAGTGTCAGAGAAAGCCCTAACTACAGGGAGCTCTGCACACCTAAGGCTTGGTTCACCTCACAAATTTACAGTCTGATTAACATACATTAAAATCGGACAAAAACTGATTCCCTGAAATCGTATACATTTGCATTCTTACACTCCTTGTATGTAGCAGGTGCACCAAAATGGCAACAATGCTCCACAGATTGGAGATAGAGATGTATAGATGTAGAGAGAGGAATAATCTTGAAGTTTCTAGCACTTTCCAGAGTATTCCGAGGCTATTGCGCATCGGACACTATTTCAGTCGTTTTTTTTTAATCTGGCCAAATAATCGTGTTCAACCACTATTTTACCCCCAACATAAAATTGTGCAAAATCGGATGCGGATTAAAACCGATGCATGTGTTGGATATGATTACTCATAAGAAGACAATGGAATAAAATTGGTATATATAGTTTTTTTTTTGTGCAGTTTAAAGGTAAAAAAATTGATAAAAAGTAGGATGGTAAAATGTGAACATGATGAGCCCACCCGAAGAAAAGATGAGATTGTAAGGGGTCCTAGTGGTCGGATTCACTGCGATCAGTCATTATCCCCTATCCAAGTGTTTCCCAATCAGTATGCCTCCAGCTTTTGCAAAACTACAACTCCCAGGATGCCCTGACTGCCAAAGGCTAAAAGTAGCGCGCACACATTTTATACGCTCATTTGACAGGTCCCATAGGTAAACATTAACATTTCTGTGGCTCATTTTTGACTGAAAAATTTTGTTAATCTGGGTGCAGGGTCTACTAATGGTGCGTGGGACAAACATTTATATTGATGTGAAATTAAGGAGAACCAAAAATCTTCTAGGGCAGATATACAACAGCTTTTTTTGCAATGGAAAAATCTACAGAATTTCCCACCAAAACCTGATGCAGTAAGTTGGCACCAAATCATGTGGATTTGTTGTTTTTTTTTTTCTTCTGCAGATTTTGGTACTGATGATATTAAAGGGATTGGCTGCCTCTTTATGAAGTCTATTGCAAACTGTATTTATAATTTCTTGGTTTGCTCCGTTGGGGTACACTGACCGTGGGTATATCTTGCTGACACTAGGCATACAAAAAGAAGTCGACCCCTCCTGGCAGGATATGCCCCGTCTACTGGCTATGAGCTAGTCAGTTTTAGCTTAATGTCAGTAGGAGGCAGACACAGGTCTGGAGTTCTCCAGACCTGGTCTTCTTTTTTTATTTTATAGCGAAGGCCTGTTGTAGGTTCTTTTCTCCTTTTTTTTCCTTGTTTTTAGGTAGGGGTTCAGGAGCATGGCGCTACCTGTTCCCCCATATGCGGCTAAGGGGCACAAGGCATAGAGTATGCTCCGTTGACCCCCTTCCCACAAACTGCCTGGGGTTTCTCCTTGGGTCCGGGTCACCCTACCTTCCCTGCTTGTCCCGCTGTCTCAGCCTGACATGACGACGCAGGTGACAAATAGCTGGCTGAAGACATCTTAGGTGAGTGTGTGTGTTCTCCCCGACACAGCTTATTTCACTTACATTCTGCTCAGCCTGTAAGACTGCGGTGCGCCGAACACAGTGCCTGTCAGCTGGGCTGCGGTCGCGTAGCCTGCTCTCCAGTTTACTTCCACTTTCGTCCGCTTCTCGGGCAAGTGGCGTGGAGGGCAGGAAACTGATTGAGGCCAAGGCTGCTACCTAGTCCGGAACGTAACTCCGCCCACCCCTCCTATTCTGGCACGCTGGCGGGGCTCCCGGCCTACTCCTGCTTCCGGCTAATAGTCTATTGGTGCGCCGCACCAGGGATCACTGATTCTCCTATCAGCTCGGTGTGTGCGCTTTGGGGGAGGGGGATCGTACTCCTCCCTCTCCTCCTCCAATTGGGTCCATCTAGGTGTGGAGACCACCCCCCATCGGACAACACCATGGCAGTGGCTCAAATCAATTGCCAGGGTGGCATGCGCAGCCACTCAGCGATGGAGGAGGTCTGTGTGATTCTGCTCTGGGTCGAGACTCAAGTGCCTGCTCTCTGAGATTCACATTCCGGGCGTGGAGAATTGGGAAGCGGACTTTCTCAGCCACTCCTCCGGATCCGGTCTGGTCTCTCCATCCGGAGGCGTTGGTGCAGATCTGCGCTCTTTGGGGGACTCCGGATGTGGATCTCTTCGCGTCTCGCCACAACACACAGGTTCCCTGCTTTGTAGCAAAGTCACGTGACCCTCTGGCGGTGGACGCGCTCGTAATTCCATGGTCGGCCTTCAGTCTTCCTTACCCCTTTCCCCCCTCTGCCTCTCCTGTCCAGGGTTCTGAGGAAACTCAATGCGGAGGGCTTTCCCGCCATTCTGGTAGTCCCAGAAACGTGTGGTACGCCGACATAATTCAGCTGGTCGACGACGTACCCCTGCGTCTTCTGGTTCGCCCCAATCTGCTCTCCAAGGGTCCTTTCTGCCACCTCAATTTACTGTCGCTGCATTTGACGGCGTGGCGGTTTAAACCGTGGTTCTGAGGGCTTGGGGGTTTTCTTCCTCGGTGATTCGCACCATGCTGCAGAATCGTAAGCCTTCCTCCGGTAGGAATTACCACCGAACTTGGCGGGCCCATTTCAGGTGATGTGAGGCTCAGTCAGTCTCTCCGGTGATCGTTTCCTTTTCCGCACCTCCTTGCATTACGCTATTACGCTCTGGATCAGTGTTTGCCGCTCAGCTCCCTTAAATGTCAAATTCAGGCTCATACTATTCTTTCAACGGCCGTTGGCTTCCAACCCTCACGTCCGCACTTTCCTGCAGGGCGTGACCCATGCGACTCCGCCGTACCGGTCTCTCACCCCTCCTTGGGATCTCAATCTGGTGCTCTGTGCTTTTGAGGGAAGCTCCATTTGAAGCTCTTCAGGACTCTTCCCTTCGCGTTCTTTCCTGGAAGGTCACCTTCCTCATCGCCATTACCTCCATTAGGAGGGTCTCTGAGCTGGCGGCTCTCTTTTCGCTCTCCCTTCTTGGTCCTTCACTGGGCAAGGTTGTTTTTCGGCTGCCTCCCTCCTTATTGCTCAAGGTGGTCTCCTCCTTTCGTGTTAACGAGGAGATCGTTCTTCCTTCCTTCTGTCCGGCTCCATCCAACACCAAGGAGCGTTCCCTCCATTGTCTGGATGTGGTTCGTGCTGTCCGGATCTATCTTTTCGACAGGGTGACTCTTTCTTTGGGATTCCAGAGGGTCGTCGCACGGGTCTTCCGGCTTTCAAGGCATCCACTTTGCGGTTGATCCATTTCGCTATCTCAGAATCGTACCGTTGTAAGGGGAAGGTCCCTTTCGGGTGACACTGCATTCCATGTGTTCCGTTGGGGCTTCTTGGGCGCTACACAATAGGGCTTCGGCCTTGCAAGGCGGCCACTTGGTTGTCTTTGCACACTTTTGCGTCCGCTGATGCCGGTTTGGGTTGCAAGGTGTTGCAGGCGGCAGTGGCTCAGTCCTCCTGCCTGATTCTATTTTGGGTACCTTTTTTTTCACCCCGGGGACTGTGCTGGTACATCCACGGTCTCTGTCCCTCAATGGAGCACATGCTTACTGTAAAATCTCTCTCGGAGGATTCATTGGGGGACACAGCACCCACCTCTTTGTTTTTTGTTACTATGGTTCGGTTTTTCTGTCAGAGGGGTTGTATTCGGTTCTTTTTTTTGTCTGGTGCCCTCGAACACTTGCTTGGTTCCTTTTCTGTCGGTCCTCTCCTACTGCTTTGTGACTAAACTGGCATCTCGAGAAAGCGTCATTTGACGCGAAACCTGCGATTGTCGGCTGTTTGACCTTACACCTGTTATTTGCTATGCCGCAATAAATAACCTTTTAATTGCATCATATACCAGTGCCGCGGAGTCTCTCTTTTAGGATTGCTTTGTGTTGGAAGCGCATGGTTATACACAACAGGGCCTTGGAAATTTAGTAACTAAATTGTTATAATTGCTACAGTTTGCAACACACTTAGACAGCCAATCCTTATTAATGCTGTTGAAGAAAAAATTATGTATTTGCAGCATCCTGAGCATGTCTAAAAGAAAATCTGCAACATCTGTGAATTTATTAGGCAGATAAATCTGCATGTAGCATGAATTGCTAAATTAAAATTAACCTCTGGTCAATTTATGCACGGATTTTGGGGGAGATAGTTTAAGCTGATTTTGCTTATATTTGAGAATATACTTGGTTTTAATTTGAGCAGAATGTATTATTTTTTGCACTAGCATATGTTCCCCCCACTCAGTTCGCCATAGTGTAAATTTTTCACCTCTTTTATGGAGGCATAGTTTCTGATTTGCATGTGACTTTTTTTAAGTAGCCAATTTAGTTGCTGCCTTACTTCACCTCTGACAAAGGGCAGTTTATACGCGCTCAACCCAAAGGTAAAAAGGGAAATTTTTTGCAAAATTAAAAAAAAAAAAAAATGTAAATTTTGTTTAAAAAAATTAATGCCGCAAATGTTAAAGCCCCTCCACATTTGTGTTTTTTTTAATTTTTTTTACACAGCATGTGGATTAGATCTCTGCAAATCCCATCCACTTTCCTGCTACTGTATTATGCTATGCATGTAAATACACAGTGGAAAAACGGCAACATATATCCCATGTGGCATCCCGGTGTTACATAAGTAGCAAATGGCCTGACTTGCTGTGGCGGTCACCTGACGTCCGCTACTCATGTAATACTGTAGCGCAAAACAGGGGGTCAGCATGGCGGTGCAGATAAACCAGTTTTTGTCTGTTTAAAGGGGTACTCCAGTGGAAAACAGATTTGTACATTTCTTCTATTAAAAAATCTTAATCCTTCCAGTACTTATCAGCTGCTGTATACTACAGAGGAAGTTATTTTTTCTTTTGGGATTTCTTTCCAGTCTGATCACAGTGCTCTCTGTTGACATCTCTGTCCATTTTAGGAACTGTCCAGTGCAGCATATGTTTGCTATGGGGATTTTCTCCTGCTCTGGACAGTTCCTGACATGAACAGAGGTGTCCGCAGAGAGCACTGTGGACATGAAAGAAAAGAAATCCCAAAAGAAAATAATTTTTTTAAGTAGCCAATTTATAGACAAAAAATAGACTCTTGTGTACTTTGTAATCATATTCCCCCATTGGCAGATGAAAATTTTATAACCCCATTATATAAATCCTGCCTTTTGAGTACCGGACGCCACGCACATCCAGCTACGGCGGGGAAGCAAAGTGGTTGACTTGCACAGCAAAACAAAAGCCCTGCTCTCACTCGGTATCAGTCTGCTCTGGAGGCTGGAGCAGGCTAAACACACTACAGATAGCTTTTTAGAACAGTTTCCATGGTAATTTTCTACAATTCCATCACGGTTTTCATCTGAGCGTTTACTGTTGAATGTTTTACTTTTTGTTCTTTTCCCGACATACACCTATCTTCCAGCAAGGCTCGGCTGACAAGTGCCTGACTATACAAGTTGCCTGAAATGTATGCTGTTTACATGTAAATGCTACCTCTTCTGGCTTCAAGTGGCCACTAATGCTTATCCCCTTGGGTTTATTTCCTCTCGTAGCTGCACTTTCTCATATGAATTCTAGACCCCACGTTTTATATAGCAGTAGTATGGAGGCAAAATGACCTTTCAGATGGCCATCTGAAGGGTAATTTTGCCTCCATACTACTGCTCACTTCTGGATTGGATTGCTTAGGCTTCTTTCACACTATAAAATTCATCCGTTTTAAAGATCCGTTTGATGTTCCGTTATGAAAACCCTGAAAATCGTCCGTTAGAAAATCCCATTATAGTCTATGGGATTTTTAAATTATCCGTTTTAACCCGTTATAGCCCGTTATTAACGGACGTTATTTTGTGACGGGAGAATGAATGGTAGAAATAATGCATGCACTATTTCTCCTGTTACTATCTTCTGTCACAAAATAAAGTCAGTTATTAAAAACGGGCTATAACGGGTTAAAACGGATAATGTAAAAATCCCATAGACTATAATGGGATTTTCTAACGGCCGTATGGGATTTAGTAACTGCCGGTTTTCATAACAGAACATCAGACGGATCTTTAAAACGGATGAATTTTATAGTGTGAAAGCAGCCTTTTAGCAGCTGTTCCTGCATTCCATTTTGTAACCCTAAATTGGCAGGTTGATATGAAAGTTATCCACTTGCTTAAGGGGAGCGGGCATTACTTAAGGGCTAGTTCCCAATTGCTGTGTCCACAAGTCTAAGTGGTAATACACGAGGCGCACCGGTCTCTTTTTTTTTTTTTTTTTTTTTTATTTATTTTTTCTTATACCTACAGATTCATGTTTTAGATTCATGTTTTATATATTCAGCCTGAAATGTCTCCTCATTGTTTCACATACAGCCTGCCAGAAATCAGGTTTGTGTTTGCATAGATCGGCCATATTAAAGGGGTACTCCGCCCCTGGCATCTTATCCCCTATCCAAAGGATAGGGGATAAGATGTCAGATCGCCGCGGTCCCGCTGCTGGGGACCCCAGGGATCGCCGCTGCGGCACCACTCTATCATTACTGCACAGAGCGAGTTCTCTCTGTGCGTAATGACTGGCTATACAGGGGCCGGAGCAGCGTGACGTCATGGCTCCGCCCCTCATTACATCACGGCCCGTCCCCTTAATGTAAGTCTATGGCAGGGGGCGTGATGACCGCCACCCCCCCTCCCATAGACTTGTATTGACGGTGGCGGGCCGTGACGTCACGAGTGGCGGAGCCGTGACGTAACGATGCTCCGGCCCCTGTATTGCCCGTCATTACGTGCAGAGCGATCTCGCTCTGCGCAGTAATGATAGCGGGGTGCTGCAGGAGCGATCCCCGGGGTCCCCAGCAGCGGGACCCCGGCGATCTGACATCTTATCCCCTATCCTTTGGATAGGGGATAAGATGTCTAGGGGTGGAGTACCCCTTTAAAGCCACCTGCCTAATATTGTGTAGGATCCCTGTGGGATGCCAAAATAGTCCTGACCTATGCAGGCCTGAACTCCACAAATCCTCTGTGCTAAATACCACTGGACAAACAATAGACCTAGTAGATGTTAAAGGGGTACTCAAGTGAATTTTTTTTTTTAAATCAGCTGGTGCCAGAACGTTTAACAGATTTGTAAATTACTATTAGTAAAAAAGAAACAGTGGCACCGTTACCTTAAGCCTCCTAAGACCACGAGATGGAGACGGCGTCCCACTAGTCTTGAAATCCACCCTGGCAGTGGAGGTGCTAGGACAATAAAGACCGTAGTCACCAAATAGTAGTAAATAAAGGACAAAGGTGCCCTGCACTCACCACTTCAGTCCAGGTAATCCTACTCCCATCTCGGGTTACGACTCGAACACGGAGGACACGGATAGTGGCACTATCAATGTCCTCTGTGTTCGAGTCGTGACCCGAGATGGGAGCAGGATTATCTGGACTGAAGCGGTGAGTGCAGGGCACCTTTGTCCTTTATTTACGAAGATTTGTAAATTACTTCTATTTAAAAATCTTAATTATTTCAGTACTGATCAGCTGCTGTGTAATACAGAGGAAGTTCTTTTCTTTTAACATTTTTCAGCTTGACCACAGTGCTCTCTGCTGACACCTCTTTCTCTGAGGAACTGTCAAGACCAGGAGCAAATCCCCATAGTAAGCCTATCCTGTTCTGGACAGTTCCTGACATGGACAGAGGTTTCAGCAGAGAGCACTGGGGTCTGACAGAAAAGAACAACTCAACTTCCTGTGGCGCATGCAGCAGCTAAGTACTGGAAGGATTAAGATTTTTAAAATAGAAGTAATTTACATATCTGCTTAACGTTCTGGCACCAGTTGATATAGAAATAAATAAATGAATTGCCTTGCATTCAAGTTTAGATGTGAAGAAGGCATTTGATCGCCTCTGTAGAGCATCTTTTTTGTACCATTGCTTCATATATTTTATCAGACTATTTCTCTTCTGCCATTTGGAGACGCTATTCATGGTGATCAGTTGTCATCAAGCTACCTTTCACTCTATCCGCCTCGGAAATGGACCATGGCAGGGCAACCCCCTCTTACAATTTGTACTCTGCATTGAACGCCTTGCTGCGGCCATATGTCTAAACCCAAACCATCCATGGTTTATTGGTGAGGGACAAGGGGTGAAAGCTTTCATTGTTTGCAGGCGATGTTCTTTTAACCCCTTAAGGACCAGACCAATTTTATTTTTGCGTTTTTGTTCTGTTTGTCAATATGAATAAAATGATACCCATGACTAGATACTTTTATATTTTTGTACTGCTTAAAAAAAATCAAAAACTTTGTACAAAATTAGTAATCTAAAATCGCCTTTTTTTGACCACCTATAGGGGGACCGACCCATAGGGGACTATCTATAGCAATCATTTGATTGCTAATACTATTCAGTGCTATGCATAGGGCATAGCATTGATCAGGGTTATCGGTGATCTTCTGCTCTGGTCTGCTCGATCTCAGACCAGAGCAGGAGAAGCCGGGAGATGGACGGAGGCAGGTGAGGTGACCTCCGTCCGCCATTACAGCGCTGCCGCGGCGATCCAGTCATCTATTTTAACATGCGCATTGCCTCAGATGCTGTGATCTGTATTTATCACGGCATCTGAGGGGTTAATGGCGGACATCTGCACGATCACGCATGTCGGCCATTACCGGTGGTCATACACAGGACGTAAATGTACGCCCTGGTGCGCAAAGTACCGCCAAACCAGGACATACATTAATGGCCATGGTCATTAAGGAGTTAACCATACTTATATTTATATTCCAAACTTAAACATTCTCCTTCTTGATTTTGGGAAGCCATCTGTTTGAGACTACGAAGTCTAAAGCTGAGACACTGGAAATGTACATCCCGATCTCGTATCGTTGGCAGGAAACTTCTCTCAAGTACCTCGAGGAAGCAAATAATGGCTCTCCATGCCAATGACTTCCCTAAGTTATAAGCGTCTGATCAGTGGGTGGAATGGTCTGCTTCTTCCCTTTTCTGCCAGGATGACTGCTGTTCAAATGACTATACTTCCTAAGTGAATGTATTTCTTCAAGACTCCAAGTCTCTGTCCCTCTGTAGTGGGCTGAAAGCACTGCAGGCGTTCATATTTCGTTTTGTGTGACTCCACTGGAGCGAGGATGGCAAATAGTTTCATGCTTGCTCTTTAATCAGCTGGCGGTCTAGCCCTGCCAGACATTTTTTTTTATATTATCCTGCCTTGAGGGCTCTTGTGAAATGGACGGAAATAAAGTTGTGGATAGCTCCTGTCTATCCCGAATCATTCTCTGGTCCACCTTTTATGTAATAAATTTACGTTTCACCCCTGAGACCTTTGGCACTTGTAGCAAACTCTGGCAAGTTTGTCAATAGAAATTTGCGTAGTCCTGGATTGCCCCTTTTTCTCTTTTCTCTTTACCCCGGCCTTCCCTGACAGCCTTACAAGGACCATGGCACAACTCTGGTTTGATGAGCAGTTATTTAGATTTCCAGTTATCGGAAATTATAGGGCAAAGATTGTCCTCTCCATTTGAGTTGCTCCATTCCCATGACTTATTTTTGAAGGCACATTACTCTGTTTATACAGTTATTTTACTTGCACTCTTTATCTACCCCCCCCCCCCCCCCCCCAAATGGCTTTTGAAACACTGTGTAAAGCTCGTGTTTCCACGAGTGGATGGATTTGAGTTTGTTCCAAGTGCTGAGCAGCGGAGTACCCCTTTTAGGTTGCTTATTGAAGTGACGTATAATTTGACAGATAATAGGATTTCTATTTGCACGCCATATGGGGGAAATCAGTATAAACTTATGGACCCAGATTTATCAAATTGTGTGAGAAAAAGTGGAGAGATTTTCCCACAGCTCAGCTACCGAGCTCTGGTAGTGATTTGTGGCTGTGGGGAAATCTCTCCACTTTTTCTCACACAGTTTGATGGGCCATGGTGTTATGGCCTCACACTCCTGCCCTTCTACATGGGCTCAATTTGTCTATCTCTGTGTGCTGGCACTGTAAGTCTCAGAAGTCTCCCTGCCCAATATTTTTTTAGGATGTGCATTTGCATATTGCCCATATTGGAGTGAGCTCGGGACTGTGGCTTCCCCTTCCATTCGATCCCCTTTTTTATCAGATGAAAAATGCTCCTGTTCCAAACGGAGGAAAAATTACTCAGGTTACCAACTCGTATTCTAACTGCGGCAATATGTTTTGGTTGGGAAACTTTGGAAGCAGCGAACCCCTCTCGCATACTCTAAACTTTATTCAAGTGTTCAGATTGTCAGAACCATTAACCCTTTAAGGACGCAGCCTTTTTTCACCTTAAGGACTGAGCCCTTTTTCGCAATTGTGACCACCATCGCTTTACGAATTAACGCGAAAACGCTTTTACCGAATATTCTGATTCTGAGATTGTTTTTTTCGTGACATATTCTACTTTATTTTGGTAGCAAATTTTTGGCGTTACTTGCATCCTTTTTTGGTGAAAAATCCCAAAAGGTCATGAACATTTAGAAAATTTAGCATTTTTCTAAATTTGAAGCTCTCTACTTGTAAGGAAAATGGATATTCCCAATAAATGTTATTTTTATTCACAAATACAATATGTCCACTTTATGTTGGCATCATAAAATGGACATATTTTTGCTTTTTGAAAAAATTTAGAGGGCTTCAAAGTAGAGCAGCAATTTTCAAAAATTTCATGAAAATTGCTAAATATGAAGGGACAGATGTTACAGAACTACAACTCCCAGCATGCCTGGACAGTCTAGGCATGCTGAGAGTTGTAGTTTGGCAACATCTGGAGGGCTACCGTTTGGGCACCACTGTAACTGTGGTCTCCAAACTGTGACCCTCCAGTTGTTGCAAAACTACAATTCTCAGCATGTCACAGTAAAGATCACTTTACTTTCACTTTCAATTCCCGCTGCAGCCGGCCACTAGGAGGGAGACCCCTAGTGGCCGGATTTCAAATAGAAAATACAATATTTTAAAAACCCAAAAATTTATTGATGTATAATAGAGAGATGTTGTACATAAGTACTACAACATATCAAAAAAAAAGTTAATGACAGTGCCCATTTAAGTTAAATTATAGAAACACCCATTTTTAATCATTGTGGATGCTTTGGGTACTTTGTGTTTTGCCGTTTAGTCGATATGGTTGTACTATTGTGCTATACTATTCTTCTTCACGTCAAATCTGAACGGTCAAAGGAGGCTTCAACTATAGTATAACCACTTCCTAAAGACCACCTACATGTTAGAGAAAAGTCGGCCAAACCTGAAAGGCCCGCAGTCTGTAGTATTTATTCTTATAATGTGACACTTTTATTTGCCCACCGTAAGCGATTCAACAGCGAGGCCCAAAGGCAAACTCAAGTAACTAATGATGTAAATCCATGTGTTTTGTATACAGCTCTTATATATACACGCCATCATCAGGCTTAACAAAGGGAGATGTGAGAAAACTCTGAAAGGCGCTGTTCACACTTACGTCATGGCTTCGGTTTTTACAGAACCCATATTCATCTGATAATGAGCTTTTATGATACTTCAGTCTGGTTTCTGTTTTGTGTGTTTGTCGACGTGCGATCATGTTTTAGGCCTAGAATCTTATCTTCTAGTGCGGTGTTTTCCAAACGGTGTGCCTCCAGCTGTTGCAAAACTACAACAGCCAGTATGCCCGGACAGCCTTTGGCTGTCCGGGCATACTGGAGGTTTTATAATGTACAATTGTGGGAGCTCTACGTAAAATATGAGACCTAAACCGATGATATTGCGTTGCACATACCCATGTGCCAAATAGATACTGATTAAAAAAAATAGAAAATATGTGTGGTCAGTCTTTGCATATCCACCATTGAAAAAGGGGACGCTGCTCCCCAAAACGCATCTGGTCCAAGACTGCCTTTGCACAAGAAGTCGGGACTATTTGGATTATTTGTCCACCACTATTGGTTTTTTACTGCCCTCTCAGCTTGTCCCCGTGCCGTCGGGGTAGAGAGGGATCCCACACCAAAGACCTCCAGCGCTGCTATACGCTCCAGCGGACTACCTCATTACCATCTGTACCGGACATCTTCACCTCTTCTACACCTTCCCCGTGCTGCCGGGGCTGAGAGGCATCAATCCGTAGCTTTGTTAAGCGCTGCTATGCGCATATAACTGCTTTCGCCGGAGCCGGTAAGAGGCACTAAGTGCCTGACTTTGATCTATTTTCCCTCTTGTACTTTGTCCACGTGCCGTCTGGGTATAGAGGATAGATCTTTAGCGCTATTGCGCATACAAGTATTGCCAGTGGGCTGGTAACTGCGAGCCTCCAGCGCTGCAAAAACTGTTTATTGAACATATCCTATTACACACATTGGACATATCCTATTACATACATTAGACTATAAACCTCCACCATTGTCCCACCGTTTAAGTGCAATACTAATTTAACGTAATTTTTTAAATGTTTATTACCATTCTATTTTAGTGAGCTGTCTGCGGCAAGGGCCCTGCCCCAGACCTCAGTATTATTCAATAAATGTAATTGTACTTTATATCTTATCAGACACTTCCTTTCTTTCTTTTTTATCTTTATTTATTTTGCCTTATTCTAAATTATTCTGAAGCCTAGTAGGACTATTTTTCCATTTTTTTTTAATCAGCATGCTGGAAGTTTTAGTTGCAACAACTAGTGGAACAGTATTGGAAAAACACAGTTCTAGTGTTTTGTTTGTCTTGTCTTCCTTTTCAGATTAGACGGTTCCCTAATCTTGTCCAAGCTTTCCTGTGTCACATTTAGGGGAACCCTGTTTGAGGAAATGCTGGTTTATGTCCTGTTGATGTATGAATCTTTTCCATTTCTCTTCTCGGTCAGTCTAAGAAAAATAACTGTGGGACCAGATCCCCCAACATGCCAGTCACAAACGGGGCTCAGCAGACCACGTTGACTTTAAAGGGGCTTAAAAAGTTAACTCCTATACACAGGATAGGGGGTAGGGATGTCCTGATACTCGGCATTTGCATGGTATCGGGGACTCTTTTAATGTCCCCGATACCATGTCCGATATCTGCTGCTGTGCGGCCGCTGTCCCGTACTCCGCTGTCCCATTCTCCCGATCACATCATTGCGTCCTATGGAGGAGCATGTGACATACACGTCACACCTCCTCCCCTGCGCCCAGCGTAATTCTACGGAGGAAGCAGAGTGACGTGTATGTCACATGCTCCTCCATAGCACGCAATGATGCGATCGGGAGAACGGGACAGCGGAGCTGCAACACCCGAGGACAGCCGCAGGTGAGTGCTGTCTATATAAGGGGTGGCCTCCTGTCTATATAAGGGGTGGCCTGCTGTCTATAAAAGGGGAGGGCCTAAACAGTTATACAAAAAAAAGGGGAGGGCCTGCTGTCTATAAAAGGGGAGGGCCTGCTGTCTATAAAAGGGGGGGGGGCCCTGCTGTCTATAAAGGGGGGGGGGGCCTGCTGTCTATAAAGGGGGAGGGCCTGCTGTCTATAAGGGGGGGGGGGGGACCTGCTGTCTATAAGGGGGGGGGGGACCTGCTATCTGTAAGGGGGGCAAGAGGGAGCACTGTCTACAAGGGGGGGCCCTGTTGTCTACAAGTGGGACACGGGGGGGGGGGGGGGGGGGGCGCTGTCTACAAGGGGTGGGGCTGCGGTCTACAGGGGGCTGCTACTAATGTCTGCAACTATCTATACTACCTACAAGTGGATACTACCTACTATTATAGGCAATCTTACAGCAGAGTCACCTGCACTAACTTCAATTTATATGTGTAGACAGTGCAGGTGACCCGGTTTCTACCACTGCTCATCATGTGAATGTCAGCCCAATTGCTCCGTAGACATCATTCTCGCCGCCAATGCAAATTCCCTGTTCTGTCCAATGGAGAAGAGAGAGATCTTGGCTCATACTACAGCAGCCGCCTCCATTGTACACAGCAAGGAACCCACATATCATACGGTAAGCAGTGCAGAAACCGGGTCACCCTGGTGTCAGATTCCCTTTAAAATAAAAGTACTCGTACTTGGTATCGGCGAGTACTAGAATTAAAGTATCGGTACTAGTACTCGGTCTTAAAATAAATGGTATCGGGACATCCCTAATAGGGGGTAAGTGTCTGATCACGGGATTCCAAAATTAAAGAAACATAAAAGACTGCAGGGAGCGCCCCTCGTGAGGACCGGTAGGGTATAATGAAGCAGTAATAAAATTAGGCTACTTACCCTTAGGTGTTGCGCTCAGAACACAACACCTACAGTAGCGTTGGGAAAGTCGAGGTATGGGGCAGCTGCCACAAAGTAGTGCCGGAGATGACAGTCAGAACGGTATATTGATCGAAAGGGTATGAAAACTTGCTCCAGGAGAGGTACTGAACAATTTTTATTTTATGTTGGCAATGCCTTTCGATGCCTGATGAAGATCCTAGTTCAGGATAGAAACGCGTTGCCAACATAAAATAAAAATTGTTTGGTACCTCTCCCGGAACAAGCACCTTAATCTAGGGAAGCAAGTTTTCATACCCTTCCGATTTTAATTGTGGAGTTCCAACCACTGATATCCCGGCCTGGCACCCTGGCTCTCCTCATGTCTGGAGCAACATCTGCTCCGTGCACAGATTACTGTCCACCATTGCACGGATCGGCATCCGACATGCCCCCTCCATGTATCTCTATGGGAGAGTCGGAGATGCTGTGCTCGTGTTTCTCCGGCTCTACCATAGAGATGCACGACGCGGATGTCTCGGTCACCCCTACCATGCAGTGGTAGACAGTAATCCGTGCATGAGGAGAGCCGGGGTGCCGAATAGGGCATCTCAGCAGTCTGACCCGCGCGATCAGACACTTATCCCCTACTCTGTGGATAGGGGGTTAATAACTTATGTACCGGAGTTTCCCTTTAGCTCCTGCAATTCAAAGTCCCATAGACAATGAGCTTTTCCTGGTTCATGCCTTTTAATTCAATCTGGTTCCACATCATATTACCGCTACAGAAATCCCATTGTGTGCACTAAGCAGCAGAATCCTATCGATATCAATGGGATTCTGCTGCAAGCGAAAATAGTGTGCATGTACCTTTTAGGGTGTTGTTCCTCAATTTACACCTATCCCCTGTTAACAATAAAGGGGATAAGTGTATGATTATAGGGGGTCGGACCACTGGGAACATCAGCACTCAGGGGAGTGGTATTGGGCACTCCCACTCAATTCACTCTAACACTGTTGCCCACTCAAGATAGCCAAGTACAGCACTCAACCATAACCCGCCATTCCATAGACCATTGTTTCCCAACCAGGGTGCCTCCAGCTGTTGGGAAAACTCCAACCCTCTTCAACAATTCATTAAAGAAAACAATTTATTTTCATCAACAGGTGCCAGAAAGTTAAACAAATTTGTAAATTACTTCTATTTAAAAATTGTAATCCTTCCAGTACTTATCAGCTGCTGTATACTACAAAGAAAGTTTTTTTTAATTTTCTGTCTGACCACAGTGCTCTCTGCTGACATCTTTGTCCATGTCAGGAACTGTCCACAGCAGGAGAGGTTTGTTATGGGGATTTGCTCCTACTCTGAACAGTTCCTGACATGGACAGAGGTGTCAGCAGAGAGCACTGTAGTCAGACAGAAAGAAAATTCAAAAGAAAAGAACTTACTGTGGAGCATAAAGCAGCTAATAAGTACTGGAAGGGTTAAGATTTTTTTAATAGAAGTAATTTACAAATCTTTATAACTTCTGGCACCAGTTGATTGAAAATGAACTCTTTTCCAGCAGAGTACCCCTTTTTATGGTGAATGGAGCAGCAGTGCAACTTCATGACCACCACTCCTGCCCCATCGGACAACTTTATATCCCCCATACTTGATGTCCCAGTTGTCCCATATGTTTGGTGGGACAACCGTGTACGTCATGTGTATATATGCGTATACCTTCTGCACGAAGCACACACGTCTGGTCTTTACTCCCCTGTTTACACCATAGACAGAGATTACAACTCAATCCCTTCTGTAATCAGAATACAAGGAAACATGATACAGACTATGCCTGGAATTACTTCTAAGAAAAGGATTAAAGTGATTTTATGTTCCTCTTAATATAATTCCTGCCCGTTTCTTGGGGTTGAGAGTGCTCAGGGTCAATAGCAAATATTTTACTAGCTCTTGTTCCTAAAGAAATTAGATGTTGTACAATTGGTTCCTGTAGTGATCCGCCCTCCATGTCCTGATACACACTGGGAACATGGGAACATTTCGTCAGTGTCTGCTCCGCCGTTGCCTTCTCACTGGATAACAGAATATGTTGAGCCTTCACAGTCAAGTAGAGCAGCTGTAACAATCTGCTCGATGCCGGTGCTGGACATGGTGGTGCATAATTTAACAAAATTTTTTTCAACTTATTTTAAAGGGGTACTCTACTGGACAATATATATTTTTTTATATCAACTGGTGCCAAAAAGTTAAACAGATTAGTAAATTACTTCTATTTAGTAATCTTAATCCTTCCACTACTTATCAGCTGCTGTATGATCCACAGGAAGTTTTCGTTTTGAATTTCTTTTCTGTCTGACCACAGTGCTCTACGGACACCTCTGTCCATTTTAGGAACTGTCCAGAGTATAAACAAATCCCCATTGCAAACCTCACCTGTTCTGGACAGTTCCTGAAATGGACAGAGGTGACAACAGAGAGCAGTGTGGTCAGAAAGAAAATACATTTTAAAAAGAAAAGAACTACCAGTGGAGCATATAACAGCGGATAAATATTGAAAGGATTAAGATTACTAAATAGAAGTAATTTACAAATCTGTTTAACCTTCTAGCACCAGTTGATTTTGAAAAATGTTTTTCCCAGTGCAGTACCCCTTTAAAGCTGCTTACACCAGTGGTCTCCAATCTGTAGCCCTCGAGCTTCTGCAAAACTACAACTCCCAGCATGCCCAGACAGCCGTTGGCTGTCCGGGCATGCTGGGAGTTGTAGTTTTGTAGCAGCTAGAGGGACACTGTTCAGAGACCACTGATGTAGAGCAGGCATTTGTTTGGTCTCTGGGTATATGGAAAAAGAGGACATGATACTGGCAATGAATAAGGACTGCTCAGCCTGATGTCTCTGGTAACACTTTATTTATTGAAAACGATTTTTTTTGCAGTTTTTACGATGTCAACATTGTGTCATAATAACCGGAACGGTTGGTTACATGCCCTCTGACCTCTGCCGGGATCCTGTGACATGGGGAAAATCAGCGCCACGTGCAGTGATTTTTGGTTTAGGAGGTGTAAACCATACCTGCTTCCTTGTAGACTGCTGAGGGTATTCGTATAAGCCCGCGTTCACACCGCGTCATTGCTGTCCATTTAACGTAAATGTTTAATAGGGAAACGTATACCTTTAAGGGGTACTCCACTGGAAAACCTTTATTTATTTATTTATTTTTTTCAATCAACTGGTACCAGAAAGTTAAACATATTTTTAAATGACTTCTATTAAAAAAATCTTAACCATTCCAGTACTTATCAGCTGCTGTGTGCTCCACAGGGAGTTCTTTTCTGTTTGAATGTCCTTTCTGTCTGACCAATTTGCTCTTTGCTGACCCCTCTGTCCGTTTTAGGAACTGTCCAGAGTAGGAGAAAATCCCCATAGGAAACTTATCCTGCTCCACAAATTTCCTAAAATGGACAGAGGTGTCAGCAGAGAGCACTGGGGTCAGACAGAAAGGAAATTCAAAAAAGAAAAGAACTTCCTGTGGAAAATACAGCAGCTGAGAAGTACTGGAAGGGTTAAGATTTTTAAATAGTAGTAATTTACAAAACTTTAACTTTCTGGCACCAGTTGATTTAAAAAAATGCATAATCCATTTTCCACAGACTGTATATATGTATATATATATATATGTATATATAATATATAATTTTTTTTTTTTTTTTTTGAGATGGATGATATAACTATATATCCATCTATTTATTGAATATATATCAAATAAATTAATAGTAACACAATTTTTTCCCTTGAATACTCAAACGCATATTTAAAAAGCTAAATTAAGTGGACTGTAACATAAGTAGTGAAACGGATACAGAAACGTGGTGTGAACCTACCCACAAAAGAAAGCACCTGCAGAAACCAAACCAAGTGCAGATTCACACACATTACTGTTTTCTTGCATAAGTCGAAAGAATGGAACAGTTGCTGAAATTACTGCATTAAGTTCTCATTCACACGGGCAGATTTGCCAGCTAATTTGCAGAGTATTTAATGGTGAGATTTTTAATGTGGGCAGCATAATTTCCGTTGGCAAAAATCCACTGCAGACCGCATTGTCTTTAATGGGGTCTGCACATATTTTTTTGCAGTGTAAATGCCGCTGCCAAAAAATCTGCCGTGGAGTGTCCGTCCATTCAAACTGCGAGTTTGCTGGTAAATCCGCTCATGTGAACGAGCCCTAGGGGTACGTTTACACGACTGGGATCTTATGCGAGTTTCCTGCTGCAAGTTTAGCAGAAAAATCTGCAGCAGATTTTATTGACTTCATTGGAGTCCGCTGCGGGAAACTCCCGTCCGCCCATGTAAACGTACCGTTATAAGGGTGCGTGCACACGCTAGTAACTAGCAATGGGTTTCCCGCTGCAGGAAACCCGCTGTGAGTTACGCTACCATTCATTTGAATGGGTCAGTGGACAGTCCGCAAATCTGACACTACTGCGGACTGTCTGTGGACCCATTTAAATCAATGGTAGCGTAACTTGCAGCGGCCAACCCGCTGTTAGTAATAGCATGTGAACGCACCCTAAGGGTCTATTCACACGGCAGAATTCCTGCAAATCCACACCAATTCCGCTTCTGCATTCATTTGGGTGGTTTCTGGCTTGTGCAGAATTGGTGTGGAATCCGCATGCGGAAATTCAGAAGTGTGAATGGCAGTGCGGAATCCCATAGAAGTCTGTTGGGCTTTAAACTGAGGTGGAATCTGCATGCGGAAATTCTGCCGTGTGAATAGACCCTAAGGCTATATTCACACGATCGAATTTCCTAACAAAATCTGTCGGAAAATTCTGCTCAGAAATTGCTTTCAATGTCATTCACGGTGCACACGGTGGAATTTATGTGGGGAAAACTATTAAGATGTCAATTCTTTTTTTGGGGAATCTGGTTGAAAAATGCATTTCCGAGTGGTGTTTGTGCCTGCTGGAAATTGTTTTGCACAGACATTCCGCAAAAATTCTGCCTTGTGAACATGGACTAAGGGTGTTTTTGAAGTCCATTTCCAGAGTGGATCATAAAGGAAGGAGAGATTATTTTTCTTTTGAAGGTACTCTCTCTGGCTTTGAAAACTGAATCAAACCGCATCTATGGAAACACCCAAAGGCAGAATTCACACATAGCTTTTGTTCTTGAGAAATATCCACTGTAGTTTTTTTTTTTTTTTTGTGCTAATAAAAAAAAAGTGTAAAGGAGGAAGGAAAAGTATAAATCTTCCCTTTTTACATGTCTTTATTCCTTTTTAAATCCACTCAAAAACAGGAATAAACAATCTGCAGAATTTTTTCCCCATAACCTCTTTGATGCAGTTTTTAAAGCCAAAATTTGAAGTGGATTAAAAGAATAGATTATTTCCTGTACTAATCCCCTACCCCTTCCTATTAACGCTTTGCTTGTAAAAGTTGCATAAAAATACTGCACCAAAATAGGCATTTTTGGGGGGGAAACATACACTAATGGCTTTTGATGCAGATTTTTGGGCTAAAGCCAGACGTGGATCCAAATAAAAGGAACTAACAATGTTCATGATTCCCCATTTCTTTTAAAGCCATTATTGGCTTTGGCTTGAAACAATAACTATTGAACAATTTTTGGGCTCACACTTGCTGTTTTGTTGCAGTTTTTGAAGCCAGGTGTGGATCGCACTGGGAGAATCAATGGTGTTTTTGTATATTTTAGATTGATATTTCTTTCTCTTATTTTGATTGCATTCCTAGTTTTGGCTTCAAAAATTGCATCATAACGCAACATGTGAACGCACCCTAATGTGCAGATAAAGTTCTTTGTTTTGGGAGTTTTTTTGTCCAGATGGATTTTATTGGCACATAAAGTAGCAGCTGTACCACTAAAGTGTGCATGCACCTTATTGCACAGATTAAACACACAACGTTTTTATTAATGCAAGGTTTCTTTTTTTTTCCACCTGTTTTTGTTTTATATCCCCCCATATAGTTTTATATGCTTTTTTAAATAAAAAAATAATTTCTCAATCCCATTTACAGCTCAGATAAGTTTGCCACTTGACATGCTTTCCTATCTGCACACACAGAATAGTCCTTTTTATTAGTGCATTTTACGATGCCGATACCTACTGGCTTTTTCCTTGGCTGCATTGGCACAGGCATTGTGCTTATTTTGTTGTAAGTGGTTCCAGTACTTTATCAGTTCCCCGGGCTGGAACTGATGGGAGGTAATAAGGTGACTATATTTACAGCTAGAATAGGAAACTCTCCAGTGATTGAATACAAACTCATTGGGCGGGGGTATAGGGTCAATACGCAACTTAGCAAGGCAGATGCCAACATAAACATCCTCTAAGTGTAACCGTCTAATACTTAAAGACACTTTAAAGATTTTCTCTGCTAGTTCCCCAGAAAATACATAACCAGTCCCAGAACAGAAGACTGGGTAGCGCTCACTCGGGTACAGGTCCGGTGACATGTACCACTTGCTGTCTTTGTTCCGGTTGGGTGCATAGCCTCTCATTAAATACCCTGTAAAGTAGTTGGTTCTCGGTGGTTGGTCAGGCTTCAGTAGTTTGTGTATCAAGTATTCGGTGTTGACAAACATATCACTGTCAGTCTTCATAACATACGGGACATGCGGGCAGTACGTTGCCACCCAATTCATGCCCATAAGGGTCTTAATAGTTAGGTTATAATAGGTATCTAGGTATTCTTGTTGGATGATATCGTGATACTGCCGGCTTTCATCCACAATAGCTTGTTCTATTAACCCATTAATCTTTGTGTGTAAACCCAACAGAAAGAGTCTGACAATATGGGTGCCCGGTGCCAGGCTCTCGTTTCCCCAGGTCTGTCTTATAGCCTGTCGAGCCTCTATCTGCCGGGGCTCTGCCGCTATAAGCAGTATGAGGAAAGGCGTTTTCTCTTTGCATTTCTCCGGCTCATTTATGATATATTTGTAATGGTATAAGTTTTGGCGCCCCAAGCCCTTTTCACTGTAAATACTTCCATTGGTGCTCAAGGTGTTCTCCAAGCCCGTGACACCTTGGTGTTGCGATTCGGCATTGCTCAGGTTAGATGAGGTGTGTGGTCGGAGGGTCTGAGGCAAGGTATCCTTCCAAATATTCCTTAGAGAGCTGTTGGTCTCGCTTTTCATCGCTTTAAATCCACGGATGGCGTGAGTCACTGGATTGTCCTTCATTCCGACTCTGCCAGCGAAGGAGTTGTGGTGACTGAAAAACAGGAACATGGCAAACAGAAAGACGAGTGACAGGAGGCCGGTGAGGTGGGTCCGAAATAGGGAGCGCTTGTTGTTCCAGGTCATCTTGGCCAGGCAGCAGTGACGTCTCCTCCACTGAAGCATGCTGTCGACCTCCGGATGCAGGTATACTGCATCTGCTCCAATGCCCGCTCTGTTAGTCCACCCCTACCAGCGTGGCAGTATCTACAAGCTGGCGGCCTGCATTCTTCAGCATTTGTTTAACCATTTCCTAGAGGAGAACCTGTAGACAAAAAAAGTGATGGATTAAGAGATGAACCAGTAAGTGTTTTATAATGCATGCTCTTTACCCCACCAAATCGAGCTGAAAGGAAATGTGACCCTGACATCGATTGCATCCTGCCAGATACAATTTACAAGGTGCCCAATAGATTTGCTCTATAAACTGTATTATTCAATGAGGCTCTAGTCAACTATATTGGAGCTGCAATGTCTTGGTCACAGTACACTGCTTGGCATGTGTTCTCCGACAGACATCGTGTCCAAAAAAGTCAATGAGAAGACGTTGTGTCAAAACCAATTCGGGTTGTGTATTTTCAAGACCACTTTGTTGGTATTCACTGCTGAAACAATAAGGATTTTGTAATATTTTTTCGACATGAATATTGTTCGTGTTCTGCTTCCCTGCACTCGCCAAGTGTTAAAATCCTTTGACATTAAGAGCCTTGATTTAGTCACTAGATGGCGCCATAGCCCTATGCATCGCACGCGTCTCTATCGGGCCCTCTAGATCTAGAACACAGCACGGACTATGGATTCTGTTAACTAGTGCCTGAAATGAACTGCACTCCACATAGGAGTCTATAAACTATGCCACCTCCAAATATCGCCTAGTACTTACTGTATCGGAGGTGATTACACTTACATATTTAAATGTTTTTGTATCAAAAGTTCTTTTTTTTTTTTTTATTCTAATTTGAAATATAAAATAAACAGTTTATACAATCTGATACATGAACCGCATAAATCTCCATCAGTTTTAAACAAAAACAGAATTAAGTAAAAACTTTTTAAAATATATATATTTTTTACAGTACTTTTTTTTCTTTTGGTGTATATTTGTAAAATATATTTATAATATATTTATTTTTATAATATATATTTTTATTATATATATTATTATAAAAATAAATATATATAACATTTTTTATAATATATACACTTATATCTGTTTCTCAACTAGGATACCTCAAGCTGTAGCAAAACTACAACTCCCAGCATGCCCAGACAGCCTTCGGCTGTCTGGGCATGCTGGGAGTTGTAGTTTTGCAACAGCTGGAGGCACCGTGGTTGGGAAACAGAGATATATATAGATATATTAAAAAAAAAAAAAAAATATATATATATATATATATATATATATATATATATATATATATATATAATTTTTTTGTAACACGGAATGCCTCAGTTCTCCATACCCACTTCCATTTCTATTCTGAAGTGACTTGTTATTTTTTTTTTTACATGTTTTATGTATGCTGCATTGTTTCTGTATAAAACTGATCAGCCCTGTTCCCTTTTATGCTTTTATGTTTTAGCTAAATACTTAGATATAGCCACAATTGTTAACACAGGAAGGGGGCCTGGCTAACCAGCCATAACACTTTTAACTAGTTGTAGCAGCCTCACAGCCTGTATCTATACGTATTTTTAGTAGTCTTATGTTTTCTGCCGCAGAATGTTTTATTCAGGCAATGACCTGTTTAATCTGTTTCTTAAAATATACCCCTTCCGAGTCGCTCAGGATTTTTTTTCTTTTGTCCTGTAAAACCCATTTTCCTCGCCAGCTATAGCTCGTGCCCAGGGCAAAGTAAGCACATTTTATATCGGCTTCCACTTGCATGATTTATGGCACGCTGCGAAGCGCTGAGGATTAATGCAATTTCTGCAGTGCCTTGCATGCAATATTTATATGGCCCCTAATGGGGGTTTGAAATAAGTAAAATTACAATGCAAATTGTCATTGAATCCGGATTCTGTCTCTCCGGACCGTGTAACATGGGTGAGTCATGTAAGGATGGGGACTAGAGAGGCTGCACACATGTCTGATACAGATTCCCCCTCGTCCATTCCAGAGCCGGCTGAAGATTTACTTTAGATAAGGATTAAATCTGACCTAGTTTGTTAGGGGGGGGGGACTTACTTCTAACATGATCAGAATTATTCCCAAATTCCCATATTTTAATATAGCTGATCTGCACACCACTCCTCCCTCTACCGAATCAAGGCCATGCACCTGTATTAGTAAAGAAAGGAATAAGGGAACGTACCTATTTTTAATTTATTTTTACCAATAAAATTCTGAATAGTTTTGGCACGTAACCATTTGGAAGAGGAGGGTGAAGACCTGGAACATGCGCACTGGTGTCGAAAATTCTCCCTTCTGCCCACTGACCGTCTGTAAGCCTCCCGGTCCAGTCACGGACATCCTATATATCCCTCCATCAGGAGAAATGGGGAAAACATCCTCCTCCTCTTCCCCCCCCGCATGTCAAGTCTTGGTCGTAGTCTCTGCTCACAGATGGTCCCCTCCGCATTGGAAGAATTCACACATCCGTCCCCTGTTATTGTCCCTCTAATGCAGCGTTCAGCCGTCTGTATCCATGCCAGTGCCGACCCATCTGAAGAAGACGTCCGAAAAGAACATAGTAGTCCGTCCGAATTAAATAGTAGAGGATTTACCTCCTTGTCTTGTTGCTAGGCAGCCTGTGCAGAGGACTACGGAGCAGGCAGGGGGAGGGAGGCGAGGCGGCAGCAGCTTCTTCCCAGCCTGCTGCTGCTGCTGCTGCTTCTCTCTCGCAGGCAGTGCTTTATATGTGGGCTTTGACAGATGCTGTCTTCTGACAGAGCAGAATTCAACGTCACAGCCTGGATCCACATCACGTGACCCCCTGCTTTTTTTTTTTCTTTTTGCATTCATTGCTCCTGCTCTGAGAGGCAGGCGGCATCCTATGCATTCTACTTAGGATGATTATTACCCAGACTATTGGGATTCCTGTGTAGATAAAGTCGGCCGCGTTAACCTCTCCCTGGTCTATAAGGTGCATTGCACGTTGCTATCTTTGCCAGAATTTATCTTTTTTTTTAGCTCTGGTTTTTATTTTTTTGTTGTTGCATAATCTGGATTGTGGTTTACATGCTGCAGTGTTAATGCCTTATGCATGGCCCTCCCTGTCAAGCTTTACAATTTATTATAGTGCTGGAGGCCGGAACGTGACGCATGTTGGGCCGTGTAGTCCCTTGCTGGCTGGTTAGAGGTATTAATCCAGGGGGGGGACAGACAAGCTTTAATGAATCATGAGCCCCAGAAGAAACTTGATGATTTTTTTGCATTATTTACACACAGACTTACTTTTATACTTATACACCAGGGTTTCCCAACCAGGGCTCCTCCAGCTGTGGCAAAACTACAACTCCCAGCATGCCCGGACAGCCTTTGGCTGTCCGGGCATGCTGGGAGTTGTAGTTTTGCCACAGCTGGAGGCACCCTGGTTGGAAAGCACTACTATATACAGTCACTTACTCGCACACAGTCAAAAAAACACAGTCGCACACGTGTCACACACACACACACACACGGTTACGTACATAGGGGGACATTTATCAATGTTAGTGTAAGGTAGTATAGTGCTGGGGGGTATACTGGTTCATACCGAATACCGGTATGTTTTTTTTTTTTCCTTTACAATATGAATTTTTCACATACCGCAATACCGTTTCCATAGCAACCCACACCAATGCGTGATGGCATAGAGAAACGTCCGGCTGCACAGAGTCTCTGGGAAGTGTAGTCCGAGCCGCACTGAACTGACTGGGAGGAGCTGGGAGGGGACTCAAACTCCCGGCGGGCACGTGACTTGCGGGTGGGGGAAACTGGAGCAGAACTGTGGAGACATGTAGGAGAGTTACCGGGCGGGCCTGACAGAGACCCCAGGTACCATGGTGAGGACACCTGACATTATATTGAGGACTCCCCCTCCCCCCAAAATACCATTAAATACTGTGAAACTACTGGTATACACTTTTGGTCATACCGCCCAGCACTAAGGTAGTATAGATTTTTACCCCTGTTTGCTTGGTGTATTGCTTGCACAGTTGCTCAAAATTTACTAAAAAAGGTGGACAGGACTTGATAAATTTGCGCAATTATAGAAACCAGTGAGCTGCAGAGATTGGTTTAAGCTTTGTGCTCTGGCATCTGACACTTTTGTACGTGTCCTATCAGGTGGTGTAGGTTTGCACAAAAAAAAAACTTCTAAAGTTAATTTGCGCAAATAATAAATGCAACTCCAGCGCAAAAAGTGGGGTACGGTGCAACAAACAATCGACAACTTTGAAAGATATTCTACCGAAAATTGTGCAAATTTTTTTTTTTTTGTTGCAAAAAGTGCAATTGCACAAAATTTGCAGGGACACTTAGAATGTTGAAGTGGTGTTAAGCCAATGATAAATGCCCCCCATAGTGTTGCCTTACCAGTGTGTCTCCAGCTGGTGAAGAACTAAAACTCCCAGCATGCATAAGTCGTTTTATTTATTTATATATATATATATATATATATATATATATATATATATATTATAATGTATGGTAAGGTAAATATATACGACAATAAGGTTATAATATATGGGTACATACACACGTGCAGTGTCTACTGCAGATTTCATGTGGTTATTTAACAGCTTTAGATCCGCAGCAGATACAGTACGTGTGAATGTTCCCTGTTGGTGGATTTTATTTGAAGAATGTGAATGTGTTTGTTACATGCTCCCCGGTTACGTCTAATAACAAATATGGATGCGGAGCCTGTAGGTTTATATGGTTTCCAGGCGCACCTACACGATTTTACAGGATGTCTGACAAATCATCCTCTTATTGATTGTTGTGAGCCGAGCGCTGGGCAGGAGCTGTCAGACACCGGACTGGGATCACCTGCTTCTTGAATTGCTTTTTTTGCTTCACAACCAGTCTAAAAAACAATACTTGTCACATCTACTGATGGTCAGTGTGGTTACAACCTGCTAAATGAGGATTTTTGGTCCCAAGCTGCATGTGAGTCTGCCTCCATCGATCTTACTGATGAGTTGAATGCAATTGCCACCTGCTTGCAACGACTTGTGTATTTAATTTTTTTGTGCTGTTGCACAACTATTACAGTTGCGGTGGTACGTGGGTTCATCCAAAAACAGAGGCTTTTGTATATTTTGTGCTTACCTGCTGTTTGTAGTTCACGTGGCAGACATGAGGCTCTTTGCTGTTAGCAATTCCTCACTGAAATTTTTCCTTAAAGAGTACCTGTCACAAAACTAATCTTTTAATATATTGTTCCTTATGCAATTATAAGACACTTTGCTATTTACTTGCTGTTAAAATTCTCAACCTTTTATATGTTTTTTAATGTGATAGAAAAAACGGCCACTAGGTGGCTCTGTTCTGTTCCCTGCACAAGTCAAACAGTAAGTTTGGTCTCCTCCCAGGCCTGGCAGGAGACGAAACTCGGGAAATACGTGCGGGGCATGGTGAGGCACAACTCTTGCAGGCTTCGGTGACGACGTGCCTGCTAGGGAACGCCCACTTTCTCCTGCCAGGAGCTCACACATTGTGAGCAAGGGGAAAGGTATGATACAGAGATTTTTAAAGCTTGGAAAAATTTTAAGGGCAGGAGGGGTGTTAGGAGTAGTTAGGGAATATAATCTGTTAAGAAAATATGGTTTTATGACAGGTACTCCACCTAGCGGTCGGAGCAATATGTTCCGAACGTTTAGAGCCATTGCTTGCGGCTTGTGATGTCACGACCCGCCCCCTCAATGCAAGTCTATGGGAGGGGTGTGACTGCTACCATGCCCGCTTCCATAGACTTGCATTGAGGTTGCAGGGCGTGTTGTTACAAGGGGGAGGGGCCGTAACGTCATAAGCCCCCAACGCCGGCTCTAAACGTTCGGAACATTTTGTTCCAATTGCTGAGAAGTGGAGTACCCCCTTTTTAAAACTTGCCTAAATTTCCCATGAACCCTCTGTCGTTTAATCAGAGTGCTGTAGTTCAGAAAGGTGAACTGATTACACTCAAAAGTGGGTTGAGGTTAGTTTACATCATACAGAGTTTTGATGCGTTGTGTTTTTACTGTGATTCGCACAATTGCGGTAACTCTATGCCACAAATGTGGGAATTGGAGCCAAAAAAAAGTAAAATGATGATGAAATCCGGGAGGGATGTCTACAGACTATGAATGGGTTTTGTAGAAGTTCATCGTACCAATCAGTAATAGGTAAATAAAATCCTTAGGGCTTCACTCGGCCTTGGGATTCTAAAGTTTACAGTTGAATTCAGCTTATCGGTTTATACCGTGTGTAAGTGCGTCAACCACAGGCTGTCATATGCTAAACCTCAGGTAGTACAATTCTTGGAAAGCTTACGTCTGTGTTTCCCAACCAGGTTGCCTCCAGCTGTGGCAAAACTACAACTCCCAGCATGCCCGGACAGCCAACGGCTTTCTGGGCATGCTGGGTGTTGTAGTTTTGCCACAGCTGGAGGCACCCTGGTTTGGTAACACTGGCCTATATCATACAATAATGGAATGGGCAGTCTTTACCATATCGGCTGATCAGGTCATAGGAGTTTGGTTCCGTATGTTACGTCATACACAGGATTGTGCTTCCATTTGGTTATACAATTGTCATTAAACCTTTGGTTATTCTAAAGCAATATTTCCTTTTTCTATTTTAGGAAGGAGCTTCAGCCCGGAAGACTCAGACTCCAGCTGCGCAGCCTGTGCCCAGACCAGGTAATAGTTTTTTTCCCTAATAATATGAACATTTTTCTTTTTTCTTCTCATCGCCTGGTTGAGAATGTTAAACAGTTAGAACTAAGGGCCATTGTCCCGCTTCCCCCCCCCCCCCCCTTTCCCATATATGTAAACATATATGGTATCGCCCTGTGTCTAAATGTCTGAACTATAAAAATTTGACATTACTTTAACTGCTCGGTCAATGGCATATACGTAAAAAATACCAAAATCCAGAATTGCGTATTTTTGATCACTTTTTTTATAAAAAATTTTTTAGGGTATACAAAGTGATCAAAAAGTCCCATAAAAACAAAAATGGTACTGATAAAAACTACAGATCACGGCGCAGAAATGAGCCTCATACATCCCTATATACGGAAAATAAAAAAGTTTTAGGGTGCGTTCCCACAGGGCGTATACGCAGCGTATTTGACGCTGCGCAAAATTTATGGCAGCAGCGGGAAATACGCTGCATATTCCTTGCTCACTATACACACAGGGCTTTACGGCGGCAGCCCTATGTGTATAGCGAGTTTTGGAGGCGGGGCCGTGTGCCGACGTGACTGTGACGTGCGGCTCCGCCTCCAAAACTCACTATACACACAGGGCTGCCGCCGGAAAGCCCTGTTTGTATAGTGAGCGAGAAATACGCAGCGTATTTCCCTCTGCTGCCGTAAATTTTGCGCAGTGTCAAATACGCTGCGTATACGCCCTGTGGGAACGCACCGTTAAACATGCTTATTTTCGTACATAATCAAACCTTTATAAGTTGGGTATCATTTTAATTGTACGGACCTACAGAATACAGATCATATGTCCTTTTTACAAAAAAGTGCACTGCGTAGAAACTGAAGCCCCCAAAAGTGATTTTTGTTTTGTTCCGGTTTTGCCCCACAAATATATATTATTTATTTATTATTCATTTTTTAATTTATTTTTAACATTTTTTTTTTTTGCCATAGTTTTTATGTTGAAATCATTGATGTCATTACAAAGTGAAATTAGTGGAGCAAAAAAAGTCCTCATATGGGTCTGTAGGTGTAAAATTGAAAGCGTTATTTTTTAAAAAGAGAGAAAAAAACGCAAAGTGCAAAAATGGTAAATGGCCCGGTCCTCAAGAGGTTGAGAAGTGTCACATACAAAAACCATGTGTTCAGTGAGGTTTGGAGTGGGGCTTTGAACCTCAAGGCACACACGGGGCTGCGGCTGGGTTGCCCTTTGTATCTGCAGGAAATACCCTGTGGATTCTGCTATGAGCAGAGGGAAATACACTGCGGATGCACTACGTGCGACAGCCAAAAGACTTTGCAGGAATGCTGGGAATTGTGTTTTTGCAGCAGCTAGAGGCACACTGGTTGAAAAACACTGTTTTTAGATTTTCCTTTGCAGATTGGGCTGTCGTGAATAAGACTGTCAGCTGCTAAATTTCCCTATTGTCCAGTCGTAGAAAATTCAAATAGTTAATAAAAATATATGCAGATAATGCATGGTTATATAACGGATCTAACAACAAGCGCATTCCCGTTAAAGGAGTGGTCCAGTTTAGGAAAATGTATCTCTTATCCAAAGGGGAGGCGATAAGTGTCAAATCCAATCATATTACAGGCTGCAAAAAAGTATTGCATAAAACTTAAAGGGGTACTCTGGCCCTAAGATGTCGGATCGCGGGGGTCTTGCGGCTGGGGAACCCCGCAATCTTACAGCATCCACCTTTGTGAGCTGCACGCCAGCGCTGGAGGCTCCAAGTCTGAAGCCTCACGACTACTGGGCCAGGGTTTCGTGACATCACGACTCCGCCCCCATGTGAGGCCACACCCCTCCCATAGTCTTACATTGAGGGGACGGGGTTTCACGTCACATGTGGGCATAGTCATGACATCACGATACTCCGGCCCAGTAGTCGTGAGGCTTCAGACTCTGAGCCTGAAGCGCTGGCATGCAGCTCACACAGGTGGGTGCTGCATGAAAGATTGCGGGGGTCCCCAGCGGCGGGACCCCGCGAGCAGACATCTTATCCCCTATCCTTTGCATAGGGCGTAAGATGTCTTAGGGCCGGAGTACCCCTTTAATCTATGGATAGGGGATACATTTTCCTAAACTGGGCTACTCCTTTAAAGGCACCGCACCTGTCCATAGCTTGTGTGTGGTATTGCAACCCAGCCCTACTTTCTCCAATGGAGCCACAACAGGCTGTGGACAGTTTCTCCCTTTTTTTTTTTTTTTTTTGTGGGGGAGGGGGGGGCGCAGTTTCCTGGACAACAAATTTTTGTAGTTTGTGTTTTTGCTGCCATAGTAATATGGCTAAATACACATGGATGTTGTGCTCCAACCCATTCAGGTTCCTAATCCTCATGCAGATCTGTGCCTGCCTTCAGCACAAATAATCCGGGGCCTGTTCTGATGCAGAAATACATGCCAGATTTTCAGATTTTAATCCTTCACGTGAACATAGGCAGAATGTATAAAGCGTCCCCCTTAGTTGGGAAAGGGAGGTGGATGTTCTTCTTAACTTCTGTTGCCCCGGAGTTCTGAGAAGTGAATGTCTGTTTTGTAGACTGCATATTTTTAGCAGCATTATCCTGATATCTTTGGTTGCTTTGAAAAAAGAATGAGGCATTAGAAGAAGAGATGATGAGCAGCACGATAAACCGGCGAAATGAGAGCGCGCTTTTAATAAAACTACCAGCCTGAAACACTATCTTTTCTTTGTCTGAGAAAACTTCATTTCAGTTTAGGTCCAGTTTTATGCCAGGCTTCTGTACGGCTCTTCAGATCACCAAATCCTTTTGCTGCTACACTGATATATATATATATAATATATATAATATATATATATATATATATATATATATATATATATATATATATATAATATATATAATATATATATTTTTTTTTTTTAAGACTTGAAGCTGCACTCCATGCAGGAAATACCTTTTTTCAGTTATTGGGATAATTCCTTTGCCACTGTCTTGCTTTCTAATATACGTGCCTGTTCTTGCACTATGTGACCGCTGATATGAATCAGAATCATCAGTTTCACTATTCATTGCATTGGGGACCTTAGTGTTAGTCCAATGGAAATGAGTATTAAGTGTCTTGCGGCTACACAGCAGAGGGTGTAAGTAGGTCCAGGCGTGCAGTCAAGTGATGAACAGCTGGGTCAAAGGGGCTTTGGCCTTGTAAAAAGCAACCGATAGGGGAAATATCACTGTGGCTGTTTAGCTTTATCCTAATAACTTTTGGGGGGGGGGGGGGGGGGGAGGCTGGTGGGGACACATATCCTTCCCTGCATATAGCACAGGTAAACATACTCTTAGGGTGTATTCACGCTGGTGGATTTGTTTGCAAACTAAGTATGTTTCCCGTTGCGAGTTGGAATGGGGCGGACTCTCCTTGGCAAATTTTCAGCAGTGAAAAATCTGTCTGCTGGGAAAAATTAGCTGCAGTCCCCATTGAAGTCGATTATGGTCTGTGGCGGACAGCCTGTGGAAAGCCGGCCCCCATTCAAACTCATTGGGGATTACGCCTGGGAATCTGCTCGTGAAAACTCTTCCTGAGGGTGCGTTTACACGTGTGTATTTTTGCTGCAGATTTTGCTACCCATTGACTTTTAATGGGCAGTTAAATCTGCTGAAGCAAATCTGCAGCAGAAAATATGCATGTGTGAAGAGTACGTTCACACGTGCGGATTTACAGCGCATTTTACGCTGCAAATCCGCTGCTGATGGACCTCTGGTGCCCTTAAATGTGCCTGCTCGGAGCAGCAATACGTCGCTCCGAGCAGACACACAGCGATGTGCGAGTTGCCGCGCATGCGCTGTGTACTCGCACACATCGCGGCCGCTTCCCCTGCTCAATGAGCTAGGCCGAGAGCTGCCGCGATTTGCGAGTATACTGTGCATGCGCGCAACGACTCGCGTATTGCCACTCCAATCAGGCACATATAAAAGCAGCATATAGGAGGTCCTTCAGCGGTGGATCTGTAGCGAAATACGCTGCGAAAATCTAAGGGTGCGTTCACACATGCGTATTTTCTGCTGCAGACATTTTCTTCAGGAGATTTTGCTCCCCATTGAAGTCAGTGGGCAGCAAAATCTGTGGCAGCAAATCTGCTCCAGATCTGCAGCAAAAATATGCACATATGAACGCACACTAAGGGTAGGAACGCACGCTGCATATTTTCTGTAGCAGAAAATGTAGATCAGCTGGAAAGGGCAAGTATAAGGCTAGGTTAACACTATGGAATTTCTGCCTGCAATTCCACTTTGAAATTGTAGGCAGAAATTCCACTTACTAAAATGTACTGTATAGTGAATGGGTTTCCGTTTAAAAATTCACAATTCGGAATTTATGTAGCGGAATTTCCGGCTGAAGAATGGCTTTGCTCATTCTTCAGGCGGAAATACTCACGGAACACATTGCAATCTATTGGAGACTGCAGTGTCTGCGCAATCCTAGTGCCGACTGATTTAGTTGGCGCTTGCTGCACTCAGAATGTCCGGATGGAAATTTTCTGCCTGGAGATTCCGCTATATGAACCTAGCCTAACACCTTCCTTGATATTTCCCCTTCCAGTTGGATCTGCTATAGAAAATCTGCGACGTGTTCCTACCCTATGGGTCGGTTCACACGGGCGAATTTTTACATCATGGACTTCAGTGAGTCAGCAGAAAATGCTATAGTGGAAAATTTGGAGTAAATTTGGAGTAAATGGAAGTAAAACAATGTGGTGGATTTTCTGCAACAAATCCGCTGCGAAAAATGCATGGTAAATCCGCCCATGGGAACAGATGCATCACCACCTCAGATTACAGCTGATCACTGGGGGTCCCAGTATGAGCAGAGATAGTTCAAAGCGGAAAACCTTTAATACAGGTTCAGAACTGCACCCTTATGTTCATGTGGCATTGCCTAATGTAGATTTAACGTTATTTTGCTTTGGTATTTCTTTTCTAAATTTTGCTGTTCTCGAGACAGCGCTTGTTTTATAGAGCACGTAACAAGCGCTGGGTTGGCTCAGTGATGAATGTGACTTCCATATGCATTCAGATTGCACAGCATTTCAGCTCTTCCTGTCTTGTATTGTCAGAAGCGATATCCTCAGCCGCACTTCATAATTGGGCTTTCTCACATTCTGGAATAAGACTAAAGACAGAATAACCATAAGCTCGGGCATGAAAATGTGATTGTGATTGCTGCAGGAAAATTGAGATGCCGCTTTATCATTACATTTAAATTGAACGGGATATGAAGAGTCTTGTAAAATATTCAGTTTAATCCAGATGGGAAATATCCGGGTTGTCTTGTGCACCATATACTCCTTGCAATGTAAACCTTTGCTTAATCTGCACCATTTGTGCTGTGGGGTTTTGGACCTGTGGTGTTTATCAAACCTTTTTAAAGGTCATTGTGCTTATCTGGCTTATCCGTACACTATAAGGCAATAGCCATTGATATTAGAATCTTATAAAATGCAACAACGGGGACTGTTTCCTAAAATCCATTGGTGTAGTCTTCTTGTGTACTATTTATTGCTTAAATGGTCTTAACATAAATGCAAATCACTTTATTTACCAAAAATTACTTCTTACCCAGAGAAACGCCGTAGTCATGGCCACTAGGTGTCTCCCTTCTTTGCAATTTGCTGTCCACTCCCTTGTGTCAGGAAACTTCTGTCTTTAGTAACAGATTTAGGACTAAACACAGGAGGTGGGTGTGAGTCTTAGCATCTGATATGTGCGGGAGAGGGAGAGAGCCTAGGAAAGCAGAAACAATGTACCTGCAAGCTTAGCCAAGCTGCCTGCTAAAGATGATCCACATAGGTAAATAAAGGCTTCTTTGACCACCCATAGGATCATAGCAGGTGCCCCTTGTGTAAATAAAAGTATACCTACTGCTGTATGTCCACATTGCTGCAGTGTGACCTCCTCTTCACTTTTGGCTTCTCACCGGCTCAGTGTTTAGTGTCACCCCTTCCTTGCTGTGTTGCTGCTGTTTCCTTTATTTCTGCTCCTACAGCCCCTTGCAAATCCAGTGCATCAGTTACCCCAGTGTTTTCCAAACAGCGTGCCTCCAGCTGTTACAAAACTACAACTCCCTGCATTTTGGGAGTTTTAGTTTTTCAACAGCAGGAGACACACTGTTTGGAAAACAATGAGTTCTTCTCCCCTTCACCTGCCATTGATAGCACTGTGGTGTAAATCATCCAATAGCACAGTGCCAGTCTATATAAAAATATCCGATCATGCTGGGAGTTGTAGTTTTGCAACAGCTGGAGGCACTCTGTCTTAAAAACACTGCTCTAAATGATTGTTTGCTTTACTGTTACATGCAGACGATAATGCAGATTTTTCATTTCTTTTCTGTAGAATTGACCCATTTCTCTCCTTTTTTTCCCCTCTTCTATCTAGTATCACAAGCAAGACCACCGCCCAATCAAAAGAAAGGTAAGACTTGATACCTGTCATCCCGTAGACTTAATAATGTGATACAATGAACTGCTCATAATAATTTTTTTTTGACCTTGGTGCAGGTTCAAGAACGCCCATTATTATTATACCGGCAGCCACCACATCTCTAATAACCATGCTGAATTCTAAAGATCTCCTGCAGGATCTAAAGTAAGTGGCGGCGAGAGTCTCATTGATTGGAGAAGGTGAAGAAAAATTTCTAAAAATTAGACGGTGACATTACCCATGCCATCTAGTTACACAAATACGGCACATTGCCTATCTTATGAACTTTAATCTCTGAAAATTGCAACATTGTTATTGCAGCTTTTGGGCTATGGTTCAGACTGGGTGTGAATAGGCCTTTACAGAGAGTCCAAGTGACGATTCTGTCCGGAAAAGAGACCGAAACAACAATACGGCGCTAGGACCTCTCGGAAATGCACCATCATTTAAGGCATTTCGGAGCGGATTCTGTCAAAAGAATGACCATGTTTAATCTAGTATCCGGAATTTCCTGGCAGAACATCCGCTGCGGAAATTCTGTAGTGTGAATGGTGCAGCAGAATCCTGTTGAAAGCAATGGGAGGCTGCTGCACCATGATTTCTGAGCGGAGTTCTGATTCTAAAATAGGTAGTGGGAATGGACCCTAACTCAGGACCAGTACATAAGAGTATAGTAACAGTGTTCCCCTGTAGCACCCACTTGTGCGGTCTACGGGCTCTGCTGTGTACAGATTTTACTTAGTTTCCTCTTTATCAATACATTTTATTGCTCAGCAGTAAAGATTTAATACCCAGCACCCACAATGTCTCACTATCGATAAATCTCTGCAATGAGTTTTTATTTATTTATTTTTTATATTGAACACACTTATTTTATTTTATAGGTTTGTCTCTTCAGACGAAAAAAAGAAACAGGGTTGTCAGAGAGAAAACGAAGTGTTAATTCAGAGACGAAAGGACCAAATGCAGCCCGGTGGTACAAGTATAAGTGTAACGGTACCATACAGAGTGATAGACCAGCCCCTGAAGCTGCTGCCACAGGATTGGTGCGTTCACAAAATTGCGTGTTACATGTATCCTTCCATCAAGGGATATATATTACCTTATAAATACCTACATTCACAGGTATAGGATCTACGGCAGATTTGAAGCTCTGTTCAGTCATTTAGTTCAGTGTTTTCCAAACAGTCTGCCTCCAGCTGTTGCAAAACTACAACTCCCAGCATGCCCGGACAGCCAAAGGCTGTCCGGGCATGCTGGGAGTTGTAGTTTTGCAACAGCTGGAGACACACTGTTCGGAAAATACTGATTTAGTTAGTGACAACTGCAACAGGTAACTATTTGTTAGGCCAAATACAGTCCATTGAAATTAATGGATCAAGCATAGTCCTCAGGTGTAGGTTAGTTTTTGGATGTAAACAATAGCCTTGTATGCACAGAGCCAGAAAGTAAAGGTTTCCATTCTACCGCCCAACCTCACTGGAGTACTTCACCCTACCTATTGTAGCCTTGATCCTTGTTTCATATAAAAGCTAACAGAAACCTTTTTAGTTTTAGGCGGATTGATAAATCTGGTCCTCAAAGGGGTTCTCTGGTGGGGGAAAATTTCTTAAATCAGCTGGTGCCAGAAAGTTATACAGATTTGTAAATTACTTAATATATAAAAAAAAAAAAAATCTTAATCCTTCCAGTACTTATCAGTTGCTGTATGCTTCAGAGGAAGTTGTGTAGTTCTTCCTAGTCTGACCACAGTGCTCTCTGCTGCCACCTCTGTCCATGTCCGGAACGGTCCAGAGCAGGAGGTTTGCTATGGGGATTCGCTCCTACTCTGGACAGTTCCTGACATGGACAGAGGTGTCAGCAGAGAGCACTGTGGTCAGAACTGGAAAGAACTACACAACTTCCTCTGGAGCATACAGCAGCTAAGTACTGGAAGGATAAAGACTTTTAAATAGAAGTAATCTACAAATCTTTGTAACTTTCTGCTACCAGTTGATTTGAAAACAGGTTTTCCTCCGGAGTACCCCTTTAAGGATCTCTGATGCATCTGTAGTAGAAATTGCAAAGGTACAGTATGTCCCCCCCTGTCATAGCATGTTACACTATTCTGGATGTCAATAAAAGGAAACGGATTTATGGAACCAGAACAGATAGCAAAAATGTTTTATTTGTCAAAACAAGTTGCAGATTTGGCTGAGACCGTAGCATCTCTTCCAGCATGACAAAGTCTTTGATATTTATCAGGCGCTCTGCGGGGGGATGTAATGGATGGCGCCAGAGTTTCTCCAGTTTGTATATTGCATAACACAGCTCGCTCCTCCTCTTTCTCCAGGGACCGTGTGGTAGCAGTGTTTGTTCAAGGTCCCGCTTGGCAGTTCAAAGGCTGGCCTTGGCTCTTGGCTGATGGATCGCCTGTAGATATCTTTGCAAAAAGTACGTAAGGCCTTTTTGAAGTCCAATTCACAACAATCGTTTGCTCAACTGTACCAAGGCACTCGGGGCGGAAAAAAGGAGAATTGTTGTTTTTTTTTTTTTTAAATGACAATTGTTCCCCATGGATATTACCTACAGTGTTAAGAATGGAAGCAGATGCCGTGACCCTTTTGGCAGGGCAAGTGGCGCAATGGATAACACGTCTTGCTACATATCAGAAGGTTGTAGGTTCGACTCCTACCTGGCTCAGGAATGTTGCTGTGATCGTATAGTGGTTAGTACTCTGCGTTGTGGCCACAGCAACCCCGATCCGGGTCACGACATCTGCTTACATTCTTATTACCTACAGTGGTTATCTGCTGCTTCCTTGGTTAAAGGGGTACTCCACTGCTCAGCGTTTGTAACAAACTGTTCCGAACGCTGAAGCTTGTGACGTCATAACCCCACCCCCTCATGATGTCACGCCCCACCCCCTCAATGCAAGTCTATGGGAGTTGTCACGCCCCCTCCCATAGACTTGCATTGCGGGGGCGGGACGTGACCTCATGAGGGGGCAGGGCTATGATATCACAAGCTCCCGACTCCAGCGTTCGTAACAGTTTGTTCCAAACACTGAGCAGCGGAGTACCCCTTTTAAGCTCTGAGCTTCTATACTTTGTAGAACATAGCAGCGCTGAGTCCTTCAAAGCAGGAACTACACTTTTGGAGACTTTGTCACCACGTCAAGAACCACTTTTATTGTACTATATACCAATGAAAGGCTAAAGCAGAAGTTTCCATTCTATCAATGAGGAATATAGTGGCTATGTTGGGCCCTCTTTACATACCATGGCGTACTTGCCACTAAGCCATTGAGTTCAATGGACAACTCATGATATACTCGTTACTGTGATCAGTCTATTTCCTATGTTTTCAATAGTTTTATTTATTTATTGAATTATTTTATTTATTTTCAATATTTTTTTTTTAATTGGCGAAGTTACTAGTAGACTGTTTTATGTTTGGCCTATTTCCCTGAATTGGGGAGATTTATTAAAACCTGTGCAGATGAAAAGTTAACCAGTTGCCCATAGCAACCAATCAGACTTTATTTCCCAGAGGCCTAAAGAAGCGAACTGATTGGTCACTATGAGCAATTGGTCAATTTTTCCTCTGCACGGGTTTCAATCTCTCAAAATGGGCCTCCTGAAAGTATGACATGGTGTAATTCAGCAAATCCTTTTTTCGATATACAATGGATGGCAAAAATAAGATGTGACTGGGACTTACCTATACCAGCCAATCAAAGTTCAGGACTAAGCAATATTCAGAGGTTTGATACATTGAATGGAGTGGTGACAGAACATGTACGTTCCTGCTCTATTCCCTTTCTCATGATTTCTGGGGGTCTCTGTAGTTGGGAAGTTAACGTTAAATGTTAGGATAACCCTTTTACAGGGGTTATCCAGGATTAGGAAAACATAGTTGCTTTTTTTTTCTTCTCTAAATACAGCATTGCACCTGTCTTCAGGTTGTGTGTGGTATAACAGCTCTGCTCAATTTGCTTCAAAAGAACTAAGTTGTAATACCACACACAAACTCGAGACAAGAGTGGCGCTGTTTCTGTTTTTCTAAACCTGGATAACTCCTTTACTTTATGGCGCATTGTTCTTGTGACATTTTACCATAAATAATGCAAATAAACTGCTAAATAAATTTTAATCTTTTTGCCTTCCCACAGTTAAAGCCTTCCACCTCAAGTATGACGAAGTTCGGCTCGATCCCAATGTACAGAAATGGGATGTTACATTGCTGGAGCTAAGTTACCATAAAAGACATTTGGACAGACCCGTATTCCTGCGATTCTGGGAAACCCTGGACAGGTAATGGCTTCTGTTGTAGGACAGTCTTGTGTTTTTTTTTTTTCTTTCTGAGCCGATTCCTATCTGCATTCGGGATAATGTCGTGAGGTTGTAAGAGATCTGTCGCATCACGTTCTTTTCCGCTGGTCACTTTATCCTTAGAGGGGTAAATCCTGTGTCAGCAAACTGCAAATACCTGGATTAAAATATATATTTTTTTCTTTATGTGAAATCTTGATCCTTCCCCACCTTCCTTCCTTCCTGTTTCACCATCTCACATGGTTGTGGTGGCTGTCCAGCATTGATGGCTGCTCTATAACAATTCCTCCACAGCAAAAACCTTAAGGGGGTGCTCCACTGGCCAGCGTTCAGAACATTTAGTTCCGAACGCTGTGCGCTGGGGTCGGCCACATCCCTTCCCACAGACTTGCGTATTATGTCACGAGGGGGTGCGGCCGACCCCGGCAGCACGCACACAGCATTCAGAATTAATTGTTCTGAACGCTGGCCAGTGGAGTACCCCTTTAAGGGGGTTATCTAGCTTTTATTACATTTCATATCCTGTTGGGGGTGGGGAAAAAAAACAATACGAAGGGCTTGTTGACATTGCTGTTGGGCTCCATTATGCACTATTGTTGTTCTCTGGTAAACTACAGGATCCTGGACAGACCTCATTTAGGTCAATGGGATCAGTTGGCACTTTGTGGTTTGGAGGACAAATGACACTACAAAGAGCCGATAGGACCCGGTACAGGGCACAGTATCGCCGCTCGGCATTCAGTACCCCTTTAATTTCCCAGTTAAATCATTTTGCTTTGTTTTACTGAATGCCTACATTGCCTATTGCAGTGTTTCCCAACCAAGGTGCCTCCAGCTGTTGCAAAACTACAACTCCCAGCATGCCCGGACAGCATTCAGCTGTCCGGGCATGCTGGGAGTTGTAGTTTTGCAACAGCTGGAGGCACCCTGGTTAGAAAACCTGTTCTTTTTGTATGATTTGATACATTACATTTTTTTTGCCCTTTTTATAGGTATATGGTGAAGCACAAATCTCACTTGCGGTTCTGAAAAGCCAGGGAATGCTTTGTTTTCGGTGTTTGGACGGCTATTTGTGGCTTCACGTTGACCTGGAGCACGGAATTCACCTTGATCAAAGCATGATCGGGTCCGAGGAGAGAGTGCCATGTATTTACAACCGGAATGAACAGTGTACTATTTTTTAAATATTTGCATAATGTCTGCAATTCAAATTGTATATTTTGATAGTAAGAAAATTCTTTTCTTTTAAAAGCAGCATTTTTGGTTAGATTTGTTTACAGAAACCACCATGGCCGTATGTTAAGATTTGTGTTATCTCTCTCCCAGTCTATCTCCGGTTTATTTTTGTCCTCCCTTCTCGTGCATAAATCTTTGTTTTCCATAGAAAGCCCCGCTGCACGGTTCGGCACGGAGTGTTGTTAAAATATGGAAATGATGACTGCGAGGATGGTATGAGAACGGACTGCTAGTGGGTGGAAAAAAAACTCCCTCTATTTCTTTTTTTTTTTTTTTTTTTTGTTTATGTAAAAACAAAACTTGATAAACTTTACCATTTTGAACATTAAAAGTTTGAGTTTTTTTTCTTTTCCACAAACCATTATGATGAAATATGAATCAATAAAATTGAGCTTCATCTCTGTATTTGTAAAAAAAAAAAAAAAAAATGTTTTTGTAACTTATTGTGTTTTATAGTGGAAACCATGTAACACCCTATACACTGACAGTACTCAGAGAATGCTTTAAAGGGGAAGTCTGGTACTTATCCCCTATCCTCTTGATTGGAAATAAGTTGATAAGTGTCTGATCGTTGGGGGGGGGGGTCCAACCTCTGGGACCCTCCATGATCTCCTGCCCGGCGCCCCGACTCTCAGGTGAGCGTGCACACACATTACTATACTGCACCGAAAAGAGTAAAACAAAGATAAGAGAAACCTATACTGCAGAACTATGAATAGCACCACACTACCCTGCAGCGATAGTTAAAGGGGTATTCCGGACAAATAAAATGGCCATCATGCCCCCTCCCATAGACATGAATGGAGGGAGCGTGTTGTGACGTCACAAGGGGGTATGGCGTAACGTCATGTCTCCAGTCCCGGAAACAGGTGCCAAGACTTGAAACGAGTGGTCTTCTCTTTTCGTGGTGGTATGATGGTACAGTCATGGCCGTATATGTTGGCACTTCTGAAATTTTTCAATAAAATGAAGTATTTCTCACATAAAAGGATTGCAGTAACACATGTTTTGCTATACACATGTTTATTCCCTTTGTGTGTATTGGAACTAAACCAAAAAGGAGGGGAAAAAAGCAAATTGGACATAATGCCACATCAAACTCCAAAAATGGTCTGGACAAAGTTATTGGCACCATTAAATTAATATTTGGTTGCACACCCTTTGGAAAAAATACCGTATTTATCGGCGTATAACACGCACTTTTTAGGCTAACATTTTTTGCCTAAAGTCTACCTGCGTGTTATATGCCGATAAGCCGCTGCAGTTCAAGGATTTAAAGCGAGCGCTTTAAATCAATGAACTGCAGCAGCTTTGCAGGTGCAGAGACCTGCTGTCGCTGCCGGCTTCTCTGCCCCTGCCTGTCCTGGGGTCTAGAGCTGCTGCCGGCCCTTCTCTCCCCCCTGGCTATCGGTGCCGCTGCCCGTTCTCTCCCCCTGGCTATTGGTGCCGCTGCCCCATTGCCGGCGCCGATTGCCAGTGGGAGAGAAGCGGCGCCGGCAATGGGGCAGCCGTGCACGGCATAGCAACGACGCAGGGGACGCACACAGGAGGCCTGAAGCAGCGCGGACCCCGGCAACAGGTAATTATACAACCTGGGATGGGAGAGGCAACGGGGCAGCGGCGCCGGCAATGGGTGCCGCTGCCCCTTCTCTCCCCCTGGCTATTGGCGCCGCTGCCCCATTGCCGGCGCCGCTTCTCTCCCCCTGGCTATCGGCGCCGGCAATGGGGCGCTGACACCGATAGTCGGGGGAGAGAACGGGCAGCGGCGCAGATAGACAGCGGGGGAGAAGCGGTGGCAGCAGGGCTCTAGACCCCAGGAAAGGCAGGGGGAGAGAAGCGGGCAGTGACTGCCTCTCTCCCCCTGCCTTTCCTGGGGGTGTATCGGGGTATACGCATACACACACACGCACCCTCATTTTACCAAGGATATTTGGGTAAAAAACTTTTTTTACCCAAATATCCTTGGTAAAATGAGGGTGCGTGGTATACCCCGATAAATACGGTAACTGAAATCAGTCACTTCCTATAACCATCAATAAGCTTCTTAGGCCCCTTTAATACTATAAAAATTCATCCGTAATGAACGTCCGTCATAAAAATCTTGAAAATCCTTACACCTCTCGGAATATTGGACGACTCTTCCTTTGCAAACTGCTCCAGGTCTCTTTTATTCAAAGGGCACCTTTTCCCAGCAGCAATTTTAAGATCTCTCCAACAGTTGTTCAATGGGATTTAGATCTGGACACTTCAGAACTCTCCAGTGCTTTGTTTCCATTATTTCTGGGTGCTTTTTGACGTATGTTTGGGTTCATTGTCCTGCTGGATGCAATCCCAGCTTTCTGACACTGGGCTGTACAGTGCAACCCAAAATCCATTGGTAATCCTCAGATTTCATGATGCCTTGCACACATTCAAGGCACCCAGTGCCAGAGGCAGAAAAACAACCCAAAAACATAATTGAACCTCCACCATATTTCACTGTAGGTACTGTGTTCTTTTCTTTGTAGGCCTCATTCCGTTTTTGGTTAACAGTAGAATGATGTGCTTTACCAAGCTCTATCTTGGTCTCATCTGTCCACAAGATGTTTTCCTTTTTGGTAAAATGTAGTCATTCTTTTTAATGTCTCTTTAATGTTTCAGCAGTGGGGTCCTCCTGGGTCTTCTGCCATAGCATTTCATTTAAATGTTGACGGATAGTTTGCGCTGGCACTGATGCTCCCTGAACGTGCAGGATAGCTTGAATGTCTTTGGAACTTGTTTGGGGCTGCTTATCCACCATCCAGACTATGCTGCGTTGACACCTTTGATCAATTTTTCTCTTCCGTCCACGCCCAGGGAGATTACCATGGGTTGCAAACTTCTTGATGATTTTGCGCACTGTGGACAAAGGCAAATCTAGATCTCTGGAGATCGACTTGTAACCTTGAGATTGTTGATATTTTTTCACAATTTTGGTTCTCAAATCCTCAGACAGTTCTCTTCTCCTCTTTCTGTTGTCCATGCTTAGTGTGGCACACGCAGACACACATTGCAAAGACTAAGTGAACGTCTCCTTTTTTTAATCTGTTTTCAAATGTTAGTTTTATATTGCCCACACCTGTTACTTGCCCCAGGTGAGTTTAAAGGAGCTTGAAACATTCTTATTTATCCACTATTTTGAAAGGGTGGCAATAATTTAGTTCAGGACAGTTTTGGAGTTTGGTTTGACATTATGTCCAATCTGCTTTCTTTTCCTCCCTTTTTTGGTTTAGTTCCAATACACACAAAGGGAATAAACGTGTATAGATAAACGTTACTGCAATCCTTTTCTGTGAGAAATAATTCATTTTCTAGAAAAATTTCAGGGGTGCCAATGACTATTTGTGTAGTCAGGTCATTGGATTTGAGGAAATGGCATAGGAACTAAAAGTACCTTTTACATAGAAGTCTAAAAATAAAAAGATGCTCAGTTTCTCATCCTTCTCTTCTTTAGATTAATGTAAAAATGAGGAGGCTGCAAAACCTTTTGTATGCTATGGAAGCTACTTTGACAGGTTAAGGTAAAGTTATCCCTCAAGTTACAATATTGGTTCCAGGACGACCATTGTATGTTGAGGCCATAATTCTGTGAAAACCTGGTAAAATAGGAAAACTTGAGGATTAAAGAAAAAAAAATAGATAACGAATATAGATGAAGCAAGTCCTTACATAGAACAGTAAGAAAGTTCTGCTGGATGCTGCAAATCACTGTCTATGTAGAGGACAGGAGCTTCTTCAGGGTCCTTTACAGTACAAACCGTGTCCTAAAAAGTTAAATGGAGCCGCCCTCACCTGGTGTCCAAAAGAGCAGCTAACCCTCGCACAGGCAAATAGTATTAAAATGTAGTACTTCCCTGTTCTCTAGGTGGCGCTACCAGACAGTCATTGCATGCACTTAAGTAATAGAGGGGTTTTTAACAGTTAAATGTTCATGTTGGTTGGTTGGTTCTTCCAGCCATTGACACGTTTCACAGATCTGGACTGTCCATAGTATTGTATGGGGAGTCTGGTTTCAAGGTACAATGGTTCAGAAAAGACTGAAAATATTGTAACTTGAGGACATTGTAAATTGAGGGATTATGTAATTTTGAAAGGTTAAGTCCAACCCATCTGATTCCCTGTGTTGTTAGGCATACTATAAACCACATATCTCAGGAATGAAGAAATTGTTTAAAGAAAAAAAAAAAGTGATCAGGGTACAGCTGTCATGAGGTGGGGTACAATGAGTACCACAATAAGGGCCTGGACTCTCAGGTGCCCAGCCAGGCACAACACTAAGGCCAGGGCTGTCCTTCCTTTTTTCATATTGTGATTGACTGTAAACATCAGATGGTACTTCTGCTCCACTGACCTGGGGCTGGTGGCAGTCACTTTAATATATACACTGCTCAAAAAAATAAAGGGAACACTAAGATAACACATTCTAGTTCTGAATGAATGAACTAATCGTATGAAATGGCAGTGCTCCTCCTGCTCCTCCTTGCAAAAAAGCAGAGGTAGCGGTCCTGCTGCTGGGTTATTGCCCCTCCTACGGCCTCCTCCACGTCTCCTGGTAGCGCCTCCATGCTCTGGACACTACGCTGACAGACACAGCAAACCTTCTTGCCACAGCTCGCATTGATGTGCAATCCTGGATGAGCTGCACTACCTGAGCTACTTGTGTGGGTTGTAGACTCAGTCTTATGCTACCAATAGAGTGAGGGCACTGCCAGCATTCAAAAGTGACCAAAACAATAGCTAGGAAGCACAGGACCTGAGAATTGGTCTGTGGTCACAACCTGCAGAACCACTACTTTATTGGGGGTGTCTTGCTAATTGCCTATAATTTCCCCCTGTTGTCTGTTCCATTTGCACAACAGCATGTGAAATTGATTGTCAGTCAGTGGTGCTTCCTGAGTGGACAGTATGATTTCACAGAAGTGTGATTGTCTTGGAGTTACATTGTGGTGTTTGTGTTCCCTTTATTTTTTGAGCAGAGTACATACTGACTATTGAAAAGCATTGGCTGTTGGAAGGAAGTGTAATGAACGTGAAGCACATAGGCTCGTCCGCTGCTCTATCAATCACACCCCCTGACATCAGCTGTCGGGCTTCACAGGTCCCAGCATTATGGAGAGTGTTGCCCGGGAAAGCTAGCCTATTGTCACCCTGAGGAGTGGAGAGAGAACATAATACACTTCTGTGTACTGTGCTCCACTGCTCCTTTCGTCCGGGGACTTACTGATATGGGCTGTAGCAGTAGGTCCTGTGTGACCCCAAGCAGTCCTCTTTAAGTGGGCTAGAAATGTAAACATCCTGAGAGGATGGTCTTCTCATAAAACAGGAGCTAAACTACTAGATAAACTATGCAGTGAATGGAGCCAACTGCTTATAGCCCCGTACATTGCAGGGTGGGCACATGGTTGTGGTAAACAGCAGTTAATGGTCTAGCCTTGTGGTCTTCAAACTGTGACCCTCCAGATGTTGCAAATCTTTAACTCCCTGCATACCCGGATAGCTATTGGCTGTACAGGCATGCTGGAAGTTGTAGTTTTGCTATATCTGAAGGGCTGCAGTTTGGAGACCACTGGTCTAGCCTGAGGATAGGCCATCATTTTAACCCATAGAACCCCTCTAACAGTCTGCTCTGTGGCACGATCTGGGCTGCCATCTGAAATTTTGGGCCCCTTACACAATTTGAAGTCAGGGCCCTGGGTATAAAATAATACCGCCACTCCATGACAACATATTACTTCTGCAGTTACTTAATACAATCATACTGTAAGAAGAAAAAAATATACACAGACCAGTATGCCTAGTAACACCACCATACAAGAGACAAATGATTCCTCCATACGATATCCACCATTACCACTAACTAATACTGTTATATTGTTGTTGAATAAAAACCACTATGCAGAGACCAATATTCCCTCATAGAGCGACCGTACAGAATATCACCAGCTGTACACAGGTGCTGCCGACCATATAAGTGGTAACAGGTACCTACTTACAGGGGGGGGGGGGGGGGGGAGGTGTCTTCTTTGATCGCACTGGTTCACTTTCCTCTTTCTTTTCCATCTGTCCTCGGCCATCATGAAGACGACTTCTGATCACCGAATCTGCCAAACAAACATTTTAGGCTCCTCACTGCAGCACAGTCCTCACCTCTATACAAACCCCCTATGTGTATTACACTGCCCCAGATAGTCTTCTCTGTGCCCCTGTATAGGATAGGGCCCCAACATTGCCCCATAGAGTATAATTCCAGAAACATTGCCCAGTCCATAGTACATTATGCCAGTCACATTGCCCCCATAAAATATTATGCCCCTCATATCTCCCACCATAGTATAATACGCCCGTCATGTCACATTGCCCCTATAGTATATTATGCACCTCACATTACCCCCAAAAGTATATTATGCTCCTTACATTGCCCTTTTATAATATTCCCTTCATATTGCCTCCCATTGTGTAATATGTCTCTCATATTGGGCCCCATTGTATATTACCCCTCACACCAAGGAAAACACTCACCTCTCCTTCGTTCCCCTGTAGCTCATGTCTCTCCTCTTCTCTTTCTGCTTACTGTGCGCACAGCCTCTTCAGAGCTGCTGCCGCACAGGACGCTCGGGCTGGAATGACCAGCCTTCCTGTCACGTCAGTCACAGCAGCGCACGTTCAACACTGTATACGTTTTAAAGGCGCACTCAGTGTTGAAAGTTGCAGTCGCTTGGGGATTCTGGACAGGTGTCCCGGATCCGCAGACGCCCCTCCCCTCACCTGCAGGTTCAGTTGCAGAGGGTGCGACGGGGCCTGCAGGTGAAGGGTTGGTTATGCCACTGCAGGGACCGTGCTGGCATTGGTTCCAGCATGGCAGTAAGCGACAAAGGGCAGCCCTAGGGTCATGGGCCTCCCTTGCTGTACCCTCCCCCACCTGATGACGGCCCTGGCCCCGATGCATTATCATCAATAGTGATGAGTACATTTTCAGTAAGTTCGGCCATTACGCCTAACCTCCTGGACTTTTCCAGGCAACCGTAGCACTTGCAAAGCAACAAAAATTCATGCAGATTGAAGTAATCAAAGGAATATTCCAGTAATTTGTTTTTAAAATTCATTATATTATGCAGGTGCAAAAACATAAAAGGTTACTTTTTCGCTTCCCTATTGCCCCCATGCTCACAGAGCTCTGGTCCTTTAAATTGCACTATCGGGGTCAGCACGTGAAATTGGCCATTCAACCAATCGGGGCCTGAGTTGGGACACTGATGCAGCCACTGAGTGGCCAATTCCATATGTTGGCCCCGGAAGTGTGGCTCAGCCACTTTAGGTTCAATAAGAATGGTGGCGGTGATGGAGCAGGTAAGTAAGTGTGTTTATGTATGTAAATATATATATATATATATATATATATATATATATATTGTGTTTTAGCACCAGCCACATGACTGGAATTATTACTATTATTTAATCTTTTTTTTAAAGAGCTGAGGAACATTCTCTCGAATCACCCAAAGAGCAAGAAAAAGAAAAACATGTTACACTAAAAAAACATGCACAAAGGATGCGGTCTATCGCAAGCCCTTCTCCGACAGGAGAGAGGCCCCCAACAAACCTTACCCTCCGCCTCCGGACCAAAAGGTACCTGCGAGGTTCCAGGTTCGATGTCCCTTTTCGTCGAAGCCACTAAGGGACCACAAATGCTCCCGTCATCCCTCTTGGCGTTAGCCAAGGTATCTGCCCGCAGAGCCAATAACGGTTGGTATGCAGGAATACCTGGGGTTTTTGCAGGGAGGTGCGGAACCTAATGGCCACACACACCTCCCCTAGACCGCCAGAAGGGACACCTAGAAGGGCTACCGCACCCTAACAATCCTGTGAACACACAAAAAAGTGACACAGTGTAAAAAGTGACACAGTGACAAAAAAGATATAAATAAGTGTATGTGTGCAGGTATTATTTAATCATTATATATGTACTTATATTTATTGGTAAACTTGATATAGAAGCCAACTGTTTTAAAATAGGTAGTAGGTCCATTAATGTTTATAAAGCTTAGTGATAGAATAAGATCATCTGCGTTACCCTTGAAAGATATGTTGTAGGATAACAATCAGAGTTGGTTTTGGAGTGGAATTAAAAAATAAATAAATAAATTGTATAACCGGATGAGACGATAAGTGTAACCTTAGCTTCATGGGAGACCATGGAAAGCCCTGAATGATGTTTATTAGCCCATTAATTTATATTGCATAGTTTGTAACTTAAGTGGATGGTATAACCAGTGATGGCAGGACAGTGTTTTCCAACCAGGGTGCCTCCAGCTGTTGCAAAACTACAACTCCCAGCATTCCCGGACAGCCAACGGCTGTCCGGGCATGCTGGGGGTTGTAGTTTTGCAACAGCTAGAGGCACACTGATTGGGAAACACGGTGGTAGGAGAAGGTTAGGTGTGGAAGCCAAGATAGAAGAATTTTGTGGCATCCAGTTAACTGTAGACCCAATGTCCAGATTTTAAAAAAAGGGTTGCTATTTTTATATATTTTTTTAAACATAGGGATATTTATTTATTTATGCAGACCATGTAGTTTTCTAAATCAACCAGGTAGAAAAAAAATACAGGTTTAGGCTAAAATTCCACTTGGTTTTTTTTCCCTGCGTTTTTTTTTCACAGAAAATAATGCCAGTGCAATTTCCTGCATCTGACGTTTTTTCTGACGTTTTTTCTAAGGTTTTTTCTGGCGTTTTTGCATTTGAGTGGAAATTGCATTTTTGGCCACTTATTTTTTTCAAAATTTGTTGGGTACCAAAAAAAAAAAAATAAATAAATAAAAAACAGTAGGCATGGGAAAAATATATTTAACAAATTTATTTTTTATAGCAACCTTTTTATACATTTTTTAAAAAGTGTGTGTGTGTGTTTCACTTTTTTTCCCTCTGATTTTTTTTATATATTTTTTGGATAGTACCACTATTCCCAGCATGGAACACACTGTTCCATGATGGGAGTAGTAGTTCCTGTACTAAAAGACAGATCGCCCTGGGTGTCACTCCTGACACCTGATGCGAATGTCCATTATATAACAGATATGCAGAGCCGCTCTATACAGCACTCGCATCTCTGCTCTGTACTCCAGCTAGTGATGTGAATAGAACATCACTCATTCATATTTTCCACCCAGAGTGGGGATTGGCCAGATGGTTGCAGCCAATCACAGCTCTCAGCGGGAAATATGAATAGTGATGTTCTATTCATATCACTGGCCGGAGTATAGTGCAGAGATGCGAGTGCACGAGAAAGCCGCTTTGCATCTCTGCAATAGATAAGACAATCACCTGCTGTGATCTGTCCTTAATTGCAGGTACTACTACTCCCAACATGGGGCACACTCTGCTCCATGCTGGGAGCTGTAGTACCTGCATTAATAGACCAATCGCAGCATGTGTCATTCCTGACACCTGCTGTAATCCTCCTATATAATGTATAGGTGCAGGCGGCCGCTCTTCTATGGCCCCCTGCACTGATGTATATATACACCTATTCATATTTGCCATAGAGAGTTGTGATTGGCTGCAACCATCTGGCCAATCACAGCTCTCTGTGGGAAATTTGAATAGGTGTATATATAAGGCAGTGCAGGGGACCATAGAAGAGCGGCCGTCCGCATCTATAATTATACAGAAGGATCGCAAGGAGTGTCAGAAGGGACACGGGCGATCTGTCAGTTAGTACAGGTACTACTACTCCCATCATGGAACAGTGTGTTCAATGCTGGGAGTAGTAGTACTATGTGATAGCCTGGGGGATGTAGGGTATGGGGAGTGTAGCTGTGCAGTAATTAAAGGGTGCTTGTTAACCCTTGCTATTCGTGACGCCAGGGCTCCTCAATAACGCTTGTTCTACCTCCACCCTTCCCAAGAGCGATAGGGAGGTAGATAATAAAAATAGATTGTCCACAACCGGAGAGTTTTCTGAAACAGTATTAACTTTTACTGAAGGTTTTCTGCAAGCTTCAATAACATAACAGTCTCTCAGCATAACAACGGCTTTCCTTTGAGATTGACAAAGGTTGGGACTTTAGCATTTAGAGTCTTTTAGTACGGTGCGTTATTCCACTGGATTTAGGGGTTTAGTTGCTGTCCAGTAGTCACGCTAGCATTTGTGGGGATTTAGATTTGAACTCACGGTTTTGGTTCAGCTGAGGCTGGCAGGTTTTTGAGGCCTAGCGTGTCTTTGAAAGTTGCGTAGCACCGTCCTGTTAGTCCGGCATCCACGAGAGCAGCAACCCAAGAGAGCGATAATTGTTCGCAGCTCCCTTATATGGGCAGGGGCTGGACTAATGCTAATTGGTCCATACTGATGTCAATCACCATTACAAAGATTTGTGGGTAACACGTGACCCAAGGACCTCCAAAGGTCCTCCAACATACCATAGAGGTTATCAGGTTATCAGCATGGTCACATGACCGAAGGTCCTGCGACGCTGAACAAGGTAAGCACTATACATTACTATAAAATATATATAATTATTACATATATACACATATATTATCGTTAGAGATAGACTTGAGGAGAGGCGACTAGGGGCTGTCCCAGCTGAGGAACCCTACCTGAACGTAGTTACTCTGACTTTGGGGACCTCTACACTAGGTACGGTATGCAATACTGTACCGGGACACCACAACTACATTAAAAAATTTTAAAAAATAAAGAAAAAAGTGAAAAACACGCACACTACATATTTATTATTGTCGGCTACATTTTTAGGTCCCTGCCAACCCACATAAATTGATTCCCGTTTTAAAACTTAATAAAAATTTTGTTATAGAAAAGAAAAATTTCGTTAGATACATTTTTTTCCATCACTACTGTATCTTTTTTATTTTTAATGGTACCCTACAAAATTTGATTAACCCCTTAAGGACCAAGGACGTACCGGTACGTCCTTGGTCCTGCTCTTCTGATATAACGCGGGGTTACACAGTAACCCCGCGTCATATCACGGCGGGCCCGGCGTCATAGTGAAGCCGGGACCCGCCTCTAATAGCGCGCAGCGCCGATCGCGGCGCCGCGCGCAATTAACCCTTTAGCCGCGCGCTCAGAGCTGAGCCGCGCGGCTAAAAGTGAAAGTGAAAGTTCCCGACTAGCTCAGTCGAGCTGTTCGGGATAGCCGCGGCTAATCGCGGCATCCCGAACAGCTGACAGGACAGCGGGAGGGCCCCTTCCTGCCTCCTCGCTGTCCGATCGCCGAATGACTGCTCAGTGCCTGAGATCCAGGCATGAGCAGTCATGCGGCAGAATCGTTGATCACTGGTTTCTTATGAGAAACCAGTGATCAACATAGAAGATCAGTGTGTGCAGTGTTATAGGTCCCTATGGGACCTATAACACTGCAAAAAAAAAGTGAAAAAAAAAAGTGAATAAAGATCATTTAACTCCTCCCCTATTAAAAGTTTGAATCACCCCCCTTTTCCAATAAAAAAAAAAAAAACAGTGTAAATAAAAATAAAAATAAACATATGTGGTATCACCGCGTGCGGAAATGTCCGAATTATAAAAATATATCATTAATTAAACCGCTCGGTCAATGGCGTGCGCGCAAAAAAATTCCAAAGTCCAAAATAGTGCATTTTTGGTCACTTTTTATATCATTTAAAAATGAATAAAAAGTGATCAATAAGTCCTATCAATGCAAAAATGGTACCGTTAAAAACTTCAGATCACGTCGCAAAAAATTAGCTCTCATACCGCCCCATACACGGAAAAATATAAAAGTTATAGGGGTCAGAAGATGACAATTTTAAACGTATTAATTTTCCTACATGTAGTTATGATTTTTTCCAGAAGTCCGACAAAATCAAACCTATATAAGTAGGGTATCTTTTTAATCGTATGGACCTACAGAATACATATCAGGTGTCATTTTTACCGAAAAATGTACTACGTAGAAACGGAAGCCCCCAAAAGTTACAAAACAGCGTTTTTTTTTCAATTTTGTCGCACAATGATTTTTTTTCCCGCTTCACCATAGATTTTTGGGCAAAATGAATGACGTCATTACAAAATAGAATTGGTGGCGCAAAAAATAAGCCATCATATGGATTTTTAGGTATAAATTTGAAAGAGTTATGATTTTTTAAAGGCAAGGAGCAAAAAACGAAAATGCAAAAACGGAAAAAACCCCGGTCCTTGAGGGGTTAAAAAAGGTATCTCAATCACTTTTTTGGATCGCTAAAGTCCAAAAAAGAATAAAAACTGGCTGCAAAAACGCCAAAGTTAAAACCCACATACCATTTTTCTTGACTCCTATGGGAGAAAAACGCCATAGGCTCAACATGCTGCGACTTTACAAAACCGCTACAAAAGAGTGAAAAAAGCCAAAAGGTTAAAAAAAACGCCAAACTGAAAAACTCAAAGTGGGAAAAAAATGTTACGGTTTCTCACTGATTTTCTGCTAACATCTGGCCGAGCTGTTTTGGGGGCCGTTTTGTGTTTTTTTTTTTTTTTTTTTTTTTGGGGGGGGGGGGGGGGGGGGGGAGATGCAAAAAAAAAATCTACTGTAGAAGAAACTTAGCTTTACTGCAGGATGAGCATTTTTTTTCTGTCCAGTAAATTTTAGGGCCAGTTAGCAAAAGGTTTGGAAAAGCCATTTTGTGAATTAAACATATGTTCTGAATGTATTTGCTTTAATAAAAACGGCACATTTGAATGTAAAATATTATATTCAAAACTGACCTTTAAAGAATGCTGGAGTTAAGTGTAAAAGGTTATGGTCTTTGCAATCATTCAGAATTCCTCCTTAAATGAAAGATTTGCATACCACAGATTTTACTAGCATTAAACTTGTCTTCAATGTAATTTTAGGTTTTCTCCCTCCTCACTTTTTTGGATTTGTGGTTTGCCATCTGGGATACTGTAAGCAGAGAGGAAGTTTGGGTGGGATTGAAGGATTTTTCCATAGCTGTGAATCTGGACTTAGAGAATGTGAAGTGACTCAGTTCTTATTATCCAACCAGCTGAAACATTTCACCAAGAGGTTATATATTCTGCCTGCGGAATGCTGATCATCTTTGGTCCAAAAGGCTCTCATTACGTCATGTGGAATTCCTGTGGTAGAAGATTTTCTTGTGTTCTCCTGCCAGAATCTGATTCCTTTCTTGGGAGCAAAACCCATATAGTTATGGAATATAATAGAGTATTAGATTTTGTGCCTGGAGCTACACAGTTGCTCATGATTGTGTGTATGCTGAGGGATTGTGTGTACACTGTGGCTACACTGCTCAAAACAAGGGAACTTAAATGGGCACTGTCAGATACAAAAACTTTATATCTGTTGTACATATTGGCAAAACATTAACCTTTATAATATACTTCATAAGAAAATGTTATTTCATTTTTATAGAAATCATGGCTTTGTCCAAGCTGAAGCACAGGCATGGACAAAGTCCAGTAAGTGAGGGTGGGCTAGCACTCCTCTGTGCTCTCTCCTGTCTGATGGCACTCCTCTGTGCCTTCTTTTGTCTGATAGCACTCCTCTGTGCCGTCTCCTGTCTGATAGCACTCCTCTGTGCTCTCTCCTGTCTGATAGGACTCCTCTGTGCTCTCTCCTGTCTGATAGGACTCCTCTGTGCTCTCTCCTGTCTGATAGCACTCCTCTGTGCTCTCTCCTGTCTGATAGCACTCCTCTGTGCTCTCTCCAGTCTGACAGCACTCCTCTGTGCTTTCTCCTGTCTGATTGTACTCCTCTGTGCTCTCTCCTGTCTGATAGTACTCATCTGTACTCTCTTCTGTCTGATAGTACTCCTCTGTGCTCTCTCCTGTCTGATAGAACTCCTCTGTGCTCTCTCCTGTCTGATAGGACTCCTCTGTGCTCTCTCTGGTCTGATTGTACTCCTTTGTGCTCTATCCTGTCTGAGTGTACTCCTCTGTGCTCTCTCGTGTTGATAGTACTCCTCTGTGCTCTCTTCTGTCTGATATTTCTCCTCTGTGCCCTCTCCTGTCTGATAGCACTCCTCTGTGTTCTCTTCTGTCTGATATGTCTCCTTTGTTCTCTCTCCTGTCTGATAGCACTCCTCTGTGCTCTCTCCTGTCTGATAGGACTTTTAGCATATAGGAGTGCTATCGGAGAAAGCACAGAAGAGTCCTTTCAGACAGGAGAGAGAACAGAGGAGACATATCAGACAGAAGAGAACACAGAGGAGTGCTATCAGACAGGAGAGAGCACAGGAGTGCTATCAGACAGGAGAGGGCACAGAGGAGAAATATCAGACAGAACAGAGCACAGAGGAGTACTGTCAGACAGGGGAGAGCACAGAAGGAGTGCTATCAGACAGGAGAGAGCACAAAGTAGTCCTATCAGACAAGAGAGAACAAAGAGGAGTGCTATCAGACAAGAGAGAACACAGAGGAGTCCTATCAGACAGGAGAGAGCACAGAGGAGTCCTATCAGACAGAAGAGAGCACAGAGGAGTGCTATCAGACAGGAGAGAGCACAGAGGAGTGCTATCAGACAGGAGAGAGCACAGAGGAGTGATATCAGACAGGAGAGAGCACAGAGGAGTCCTATCAGACAGGAGAGAGCACAGAGGAGTCCTATCAGACGGGAGAGAGCACAGAGGAGTCCTATCAGACAGGAGAGAGCACAGAGGAGTCCTATCAGATGGGGGAGAGCACAGAGGAGTCCTATCAGACAGGAGAGAGCACAGAGGAGTCCTATCAGACAGGAGAGAGCACAGAGGAGTCCTATCAGACAGGAGAGAGCACATACGAGTGCTATCGGACAGGAGAGAGCACAGAGGAGTGCAATCGGACAGGAGAGAGCACAGAGGAGTGCTATCGGACAGGAGAGAGCAAAGAGGAGTGCTATCGGACAGGAGAGAGCACAGAGGAGTGCTATCAGACAGGAGAGAGCACAGAGGAGTGCTATCAGACAGGAGAGAGCACAGAGGAGTCCTATCAGACAGGAGAGAGCACAGAGGAGTCCTATCAGGCAGGAGAGAGCACATAGGAGCCCTATCAGACAGGAGAGAGCACAGAGGAGTCCTATCAGACAGGAGAGAGCACAGAGGAGTCCTATCAGACAGGAGAGAGCACAGAGGAGCCCTATCAGACAGGAGAGAGCACAGAGGAGTCCTATCAGGCAGGAGAGAGCACAGAGGAGTGCTATCAGACAGGAGAGAGCACAGAGGAGTCCTATCAGGCAGGAGAGAGCACATAGGAGCCCTATCAAACAGGAGAGAGCACAAAGGAGTGCTAGCTCACCCTCACTTACTAGACTTTGTCCATGCCTGTGCGACAGCTTGGACAAAGCCATGATTTCTATAAAAAGGAAATAAAATTTTCCTTTGAAGTATATTATAAAGGTTAATGTTTTGCCAAGATGTACAAAATATAAAAAGTTTTTGAATCTGACAGTGTCCTTTTAAGCATCAGTATATAACACCAAGTCAATGACAATCCAGAAATATCAATCAGTCCAGTTCGGAAGCCAAGTCATTGTGAATTGATTTCCCCTGCTGTGCTGCATATGAAAATAACACTCGCACTGGAGAATATGTAGAGGTCTTCGGGGGAGAAGAAAATTCCTTGTTGTATAGGCGCTACCAGCTACAGCGGATAGCGCCTAACCACCCCGGATTTTTCTTCTCTACTGGAGACCTTTACATATCTTTCACATTTTTTCCACTAGGTTTGCACGTGTACTGGAGAGGCAACAGCAAGACAACCCTTCAAAAACGGGAATGGTTTTGCAGGTGGTGTCCACAGACAAGTAGTCTCACACTAACCTGGCTGATGCTTCTCTAGCTTTCCATTTTGAAAGTGTCCTTGTTATTACTAGTAGCATGTGGTGGTAACTGCAGTTTATTTAGGTTGCAAAGATAGTTCATCTCTGCCAAGAGGGCACATCCATACATGCTGTAACAAGAAGGTTTGCTATGTCTCCCAGCACAGTCTCCGGAGCACAGAGAAGATACCAGGACATTGGGCCAATAAATCTTTTTGAATTATAAGTTCCAATTACAATTCAATTCTTTAAATCTGAAACAAAAAAATCTGAGACAACAGTCATTTTGTATGCTGTAAAATAAATATTGGGGTGAAAATCACATAAGAATTGTGAGAAAACCATCACACACAGGTGCAGACACTATATTATGAACTACACTAACTTTACAGTCCCTGTAGCATAGTCAAATAAAATAAAATCCTGGAATACCCCCATAAGTACTTATCAGCTGCTGTATGTGCCACAGGAAGTTGTGTAGTTATTTTCTGTCTGACCACAGAGCTCTCTGCTAACACCTCTGTCCGTGTCAGAAACTGTCCAGAGTAGAAGCATATCCCCATAGCAAATCTCTCCTGCTTTGGACAGTTCCTGACATGGACAGAGGTGTCAGCAGAGAGCACTGTTGTCTAACAGAAAAAAACAATTCAACTTCCTGTGGAGCATACAGCAGCTGATAAGTACTGGAAAGATTAATATTTTTAAATAGAAGTCATTTACAAATCTGTTTAACTTTCTGGTTCCAGTTGATTTGTAAAATATTGTTTTTCACTGGAGTACCCCGTCATATCACAGAAAAAAAAATAATAATGCTTATATATGTTCCTCACTAGGTCATGCAGATTCTTTATTCAATTTATATATATGTTATTTCCATTGCATTTTATTATCTAGTATATGTAACCAGCTTGGTTTATGTGTCCAATTCCTGAAGCTTCGTTGAACATCTTTTTAATTTAGATTAATCAGAACTGGGGAGTGACCAAAAAACTCCTCATCATATACTCCATCCTTAAGGGGTACTCCACTGCTAGACATCTTATCCCCTATACAAAGGATAAGGGATAAGGTGTCTGATTGTGGGGGTCCCGCTGCTGGGGCCCCGCGATTTCTCACAGCACCCATTCTAAACAAATGCCAGGTTCCTGTGGCAGTGGTCGTGACATCACAGCCACGCTCCCTTCATTAATGTCTATGGTGGGGGGCATGTCGGCCGACACGCCGCTCCCATAGACATGAATGGAGGGGGTGTGGTGTGACATCACAAGGGGGCGTGACAGGCACGTCATAATCATGGCCTCCAGCTCCAAGCATTCTGAACGAAATGTTCAGAACTCTGGAGCAGCGGAGTACCCCTTTAACCATCTGGCTTCCCATAAGACAATTACCTACAGCCAAATCCATAGGTAAAAGACATGAAAAACATTTCTCATTCGGGTGAACTACTCTCCATAGATTAAATAGTTGAAATTCATTTAGGAATTTAGCTGGAATAGAATCATCATTTTTTTCTCACAGCATTACCATAGATGTTTATCCATATATGTATAAAGAATAAGATACATGTTAAAATCCCCTAGTATAAATACTGCTAGTGATTGCATTTTACTAATAAAGTATGTATTTCTGTAGAAAACGGCGGGGGATGTATATCACCACCAAATACATTTGCATTGTATATATAGTGCACAGCAAGCAAATAAATCTCTCCTCCATATCCACTGGTTTATTATTACATATAAATGGAATATTTTTTTTTACCAGCATACTTCTGGAGTGTGAAGTGAATAGTGAGTGATGTATATCCCAACTATGGCTTATCGAGTCTCCTGAAGATAATATAGAAGCTTTATATTCTTTCAACATTTCAGCCCGATTTCCCACACCTCATATAATCTACGAGATAACCATATATTATTGTTTTCAATCCTGCCCTCATTGTAAAAATAAGATAAGCCACAAAAATGTGGTAAAAATGCAACATGTGAACACAACCTGAAGACTTTAGATCTTCATAAAATACCTCACTTGTGATTATAGGTCAAATCACTTTTGCCCCATGGTGACATTTCTCTAAATAACGCACTTTGAATAAGAAAATTCATCAAAACTGTTCAAAATGTGATTGACCTCAACCCACTTATCAGTCTTTGCTGCTGGAGTCTAGTCAGGTGATCACCAGGGAATCACTTGGCCCGACACCCTCTCTCTGCAAAGTCAGAGGAATCATGGGAAATGTCGGCAGCATGAGGAAATCATTTCTGTGAGTCTATGTGCAACGACTATAGCTAAAATCCCATTCCTGCTACATCAGCAAAACATGTGTGCACATTGCATACACAAGAGCCTCTTCATTATACTCTAATAATACCCCATGCTGCCCTAAATAAGAAAATAAACTAAAATACAATTTCCCGAAGATCTTCATAATTGTTTCCTTAATTTAGAAATCATTGGCCCTGATTTATTAAGAGTGTTGTGTAGTTTTTTTTCCGTGGGTTTAATTCCCTACAAGTATTTTCCATAGTATTTACTAAGGTTTCCCTACATTTTGCACTTTTTCCTACACTTTTTTTTTTAACACATGCTCTGATCTGTCTGGTTTTCCTCAGTTCAAATCCACCACATTTTCTGTGGAAACCTTAGTAAATATGTTTTTTGGTGGTCATGCCCATTTTCCTGACAGCCGTGTCCCTTTTTTGGGTTTTCTCAGTAAAATGGAGAGTTGGTCAGGTTTTTTTTCAATTCTGGCCCAATGTGCCAGAATTTGGCGCACAACCACACAAAACATGTCAGGTTTACAATAATAAATCAGGGCCATTATGTATGTGGTATTCCTGGTATTTTATTAGTATTACTGTGTCGCCCAGAGTTATTTACCCACATGCAGTAAATTCATCTTGGGCTTTGATGGTGACCGAGACCTTTTTACTGTAGCAAAGGTAGGATGTTAGATTTCTACATGTCCAATCCTTTCACGTACCGGAGGATAGGCTGGAGGCAGAGGGGTCTGTCGATGACTTGTCTCCCCCTAAAAACTTGAGGTCAAGAAAGCTAAGGGAAAGCTGTTGGCAGAACCTTCATTCAGAGCCGTACTGACAGCTGGGTTATGGCTTATGGTTCGATTAAGTCATTAAAAAAATTCTTATGAAGTGATATTCAAGGGTTTTCCAGCTTTACTGTATTCTATTTTTTTCCCCCTGGTCTAAGATAACTAGTGTGAATCTCCTCTGCTTTTAAGACCTTTTCCGGTCCAGTGCAGACAATCCAGTGGTTCCCCACATGACTGCAACAAAGATTTGTCATCCCAACCCATGACCCTGATGCCAGAATGAGATTATCAGCAGCTAAAGTGGAGTCTGTTGGAAAAGGGCCTGGTCAATATTAACAAGTATAACATTATCATTTTAAGCTATTAAACTGAATTTTTGCATCCTCTTTGTTCTTTCTTTTTCGTTATAGACAGGAACTTTTTTTCTTCTTCTTTCTCTCTCTTTTCCTCTCCCCTCCCCTCCCCTTCTTATGTTTTTTTCTATGAAATATGTGTTACTACATATAAAAATGAATTTGTATTGCTTTAGTTGTGTTATAAAATGTAACTTCTATTTGTATATATAAAATGAAGAGAAAGTGAATTAAAAACACAACTCAATTTGCATGTGATGAGAAATACTATATCAACTAGGGACGACTCACACCATGTTCACAGACCAAATAGAAATAAAGAAATATATATATATATATATATATATATATATACATACATACATACATATCAATATATATATATATATATATATATATATATATATTGATATATATGTATAAAATATACATGTGTGTTATAAATCACAGACCCTAAAGAGTATTGTGCTATACAGTGGTCCCTCAACATACGATGGTAATTCGTTCCAAACGAGCCATCGTTTGTCGAATCCATCGTATGTTGAGGGATTCGTGCAATGTAAAGTATAGGAAGCTGTATTCACCTGTCCCCGCCGCTCAGGATGGTGTCCCCGCCGCTCCCGATGGTGACCCCGGGCCTCCACTGGGCTTTCCTGGTCTTCTCCGGTCCTCCGCTGTCTTCTCCGGTCCTCTGATGTCTTCTCCGGTCCTCTGCTGTCTTCTCCGGTCCTCTGATGTCTTCTCCGGTCCTCCGCTGTCTTCTCCGGTCCTCTGATGTCTTCTCCGGTCCTCTGCTGTCTTCCGCAAGGCCTTACTGGGCCTGCGTAGCGACGTCATTACGCCGCTGCGTACGCCACTCCTATTGGATGACGTGCGCAGCAGCGTATTGACGTCATCGGAGAGGGCCGAGAAGACACCGGAAGACCAGCGCTGGACCTGGAGGGCACCCCGGAGCATCGTGGAGGGGTAAGTAATTCTTACCGCACCACACGGGGAACATTAAGCTGCTATCCGGCAGCAGCTTAAGCATTTTGCGCTGTCGGATAGCACTTAATGCGATGGCCCCGACAAAAGCATCGTATGTCGATTTGGTCATGTGTCGGGGCCATCGCAGGTCGGGGGGTTACTGTATAACACACCATTATTATATGGCGAATATTTAGGCTAAAGGGGTACTCCGGTGAAAAGCTTTTTTTTTTTAAATCAACTGGTGCCAGAAAGTTAAACAGATTTGTAAATTACTTCTATTAAAAAATCTTAATCCTTCCTGTACTTATTAGCTGCTGAATACTACAGCGGAAATTATTTTCTTTTTGAAACACAGAGCTGTCTGCTGACATCACAAGCACAGTGCTCTCTGCTGACATCTCTGTCCATTTTAGGAACTGTCCACAACAGCATATGTTTGCTATGGGGATTTCCTTTTACTCTGGACAGTTCCTAAAATGGACAGAAATGTCAGCAGAGAGCACTGTGGTCATGATGTCAGCAGACAGCTCTGTGTTTCAAACGGAAAATAATTTCCACTGTAGCATTCAGCAGCTAATAAGTACAGGAAGGATTAAGATTTTTTTAATAGAAGTAATTTACAAATCCGTTTAACTTTCTGGCACCAGTTGATTTAAAAAAAAAAAAAATTCACTGCAGTACCCCATTAAAGTTTAAATTTGATGGACTTGTTTTTTTTACTTTATAAACCTGTAACTATGTGATTCTCTAAACAGCAAAACAATACTTTAATCATTGCTTGTGCTGTATGTAAATGACTGGTCAAGGGGGAGGAGACATGTTGTTTAATGTCACTCCAAATGCCTTCCTCCCTTCTCAGACTGGTTTGATTGACAGCCTACAGAGTACAAGGAGCCAAAATGTTCTCCTAGTTCTTACTGCCAAAAATGTCTCAGCCCTTAAAGGGGTACCCAAATTCTTAGAGCCAGTGCTTGAGACGTCACACTCCCGCCCTCTCAATGCAAGTCTATGGGACTTGCATTGAGGAGGTGGGGCGTGATGTCATGAGGGGCGGAGCTGACATCACGAGATGGCGTGACGACCCCCGAAGCCCGCTCCCTGCGTTTGGAACTAAATGTCATGAATGCTGGGGAGTGGAGTACCCCCTTAAGCCCAGCTTTGTGGTCTTGTAACTGTAGACCAGAAATCATTCAGGGGGTTAAATAATGAGATTAAAGGGGTACTCTGCTGCTCAGCGTTCGGAACAAAATGTTCCGAACACTTAGAGCCGGCGCCAGAGGTTCATGACATCACGCCCCCTTGTGATGTCACGCCCCGCTTGGTCAATGCAAGTCTATGGGAGGGGGCATCATGCCCCCTCCCATAGACTTACATTGAGGGGCCGGGGCGTGACATCATGAGGCGCTGGCTCTAAGCATTCGGAAGCAGCAGAGTACCCCTTTAAGGGGTTAAATGAAGGAGTCTTTACATAGAAGCATCAGAACTTATCAGGAGACATTTTTCTAGCTCGTATGTGCCGCACGGCTGGTTATCAGACAGCTGTAAGATTAGATGGCTCCTGTCCTTTCCACATCTTAATGTAACTGGTTTCCAGTATACAGAATTCTTGCCAGATGTGATATAACAGTTTTGTCCTCTGGATCAAGTCCTGGAATGTGCCAAAATTTTTCCGCCAATGTGGTTTCCGACTCGTGAGCCTATACTCCATTTATAGGGAAATGTTCTTATATTGCAGCAAAGCTAATCTGACATCTACACAACATTTATTATGGAAAAGGTTTGAGCTATGAATGTTTTTAGCAATAATGACCAAACTATTTTTTTTAGCACTTTTGTATAGAAAGAGCCCCAGAAGTTCAGCAGCTTATTTATAATTCCAATTCTGTCAGATTTTTTTCCAGGAATAGCAAAAAAAAAAAAAAAAAAAAAAAATAAAAATATAATATATATATATATATATATATATATATATATATATATATATATATATATATATATATATAAAATTCCTCAACCATTAAAACAGTGGCGACTTTCATGGCAGTATTTTTTATCATAGTTGAGAGATGCTACAATGCCTTAAAAGAAATGCTCCGATTTATCATACTCACCTAGCCCAGTACAGCACCCGCTCTGGTCTATCATGTTCCTTTTGTTATTATAGTCTATAATAAAGAATCACTGACTAAATCGTTGGCTATCTGTGGTCAACCAACAAATGATAATATCCTTTTTGTGTTTACTAAAAATAAAAATAAAGGAGGGAATGTGTGCCAAAAAAATAAATAAATAAATAAAATAATGCATGCATTGCATTCTATTTCTGCAAAATTTGATGATGGAAAGAATGCATTCTTGTAATAGACTAGACAGTTTTCAATTTCTGTCCAAAAAGGAGTGTAGGTGTAGTTGTCTGAGCTTAAAGGGGTACTCCGCTGCTCAGCGTCTGGAACAAACTGTTCCGAATGCTGGAGCTGGCGCTGGGAGCTCGGGATGTCGCAGCCCCGCCCCTCATGCTGTCATGCCCCCTCCCATAGACTTGCATTGAGGGGGAGGGGCTATGATGTCACGAGCTCCCGGCACCGGCTCCAGAGTTCGGAACAGTTTGTTCCAAATGCTGAGTAGTGGAGTACTCCTTTAAGGCGGGATTCACACTATATTCCGGGCGTTGATTCCGTCTGCTGAATCAGTTGGTGCTAGGACCGCTCAGATATGCGCCATCTTCCTAGACGTCAATGCATACCCGAGAGAATTCCCCTGAAAAAGTGAACAAGATAATTATTTTGGCGGAGTCTGAAATTAGAATTTTTTGCAGAGGAAATTCATCACTGCATTCACAGGTTATAGCTAAAGCAGTGTTTCCAAACCAGTATCCCAGCATGCTTTTCTATTATTGTACTGCTTTTTAAAAAAAAGTCTAACTTTTTTGGCAAAATAAGTATATTTAAGGACCCTTTTACACTAACATATGCCCCCTCGGAGAACGTCCGTCAGGCACTTTTTTTGCCTGAATGGAGGTTCTTTTTGATGGGGCATAATGGGAAACAACAGGTACTGACAGATCCCATTTACTATTATGGGGGTCCATGGGGCACTGTTGTTTTTCGATGGGAGTAGCGAGAGGAAAAAAAGTTGCATAATGTATTTTTCCTCCCGCTATTCTCCCCGGTTTCCCTGAGGGACGTCACACTGCCATGTCCAAATGGCAGTGTGAAAGAAGTCTTAAATTGTCCTCTTCTGACCCCTATAACTTTTTTATTTTTCTGTATACAGGGCTGCATGAGGGTTTTATTTTTGCACCATAAACCTTTTTTGATGTGTACAACTTTTACGTATATGTGAATATTTGACTACCATTTTCTTTTGGGATATCATGTGACCATAAGCCAGCAATTTTGGACTTTGCCTTTTTTATTTTTTTTTTATTTCATTTTTTGTTTTAAGGTTTATGCCATTCACCATACTGGATCAATAACATTATATTTTATTAGTTTGGACATTTCTTTTTTTAATTTTTTTATTTATTGTAAAATATGAAAAGGGGTGATTAAATTATTTTTTTTAATTCACATTTATTAAACATTTTTTTAAATACATTTTAAGTCACCACAGGGGCTATTGGTGATATCAGCACATCATAAAAGAGAATCATCGGAGCAGTTGTGGAGGTGGTAAGTGGAGCCATCTTGACTTATTGTAGCCCTGCAATGTAATTTTTGTCTTTGTATGCAAATGCTGCATACGTTAGATGCTGTGATCAGTCATCAGTGGGAACCCTGCATTCTATGAAGCAAGGACAGCTCTTGTGCTCGCTTTATAGTCTGGGCCCAGGACATGCCTGTATATTCTAGTGCACCAAATACCAGGCAGCCAAGGCATACATATTAAAATATAATATTTTTATCCCGTATGGTTAACGGTGTGAACACAAAACAATACCAAACACGTCCCAGGAAAATGTAATAAAAAATGATCAAAAAGATCCATCAAAACAAAAATAGTACCCATAAAAACTACAGATCATGGCACAAAAATGAGCTCTCATACAGCACCATCTACAGAAAAAAAAATTATAGGGTCAGAACAGGGGCGGACTGACAACACTCAGGGCTCCCAGACCAAAAAAAAAAACAAGGGCCCCCTGTGAGGCTCCGCCTCTGGTCACACTTCTGCTCCGCCCCTATTCCCCCAAATTCCTCCACGCCCCTACACACAAAATAAACTAAAATTTATATATATAAAAAACTCTTTAACGTAGGTAAAATAATTTTTCATGACAAAAAAAAAACAGTATACAAGAAGGAAATATATACCACCACACAATAACTGGATAATACCGCCATACTGTACTGAATAAAACCACTATATACAGACCAGTATACTGTACAGGATCTGTATACTATATAAGTGATTATATACAGTGCCAATAAAGAGGTAGATACCAGCTGTTCAGTGATCTGTATACCATATAAGTTATTATGCTGAATCTGTCCCGAAGGAGCAGGCAAAAGGTTCCCCGTTGTCGGCGCTCTTGGCTGTAGTAGACGTCCTGATGTGAAGGCATGATGGCGGTGTGTCCTCGCAGAAAATAACCGAATCGGACAGGTAAGTAAATAAAACGAGGTGCGCTTTATTACATTTAAAAGTGTACGGACTACGTGTTACGAGGGGCTGGACCCCCTCTTCCTCAGGTCCCATTGGGTCCAGCCCCTCTTTTCCAGGCCCACAAACTGTAATAATGCCCTCCTTGTGTCCTGCACAGTAAAAGGGCAAGTAGGTAGGTAGCCAGGTATGTAGGTAACTAGGTAGGTAAATCAGGAAGCCAGATATGTAGGTAGGTGACTAGCCAGGTTGGTAGATAGGTAGCTAGACATGTAGGTAGGTGGCTAGCTAGGTAGTTAGGCAGCCATGTATGAAGGCCAGGTATGTACACAGTTAGACAGCCAGGTTTGTAGGTAGGTAGTAATATATGTAGGCAGGTAGCTAGGCAGCCAGATGTGTAGGTAGTGGGATAGCCAGGTATGTAGGTAAGTAGTTAGGCATCCAGGTATAGAGTTAGGTAGCAAGTTAATTAGTCAAGCAGGTAGCCAGCAACCCCCCCCCTCCCAGTGGCAGATCCAGAGTCTAGTCTTGGGAGGGGCAAGAGTATTTTGTGTTAGCCGACAGAAAATAAGGTGTTGCTTGCAGAAGTTACAGGCAGGTAATGCCCCCAAGTAGGTAGTTTACCCAGGAGATAGTGGCCCCTAGTAGATCATACCCCAAGGTAGCTAATGTCCCCCAGGTAGGTAGTCATGCCCCCTGTAGGTAAATCCCTCAGATAGCTGCCCCTTGTATGAAAACCCCTTATGTAGGTACCAGGTAGCCCCCCTATTAGTTTGGTAGTTTGTCCCCATATTAGCTAGGCAAGAACATAGTAGATAGTCCCCCACATTAGCTAGGCAGCAGAGTTACCCTACATTCGGCATAGTGAGCAAAGTTCCCCCACATTTGGTATGGGCAGCAGAGTTCCTCCACATTAGGTATGGGCAGCAGAGTTCCCCCACAGTAGGTATGGGCAGCAGAGTTCTACCCCACATTACGTATGGCCCTCAGAGTTCCCCCACATTAGGAATGGGCAGCAGAGTTCCTCCACAGTGGATATGGGCAGCAGAGTTCCCCAACAGTAGGTATGGGCAACAGAGTTCCCTCACATTAGGAATGGGCAGCAGAGTTCCCCCACAGTAGGTATGGGCAGCAGAGTTCCCCAACAGTAGGTATGGGTGGCTCATTTAGTGCACTGGATGAAGACTGCCGTAAGCTGGGAGTAAAGCTCTTAAGCGCGCATTTCTCTTGGTTTTGTCTAATCATCGGTGAAGGTCTAAGCGCTCACACCTCGACCAATCAAAACACTTGACGTATTTCTGGGACATGTCAAAATTTTCCTATAAATGAGAGGCACACTTTAATTTCTATGTGTACATGCCTTAATTTAATTTTATCTGAACAAGTGGCACTAATACCCTAAAATGTGTTGTATGGAAATGGATTCTGAGCTGGTTTCATCGCTTAGTTCATTGGGAAACATTAGTGATGCCTTTATGCCTACATTATTCTATATTAAAAGATCATAAATTCTCCAACCAATCTCAGTGGAATTTAAAAATAAGAAGTTTCAAAGCGTTCAGCAGAGTCACACACTTTTTGGACAATTTCCATATCCAGCTGATATTTTTAGCTTCTGTTATCTGATCTGATACATGTTCCTGTGCTATGAGCTGATCATGAACTCTGTAAGGCTTCAGCTACTCACATTTAGTAGTCCGGTCCTGGTGAGCAACAGCTACACTTGGCACGTGCACTATTGTATCACAACTGCTTACTCTGTATAAACAACATCCTATATCTTTCTATACTCCTTCGTATTTTGCATTATATTCAGCAAACCATGTCGGAGTGAGCTTGTCTTTAGACACTACTTTCTCGACCGGTTGATTTACTTATATTCCTATCCCCTGGATCCATAACTATTGCTCCTGAAGGAGACTCAGATGGATCAGTTTCTCCACGAGCCACAATACTGCGGTTTTATTATTCTGCTCTACCATGTCTCCTATGAGTCCCTTCCCCCCTTTCTCACAATATAGGAGAAGATATAGCACATAAGTCAGTACCACATTTCATAGGAAACCGAATCCATCATCTTTCCCCCCATTGCACTCAACCTCCCCGCCAGAACTATCGATCACAGTCAATGGCTTCATGCATTTGTTAGTGCCACAAGTACACTGCCTTCGGATAACCTTTAATCCCACCATAAAGGAGATACCAAAGGGGAAAAAATCCAGCAACCCAAAAATCTGCACCAGTCTTTTTTATTTTAAAACCATTTTAAAAACATTGAGAACCTCTCAGTACAAAGTAAAAATGCTGTTTTTAACTGGTTGCTGGATCTTTTTTCCCTTGGGATCATCTGAGATCTTCTTTAGTGTCTTCCACTCATGTATTAGCAGCAGCTCTTCAACCCAAGCACTAAAATATTACCTAGGTTTTTACTTGAGTGGGTAAGTTTCTTCCACCATGTATTTTAAAACACAGATTTAAAGGGTTACTCCGCTGCTCAGCGTGTGGAACAAACTTCCGAATGCTGAAGCAGCGCCGGGAGCTCGTGATGTCATAGCCCCGTACCCTCATGTCGTCACGCCCCCTCAATGCAAGTCTATGGGAGGGGGTGCGGCGTGCATTGCGGGGCAGGGCGTGATGTCATGAGGGGGCGGGGCTATGACATCACAAGCTCCCGATGCCATCTCCAGCATTTGTAACAGTTTGTTCCAAACGCTGAGCAGTGGAGTACCCCTTTAATCCCATACCACCTCCTGCTGCCTCCAATTCGAAAATAATTTCACATATCTGCTATATCCTTAACCTTGATTTGACAAAATTGAAAATGCATTCTCTTGTCCTCCCCCACCTGGACTACTGCAAAATTCTCCTCTGTGGCCTTCAATCTAACACTCTCGTACTCCCCCAATCCCCCCACAATTTACAGTTAATCCACCTCTTCCTTAGTTCCTCCTCTGTCCTCTGCCAAGTCCTTCAGTGATCACCCATTAACCATGGATTATGGTTCTTAATATTAACAATGCTATACAGGGCTATCTATTATCTGTCCCATACATCTCTTACCTAAATATTGGATACTTACCGACATGTAATCACTAATCCTTACAAAACTCTCCTCAACAACCCTCTCTAAGATTTCTCCCATACTTCACCCTTACTCTAGAATGCACTACCCCAACACATCAAACTCTTGCTTAACCCCTTCAGGACGGAGCCCATTTTGGCCTTAAGGACCGGAGCCTTTTTTGCACATCTGACCACTGTCACTTTAAACATTAATAACTCTGGAATGCTTTTACTTATCAATCTGATTCCGAGATTGTTTTTTCGTGACATATTCTACTTTAACATAGTGGTAAATTTTTGTCGATACTTGCCTCCTTTCTTGGTGAAAAATCCGTAAATTTGATGAAAAGTTTGAAAATTTTGCATTTTTCTAACTTTGAAGCTTTCTGCTTGTAAGGAAAATGGATATTACGAATACATTTTTTTTTGGTTCACATATACAATATGTCTACTTTATGTTTACATCATAAAATTGACGTGTTTTTACTTTTGGAAGACACCAGAGGGCTTCAACGGTCAGCAGCAATTTTCCGATTTTTCACAAAATTTTCAAACTCAGTATTTTTCAGGGACCAGTTCAGGTTTGAAGTGGATTTGAAGGGTCTTCATATTAGAAATAACCCATAAATGACCCCATTATAAAAACTACACCCCCAAAGTATTCAAAATGACATTCAGTAAGTGTTTTAACCCTTTAGGTGTTTCACACGAATAGCAGCAAAGTGAAGGAGAAAATTCATAATCTTCATTTTTTACACTCACATGTTCTTGTAGACCCAATTTTTGAATTTTTACAAGGGGTAAAAGGACAAAATTTTTACTTGTATTTGTAGCCCAATTTCTCTCGAGTAAGCACATACCTCATATGTCTATGTAAAGTGTTCGGCGGGCGCAGTAGAGGGCTCAGAAGGGAAGGAGCGACAAGGGGATTTTGGAGAGTACGTTTTTCTGAAATGGTTTTTGGGGGGCATGTTACCTTTAGGAAGCCCTTATGGTGCCAGAACAGCAAAAAAAAAACACATGGCATACCATTTTGGAAACTAGACCCCTCGGGGAATGTAACATGGGATAAAGTGAACCTTAATACCCCACAGGTGTTTCACGACTTTTGCAAATGTAAAAAAAAAAAAAAAAATGTTACCTAAAATGCTTGTTTTCCCCCAAAAATTTTATTTTTAAAAAGGGTGATAGCAGAAAATACCCCTAAAAATTTGAAGCCCAATTTCTCCCGATTCAGAAAACACCCCATATGGGGGTGAAAAGTGCTCTGCTGGCGCACTACAGGTCTCAGAAGAGAAGGAGTCACATTTGGCTTTTTGAACGCAAATTTTGCTCTGGGGGCATGCCGCATTTAGGAAGCTCCTATGGTGCCAGGATAGCAAAAAAAACCCACATGGCATACCATTTTGGAAACTAGACCCCTCGGGGAACGTAACAAGGGGTTAAGTGAACCTTTATACCCCACAGGTGTTTCACGACTTTTGCATATGTAAAAAAAAATTTTTTTTTTACCTAAAATGCTTGTTTTCCCAAAAATTTAACATTTTTAAAAAGGGTAAAAGCAGAAAATACCCCCCAAAATTTGTAACACAATTTCTCCCGAGTACGGCGATACCCCATATGTGACCCTAAACTGTTGCCTTGAAATACGACAGGGCTCCAAAGTGAGAGCGCCATGCGCATTTGAGGCCTAAATTAGGGATTGCATAGGGGTGGACATAGGGGTATTCTACGCCAGTGATTCCCAAACAGGGTGCCTCCAGCTGTTGCAAAACTCCCAGCATGCCTGGACAGTCAACGGCTGTCCGACAATACTGGGAGTTGTTTTGCAACAGCTGGAGGCTCCGTTCTGGAAACAGTGGCGTACCAGACGTTTTTCATTTTTATTGGGGAGGGGGGCTGTGTAGGGGTATGTGTATATGTAGTGTTTTTTACTTTTTATTTTATTTTTTGTGTTAGTGTAGTGTAGTGTTTTAGGGTACAGTCGCACGGGCGGGGGTTCACAGTAGTTTCTCGCTGGCAATTTGAGCTGCAGCAGAAAGTTTGCGGCAGCTCAAATTTGCAGCCAGATACTTACTGTAATCCTCCGCCCATGTGAGTGTACCCTGTACGTTCACATTGGGGGGGACATCCAGCTGTTGCATAACTACAACTCCCAGCATGCCCGTTGGCTGTCGGTGACTGCTGAGAGTTGCAGTTTTGCAACAACTGTAGGCACACTGGTTATGTATCACTGAGTTTGTGACCTAACTCAGTGTTTCACAACCAGTGTGCCTCCAGCTGTTGCAAAACTACAACTCCCAGCATGTACGGTGCATGGTGTACGGTGACTGCTGAGAGTTGTAGTTTGCAACAGCTGGAGGCACACCGGTCGTGAAACACTGAGTTAGGTAAAAAAAACCTCTGAGTTTCACAACCAGTGTGCCTTCAGCTGTTGCAAAACTACAACTCTCAGCAGTCACCGACAGCCAACGGGCATGCTGGGAGTTGTAGTTATGCAACCAGCAGATGCACCACTACAACTCCCAGCATGCACTTTAGCTGTTTGTGCAAGCTGGGAGTTGTAGTTAGACAACAGCTGAAGGTACACTTTTCCATAGAAAGAATGTGCCTCCAGCTGTTGCAAAACCATAAGTCCCAGCATGCCCATAAGGGAATGCTGGGAGTTGTGGTGGTCTGCCTCCTGCTGTTGCATAACTACAGCTCCCAGCATGCCCTTTTTGCAACAGGGGTGACGGGGATCGGGGTCCCCAGCACCGGGGGTCGTCTTCCCGCACCCGCTCACGTCCTCCAGAAGAGGGGCGGAGCGGGTGCGGGAGTGACACCCGCAGCAGGCGCCCTGATTGGTCGGCCGGTAATCCGGTCGACGAATCAGGGCGATCGTGAGGTGGCACCAGTGCCACCTCACCCCTGCAGGCTCTGGCTGTTCGGGGCCGTCAGAGACGGCCCCGAACAGCCAGTAATCCCAGGTCACCGGGTCACCGGAGACCCGATTGACCCGGAATCGCCGCAGATTGCTGGACTGAATTGTCCAGCGATCTGCGGCGATCGCCGACATGGGGGGGCATAATGACCCCCCTCGGCGATATGCCGGGATGCCTGCTGAACGATTTCAGCAGGCATCCGGCTCCGGTCCCCAACCGGCTAGCGGTGGGGGCCGGAATTCCCACGGGCGTATGGATACGCCCTCGGTCCTTAAGGACTCGGGATTCAGGGCGTATCCATACGCCCTATGTCCTGAAGAGGTTAAAGGGGTACTCTGGTGGAAAACTTTTATTTTATTTTTATTTTTTAAACAACTGGTGCCAGAAAGTTAAACAGATTTTTAAATGACTTCTCTTAAAAAATCTTAATCCTTCCAGTACTTATTAGATGCTGAATACTACAGAGGAAATTATTTTCTTTTTGGAACACAGTGCGCTCCACTGACATCTCTGTCCATGTTAGGAACTGTCCAGAGCAGCATATGTTTTCTATGGGGATTTTCTCCTACTCTGGGCAGTTCTTTAAGTTCCTTAAGGACCAGGGGTTTTTCAGTTCTTGCACTTTCATTTTTTCCTCCTTAGCTTTAAAGGGGTACTCTGTTGCTTACACATCTTATCCCCTATCCAAAGGATAGGGGATAAGATGCCTGATCGCGGGAGTCCCGCAGCTGGGGACCCCCGGGATCATGCACGCGGCATCCCGATTGTAATCAGACCCGGAGCGTGTTCGCTCCGGGTCTGATTACGGTCGACCGCAGGGCTGGTGGTGTGTGATGTCACGCCCCAGCCCCAGTGTGACGTCACGCTCCGCCCCTCAATGCAAGCCTACGGGAGGGGGCGTGATAGTATTGAGGGGCGGAGCGTGACGTCACACGGGGGCTGGGGCGTGACGTCACACGCCGCCGACCCTGCGGTGCAAGCTATCTTCTGACCCCTATAACTTTTTTATTTTTCTGTGTATGGGGCGGTATGAGGGCTCATTTTTTGCGCTGTGATCTGAAGTTTTTAGCGGTTTCATTTTAAGTCCAATCAATACGGTTCTGTGGTGGCGGATGAGAGGATACTGTCTTGTGGGGGTGTAGGGTATTTAGGGTGTTGCTGTTCAGGATAGAGAAGGGCGCTGTTAACCCTTGTCACTCGTGACATCAGGGTGAGGGTTGAATTCTGTGTTTCTTGATAGGCCTATTGCCACCCTTCCCAAGAGCAATAGGTGATGCAAAAATAAAGGATTGTCCACAACCGCTGTTAACTGAAAACTTGCAGGAACTTTTACTGAGGAATTTCTCATGTGGTAAAAGTACAAGTCCAGATAACAGTCTCTTTACATACAGCTTGAGCAGCGATTCACAGTCGGTTGGGATCAGATAAGCCCAATTTAGCTTCTGAAGGATTGTATAGCAGAGATCCGCTGGATTTAGAGGAGTAATTAGGTCCAGTGATCTTGCGATGAGTAGCGGGGAATTGCTTAGTCTATCCTCTATGTTAGAGGCCTAGGCCGCAAGGCTTTGGCCTAGTAAATCGTCTTATAAGCTGCGTAGGTCCTACCTCTTCCAAAGTCAGCAACCCAAGAGAGGAATCAAGATGGCGGGGGTCCCTTATATGGGCAGGGGCCGGCCATTTTGGATTGGTCCGTAACAACTGTCACTCAACGTTACAGTGCATTGTGGGTGAACACGTCACGGGAACCTCCAAAGGTCCTGTAGCAAAACCATAGAGTTCTCACCTATTCACGTGACCCGCATGTCCTGCTACGCTCCAAACAGGTAGATAACTGAATATGTACATATATATATCCTTATACTTATATTAATATTAATAAGAACTGCTATATAGTCATCGACTAAGTGAGAGGTGACAAGGGGAAAACTACAAAAGAGGGACCCCGACGTCCTAGGAACTCTGACTATGGGGACCTCTATATAGGTAACGTATACAATACGGTACAGGGACACCACAGTTCCATGTATTGATCGGACTTATTGATCGCTTTTTATTCATTTTTTCATGATATTAAAAGTGATCAAAAATACACTATTTTGGACTTTGGAATTTTTGTTGCTCATATGCCATTGACCGTGCGGTTAAATGAATGATATATTTTTATAATTCGGTCATTTACGCACGCGGCGATACCACATATGTTTATTTTTATTTTTATTTCACACAGTTTTTTTTTTTAACCCCTTAAGGACGCAGGGTTTTTCAGTTTTTGCACTTTTGTTTTTTCCTCCTTACCTTTTAAAAAATCATAACCCTTTCAATTTTCCACCTAAAAATCCATATTATTGCTTATTTTTTGCGTCACCAATTCTACTTTGCAGTGACATTAGTCATTTTACCCAAAAATCCACGGCGAAACGGAAAAAAAAAATCATTGTGCGACAAAATGTTCAAATGCTTCACTTTAAATGAATTAAAGCTCACCTGTGTGGCATTGTAGCCCATGATCACCCATGATGGCTACAGAAGGACCCACAGCCATGGGATAGAAGTGTGTGTTACTTTAAGTGGCAATATAATGAGTAGCTGTGGGTAATTATTGATCCTGTTCTTGGTGCCACAAAGGTAGAGAGCAGAGAAGAGTAATACGACAAGAAGAGATGTCCAGCGCAGTGTGTATGATGAAACAGGAACTCTTTATTATGGATCACATGGATATACACAGGAATAATCGCCAACGCATTTCGGATCAAACTGGATCCTTAATCATGACATGATTAAGTGTCCAGTTTGATCCAAAATGCGTTGGCGATTGTTCCTGTGTATATCCATTTGATCCATAATAATGAGTTCCTGTTTCATCATACACACTGCACTGGACATCTCTTCTTGTCGTGCTACTCTATTGGGCCTAGTAGCGCTGCTGGCCAGTCCATGCTGATTTAGCAGTGGAGAGCTGTCGGCACCGTTCCTTCTCAGAGAGGAGACAAAAGACAGACAGCGTTCCATCGTATAATACCGTTGTTGCACAGAGAAATTATAAATGGTGAGTGTTGCTCTTACCCCAATGGGTTACACTTCACCAAGTGCAACAATGGATCAAGGTGTAGAATATAAATAAGGTGTCAGGCAGCCACTCCTCGTGTCGATAAAATGTGACAATAAACAGATAAAAACTCCAGGATGTGGACAGGATGCACGGGCGCTCGACAACCAGGTAGCAGGATAAAAAGTTTTATTTTCCCATAATGCAACACGTTTCACAGCACAGCTGCTTCATCAGGCATAGTTGGATGGGTTAACAGCACACTATATATAATGAGATTATATGTAGTGTGCTGTGAACCCATCCAACTATGCCTGATGAAGCAGCTGTGCTGTGAAACGTGTTGCATTATGGGAAAATAAAACTTTTTATCCTGCTACCTGGTTGTCGAGCGCCCGTGCATCCTGTCCACATCCTGGAGTTTTTATCCTTTTATTCTCAGAGAGGAGTAATAGTATTCTCTAGTCTGTGGTGATCAGAGAGAAGGTTGGGTCTTGGTGAAGAGTAGAAATGATCGCAACTGGAGAAAGTCTGAAGGAAGGTCAACTCATCTTGGAATGCAAGGTACCCTGAGCCGGTAGATAAGTGTGGCTGCTGGTCTAGAGTGGTCTGTACTGCCTCTTTCAGGACCATTCAACATAAGAGCCACCACTATGTTGCATGGTCCTGAAAGAGGCAGTATCTGGTGCTAACAAGAACTTGGACTGAGACTGTTTTGGCCACTCTTCCCTGGGTCATATTCCTCTTGCCTTGCACAGTTGTGTGACATGTATGCTGCATGTTTGCACCTGTCGGTAGTCAGGCAATCTCTGTAAAAAGGAGTAGTGTAGAAGCCCCGAAGACCGTTGAAGAAGAAGGTTAAATCCACATTGAGAGTGGGTATGGAGGAGTCAACCTTAATGGACCTAATGAGGTATCGCTCAATCCCTGGTAAAAAAAAAATAAAAAGTTCCTTGTCAACTGGAAAAGGTCTGCGTTATTCTCTTAGGATATAAAAATGGGTGCAGAAATGTCTGACTTGGTTTTAGACTTATCACTACATTCTTCTATGGCCACTCTGTGATCAATACACTCGTAATGCTTAAATAGGAACCAAATATGTGGTTTTACTTGGTTAAGTTGCTTTTCGTCGCCCTATAAATCACTGTGAAGTTTTCCGGCGCTTTCCTGCAGTTTTTGCTATCCAGCCGGCGAATATCAGCAACATTTTCTTATCAATAGCAATTACCCAACCTTTCTGTCTTAAAACCTCTTTAATAATGCATCACTTCCTAATGATTTAAGGAGCATGACAGACACTGATGAATTTCAATCGCGGTCAGAAGCTGCTATTGTATAAGTGGGTATTGAGTTACGTCAATCCGTGAAAGGAATTTTTTTGCTCATTTGGAATTACACCAAGGGTCTTTGGTTTCACACAAATGGTGGTGGTCTCATTATTTGTATAAGATCCCGAGGACAGAAACCTCTCGGGGGCCTCCTGCCACAGCCCAGCAGGTCCCTCAGCAGCAATAAGTCATTTGCATTTGCATTGATTCAGAATTTTGTTTGTTTCCTCCCTTTCTTCTAGTAAATTGCATATCCAGTGCTTTAGCTGCCAGCCCTCCTCAACCCTCCATGAAAGGGGGGCGGCGACCAAATGATGGATGATTATGGTAATCGTGGCAAATACCATTTAACACATTCAAACGCCATATAATTCTGTCTGGGAAGGGAAGCTGCGTGATTAATGATTCCACCCACAATAAGAATCCAGTGTGTTGTATTTGGTAACACAAAAGGCGAACAATGCAGCACAACAATAGCGCAGATAGGGTTAAACTATGAGGCCAGTGATTTGGTTCAGTATAAGTCGCAGATCCACAATAAATAGCTGAATAGTTAATGTAGTTGTATGTAGTTTATTGTATTGTGTAATATTTCCCTAGCAAATGTCCCCAATTAACCCCTTAGAGTTTTGGACCTAAAGGCGCACTCTAGAAATGTTTTATTTATTTTTTGTCTATATGGTGCAGCATGGGTTATTATTAGAGAATAATATACAGGTTCTTGTGTGTGCCTTTTGCTTATACCTGTTGTAGCTGATGTAGCAGGCACAAGATTGGTTCCAAGTTGGTTTTGCCATTTTATCACTGAAGTAGTTCTGTAATGCTGTAATTTTTCCCATGAATCCTTTGGCTCAGTGTGTGGTGTTTGATCACTGCAACTGGTTATCTAATTAAAGGGGAAACATCTTATCCCCTTTCCAAAGGATAGGGGGATAACATGTCTAATCATGGGGGTCCCGCTGCACCCCAGTCATCCTGTGTACAAAGCAAACTCCGCTCCGTGCCGGATCACTGACGACCACAATCACCATGCCCCCTCTATTCATGTCTATGGGAGGAGGTGTGATGGCTACGTACTAGCCATCACGCCACCTCCCATAAACAGGAATGGAGGGGGCATGGCATGACGTCACGAACACGGAAGCTCCAATCTTCCGTGTTCCGGACATTGCCGCTGTCGGCCTGGAGATCGCGGGGGTTCACAGACATCTTATCCCTATCCTTTTGATAGGAGATAAGATGCTTTCTGGTGGAGTACCATGTTAAGCTGCTAGTTCTGGACCTCATGAGACTCATAAGTGGCTTGAGGTCACATTATGTGCCGCTTTGATAATTTTTTTTTTGCACAATTAGGGTTAAATATCACCATTTTTGCCACAATGTTTAAAAAACCAGGACACAACTAGAAATTAAAGCAGCAAAATATGATATGTGTGAACACAGCCTCATGGAAGGTGTAAACCTACTATATATTCTGATCCCATGGAGGTATCAGCAGCAGTATACAGATACAGCTGGGAGGGAACGTGTATAACTATTATATATCCTGATCCCATGGAGATAGCAGCAGTATACAGAAATAGCTGGAGGAGAGGTTTGTAACTACTATTTATCCTGACCCTATAGAGATAGTAGCAGTATACAGATAGAGCTGGAGGAGAGGTTTATAACTACTACATATCCTGACCCTATAGAGATAGTAGCAGTATACAGATAGAGCTGGAGGAGAGGTTTATAACTACTTTATATCCTGATCCCATAGAGATAACAGCAGTATACAGATAGAGCTGAAGGAGAGGTTTATAACTACTATATATCCTGATCCCATAGAGATAGCAGCAGTATACAGATAGAGCTGAATGAGAGGTTTATAACTACAGTGGTCCCTCAACATACGATGGTAATTCGTTCCAAACGAGCCATCGTTTGTCGAATCCATCATATGTTGAGGGATTCGTGCAATGTAAAGTATAGGAAGCTGTACTCAGGTGTCCCCGCCACTCCCGATTGTGACCCCGGGTCTCCGCTGGGCTCTCCTGGTCTTCTCTGGTCCTCCGCTGTCTTCTCCGGTCCTCTGCTGTCTTCCGCAAGGCCTTACTGGATGACGTCCTATTGGATGACGTGCGCAGCAGCATATTGACGTCATCGGAGAGGGCCGAGAAGACACCGGAAGACCAGCACTGGACCCGGAGGGCACCCCAGAGCATCGTGGAGGGGTGAGTAATACTTACCGCACCACACGGGGAACATTAAACTGCTATCGGCAGCAGCTTAAGCATTTTGCGCTGCCGGATAGCACTTAATGCGATGGCCCCGACATAAAAAAGCATCGTATGTCGATGCTGACATCGACATACGATGGCCTCTGAGAGGCCATCGTATGTCGATTTGATCATATGTCAGGGCCATCGTAGGTCGGGGGGGGTCACTGTACTATATATATGCTGATCCCATAGAGATAGCAGAAGTATACAGATAGAGCTGGAGGAGAGGTTTATAACTACTATATACCCCGATCCCATAGAGATAGCAGCAGTATACAGATAGAGCTGGAGGAGAGGTTTATAACTACTATATATCCTGATCCTATAGACATAGTAGCAGTATACAGATAGAGCTGGAGGAGAGGTTTATAACTACCATATATTCTGATCCCATAAAGATAGCAGCAGTATACAGATAGAGCTGGAAGAGAGGTTTATAACTACTACAGTATATAATCTGAGATAGTAGCAGCAGTGTATGTATAGACCAGGCGGGGAGCTGTATTACTTCTATGGCACACATTGAGGGAAATTTATCAAAACCTGTGAAGAAGAAAAGTTTACCAGTTGTGTTTGTCTGAGGCAGACTGGGGATCACATGACCAAGTTATAGTAATGAAACACGGTTCCAGTTGTGCAAAACAAACTACATTGTACAACTAGTGATTGTGGGGAGAAGTCATCATTGGTATTACCCTGGTTTTGTGGTGCACATTTGTCGCACGGTTTGTCTCAGATGCCGTTTAGAGACTTTTCATTGCGACTTTTGCTTTAGAAGACTTTTTTGTAAAAAAGAACTTGCCAAGTGATGATTTCAGGTGATATAATGCAGTGGTCAATAATTTATCATGTGCGACTCCTCAGTTTGTCGCATCGTTTGGTGCAACTGTGCTAACTTAGGCGCAAATCTATACCAACCCTGACTTGGCTTAGAAAACTGACTGCAAATTGCATTATTAAAAAGTTGCACAAAATGTTGTGGAGGGACAGCATACAAAGTGGAGTTCTGAAGTAAGAAATGTGATCAGCAGTGGATTTATCACATACATTGATGCACTCTGACAGCGCGGAGCAGCCGCGATGTCTGAGTACACTGCACCGCGATGTCAGAGTGCACTCACCAACTCGCAGGCCCCCTGTGTGGCTGCTCGTAGCGGCAGATTGCCACTGCGAGCAGGCCAGGGGTGGAACGAGGCAGGGGAACAGGGGTGGCAATCGCTGAAGGCACAAAATGGGTCTGGTCACTGGCGGATCTGCAACGTAAAATGCGCAGCAGAGCCGTTGTGTGACCCTACCCTTAATAGGGAACCTGTCTATAGTTTCATTCTGCCTGAACCACAGGCAGCATTAGGAACTGAGAGGCTCCCTTATGACAGTGATGAATGATTCACTCTGAATGGCTTTGGTTCACCTGACCTGATTGTCAGATCCCTCTCTATTTACATTTAGGGAGAGATTTTTCAATCATGTCTGGCAGACGTGACTCTAAGCCCCTATTCCTGGTTGAAGTTATATCTATGATTATTCGGAAATCACACAGCTGATCAGTGGGATAAGGAAACCTGAGCGTGCTTCATGTGGAACAAAAGGAAAATAGTCACAGGTTTCCTTCAAGGGTACGCTCACATTGTGGAATTCCCATGGTATTCCGTGAGTGGAATTTCGCAAGTAAAATTCTGTGCAGAGAACAGTACCATCAATGTGAATGGGTCTTCTGCAAGACCCATTCACATTGAGGAATTTCAGCGGCAGATATTTCCTGCACAGAGAATTAACATGTTCATTCTTTGTACGGAATTCCGCGAGCACTGCATAGCTGTCAATGGTGACGGCGCAGTGCCACGTGGTCCCGCCACCAAAGTATTTTCAGCGGCGGCTGTCATACTGAATATCCGTTCGCAGAGATTCCTCAGTGTGAATTTACCCTAAAGGTTATTTTGCCCATATGATGCAAATTCACCATCACTAATTGTACAGCGCCATTTGTTTCATTCCAGCACAGCTGCATCCGTAGGGTTCTATCACTGTAACCATGTCATGTGATCACCAGTTTGACCCACAGAATATCAAAGTGTTTAATATGTCCCAGGAAGTGGTCAGTCCTGGGTCAGCTGACTTCCTGTGAACTACAGAATGACATAATCACCTTTCAGATCCATCCTAACAGCTCACAGAACCCCCCCTCACAGCTCTATATATATATATATATATATATATATATATATATATATATAATGTGACGATCAGTCTTGGGGATTAGCTCTGGGATCGTCCTGGACCACGCCACAGGATGCGTTTCTTCTCAATAAACCAGCAAACAAACGCTTATAATGCAAATCTGGCACCTTGCCAGTTTTATTAGACAGGTTGCAGGGAAAGAAATAAACAAAAAAGCAGGAACAAAACAAAATCCTAGACCGTCTGGTCACTGACTAAACAGATCAGCTTGTCCTGACTAACAACCGCTGAGCTTCCCTCAGCCGGTTAAACTTATGTCCCCTGCAACCTTCTACTCACAATTCATGGCAGTCTCTTTGAGCCTCTCTTAGCTCGGGCTGTGTACTCCTCAGCAGGCTCTGTCTCTTCCCTACAGCCCACATGCTGTCTCCTAGGAAGAGCCTAGATTAGACTGAGTCTCCATCTCATATACACTTCTCTTCCCTCCTGCCTCATTACTTAAGAAGCAGGTGAGAGCTTCTGCAGGGTGAGCCAAGGAAATACACCCTTTCCTTGCCACACTGCCACATATCCCCCCCCCCCTTTGCTCAGACCACCGGGAAGGAGCACATGTATTTGAAAGGCAGAAACCATCTGCCTTTCCTTTCTCTTGGACAACTTTTGTCCCACAGTCTCTGAAGTCCTTGACTTTTTTCTTCCGGACTTTTACCAGCCACCAATTACAAGTCTCTCGGTCACACCTCTCCAGTACCAGGTTCTTCACCCTAGTGTGGGCAGGGTTCTTGAAATTAAGGAGTGAGAGGACCAATGCTTCTAACCTTTGTCTTCTTCTGGCTTGCCGGACCGCTGCCTCTGCTTCAGAGAATCTTTCGGCCTCAGTGGCTTCACCAACCACTGTCTTGTTCTCTGTACCGTCAGAGGACCTCTGACACGGGTCCATCTCAGTTTCAACTTTAGAGGACTTCCCACCTGGTTTCACCTCAGTCTTGACTTCAGTGGATTTCTCACATGGTTTCACCTCATCCCTTCCAGCTTTCTCTTCAGGGGCACTAGCTTCCTCAGGTTTGGCTTCAGAGTCTTTGACTCCCTCAGATTCTTGTGTAGAATCAGCTTCTACTACTGCAGCTTCTTCAGGCTTACTCTTCTCTTCACCTGTAGCTTCAGTTGTGCCATTCTCTTTACTCACAGCTTTTGAGGTTGACTCTGGTTTAGCTTCTGCTTCAGAGGATTTCTCTGCATCAGCATTACCTTCAGAATTTTTGGTCTGCTCAGGTTCAGAGGATTTCCCACCTCTCTTCTCCTTAGTCTCCACTTCAGAGGATTTCCCACCAGGTTTCAGCTCAGTCCTAGCTTCAGGAGACTTCTTACAGGACTTCACCTCAATCTTAGCTTTAGAGGACTTTTTCGCAATCAGAGAAAGCATAACTGTATCCTGTAACTTCGGCCCCAGAAGCCTTTCTTGAGCCAATTCCGCCATATCTTGGTCTCTGCTCACTTTTAGGACTTCCTGGTCCTCTTCCTTTTTCTCACATTTTCGCAGCTTACACTGGAGCTTAGCGGACTTCATCCTCTCACTGTCAAGTAACTGTCAAGTCCCTGACAGTATCTTCCGAAGACAGCAATTGTTTCCTCAATTGTTCATTGTCCGCCAGCACAGCCACCTGCTCGTAGAGTTGTGCTCCCAGCAAAACCAAGGCAGCTACGTGGGACCTTCTGCGCGTTTCGTTCTGTGCTTCCAGGCTCTCTTTTAAGATCTTCATGTCATCTTCCAGCTTTATATATCTCAGCTGCTCACTCTTGAGTTGTGCGGAGATCATCTTCTCACTGTCCAGCAACTGTTTCTTGGACTTCACTAACTCATTGATAGATTTTCCACTCTCACCAATCTGTTGAGATAGATCTGAGATCTCCTGTTGCAAGTTCTTGTTTTCATGTTGCAGAGTCTCAACTTGTTCCAGGGCCTCCTCATACTGCTCACGGAGCAAGACATTGTCATGACAAGCAGATTGAAGAGCATGTGCAAGGACATTCTTCACCTTGACTTCCTCCTCAAGTTGTCTCTTAGCTTTAGAGACACTCTCCAGATTGCTGGCAAGAGCTTCAGCTTTCATCTTTATTTCATTCTTCTCTTTTTCTATTTTTTCCATGGCTACCAGGCTAGCCTTGTGATCACTCTGCAGAGCCTGATATGCACCATGTAGAAGACTCAATTCTTCTTCCTGGAATGACATCCGCTTGGCCAGACTCTGCACTTCCCTCTCCTTGCTGGTCACAAGACCCTGGGAGTGGGACAGTTCATCCTGCAGAGCCACAAACTCACTTCTGTGGTGCTCCATGACTTTTTACAGCTGAAGTCTCGCTTCTTGCTCTTTCTTAAAGTCAGCAAACGATTTGTCCCTCTCCTCTGTCAAGCGATGTACCTCTTTTTCTTTCTCCAACAACTTCACAGAAACCATCTGCAGGGTTTCTTCCAGATTCTGGATCTGCTCCAGTTTTTTTCCAAGGCCAGCTCGTCTTTTCCGAGACCTTTTACTGACAGTGGTCTCCTCACTTTCGCTGTTAGACCTTGAGACATCCTCTGGTCCTCTGTCAGACACTCGACCCAGCTCTTCTCCATCTCTAGATGAAGTCTCCCCCTTTTTCGGGGTTGCAGCCACTTGTGCCTCATTATTATCTTCCACAACAGGTGCCACTGACACCTGGCACTCTTCCTCTCCCACCACGTTGGCAACTCTGGAGACTCTCGCTAAACACTCCCGTCGGACCGGCAATCCCTTGGTGGTAAGTTTGTTGCCCCTAGCAACAACTTCAATGGCTCTTGGCACCAGCGAGTCAGGGAGATTCCTGATTAGTTCCTCTGAACTGTCTCTCGGCTTCTTGGCAGACTTTTCTTTTGTCTTTTCACAGTCTCCTTCACTTAGGACTCTGTCTGTGACCGTAAGTGCAGCCCCCAGCTCCACTGGTACTCTCTTCCGGAGTTTTGGTTTTTCCACAGCCATCTCCGTAGCTTCTATTCCAGTCACCACTTTAACTTGACTCGTGGACTGTTCTTCAGCTACCCTAGTGGTCTGGCACACTCCCACCTGAGATATACCTAGGGTCTCCTCAGCTGAGTTACTGTCCCCTGCTATGTGGTGAAAACCAAGTGTTGTGAGCCTATCAGGTGTTCCTGCTCTAGTCACCTGACTATCTTCCCACAACTGCTGAAAAAACGGAAAATCCTTCCCCAGCACTACTTCATACTCTAAGGTAGGCTCTATTGCAACCTTGTGACTTATGGTACCATAGGGAGTAGAAATACACACATTAACTGTTTTATAACCCCAAATACCGGCCTGTATAGACACTATAGCGGGGTCTGGCTTTCTGCAGCTGGTCTTTAGCAGACTTATTACACATTTTGGATCTAACAAAACAGTCATCTTTTTACCTTCTATTTCCAGCTCACACAGGTTTTCTTTTGTCCTGCGAGAGGTGGGAATAGAACTCTTTACATCAGAACACATTAACATAAGTGTTTCAAGAAAAACCTTATCAGCCTGCATGGGTTCACAATATACAGCACCATTCACACAGTCCAGTAGAGACCCCCCAGTCCTCACTCCTTCTGGAACCTTTGTGTGCGAACTCTCAGGTGCACTCTCAGCATCCCACAGCAGCCAGAAATACGGAAAGTCTCTGCCCAGTACAATTTCCACTGTAAGTTCCGCACATACCTCCATCATATGGCTTACTGTCCCAAAACATGTATCAAAGGTAATTTGAACAGTCTTACCGGGCTCCGGGCGGGACTTCACAAAGGGAATTATTTCTGGCATAATCCGAGATACAGTCTGGCAACAATCCAAGTCCACCCACAGTGGGATTCCGCCCACCGACAACTCACGGGACCTCGGCTTCGTCTTGACGACCACAGCTTGTGGCCCACGTCGGTTGCTCCCAGCAACGGCCTTTCGAGGTTGTCCCATTTTCTTGAAAAAAAAATTCTCGATCCGTTGCCCCTAGCAACGCTCCTCCACAGACACCAAACTGCGCTTGACTCCTCTGCTGGGCTCCTCCGACTTGCAATCTTGCAGGGGGTTGCTCCTAGCAACGGCTCATCTCCAACTCGCTTGTTGGTTGCCCTTGGCAACAGGTTGCCCTTAGCAACGGCGTGCCCGCATCCTCCACCATAATGTGACGAACAGTCTTGGGGATTAGCTCTGGGATCGTCCTGGACCACGCCACAGGATGCGTTTCTTCTCAATAAACCAGCAAACAAACGCTTATAATGCAAATCTGGCACCTTGCCAGTTTTATTAGACAGGTTGCAGGGAAAGAAATAAACAAAAAAGCAGGAACAAAACAAAATCCTAGACCGTCTGGTCACTGACTAAACAGATCAGCTTGTCCTGACTAACAACCGCTGAGCTTCCCTCAGCCGGTTAAACTTATGTCCCCTGCAACCTTCTACTCACAATTCATGGCAGTCTCTTTGAGCCTCTCTTAGCTCGGGCTGTGTACTCCTCAGCAGGCTCTGTCTCTTCCCTACAGCCCACATGCTGTCTCCTAGGAAGAGCCTAGATTAGACTGAGTCTCCATCTCATATACACTTCTCTTCCCTCCTGCCTCATTACTTAAGAAGCAGGTAAGAGCTTCTGCAGGGTGAGCCAAGGAAATACACCCTTTCCTTGCCACACTGCCACAATATATATATATATATATATATATATATAATGTAAAGAGCTGCTGAAAAAAATAAAGGGAACACTTAAACAACACAATATAGCTCCAAGTCAATCGCACTTCTGTGAAATCCCACTGTCCACTCAGGAAGCAACACTGATTGACAATCACTGGAACAGAAACAGGTGGAAATTATAGGCAATTAGTAAGACACCCTCAATAAATAGAGTTGTGGTGTCCCGATACCGGATTGCATCCGTTACCTTGTGGTGAGGTCCCCAAAGTCAGAGTCCCTCGCTACCGGTGGGGTCCTCATAAATAGTTAGCCCCTTGTCACCCCTTTAATAGTTAAAATTATCCTAATTCAATGTGTAAGTATGTAGATAAAGTGTACTTACTTTGTTGTAGTGTCGCAGGACCTGTGGGTCACGTAATGCGTTCCAAAACTCTATGGTTTATGGTTCAAGGACTTTTGGAGGAAGTCAGGTGATCGCCCACCATGCATTGTAACATGAGTGACAGCTGATTGGACCAATCCAAAACGGCTCAGCCCCTGCCCATATAAGGGAGCTGCAGCCATTAATCTCTCTCTTGTTTCTGTGCTGCCAAGCAAGCAGCATCTCTCTTTCCTCGTGGGCTGCTGATAGAGGAGGATCTGCGCAGCTGTCATCAGCAGTGACTAGGCCCAAGCCTTGCGGCAACGGCCATTCTTACAACACTGTGAGTTATCTCAATCCCTCTTAAGTCTGCAAGATCACCGGACCTAAACAGACCCCTAAATCCGGACGGATCTCAGCATCACTCCTAATTCTAATAATCCTTGGGATAAGCTAATGGTCCGCGGCATCTGTCAATCACTGCCGTACTACATAGAGATTGTATGGCTAAAACTGTTGCTGTTAATTGGATGTACCGCAAGTACCTCAGTAAAGTTTATTCAAGTTCATCCCTATTGTGGACCTTCATTCATTTATGCACGCACCTATCGTTTCTGGGAAGGGTGGCGATAGGCCGAAGATTTACCTCAGCGTATTAACCCTCACCCTGGCGTCACGAGTGACAGGGGTTAAATTAACCCCTCATATCCCGAAGCAACACCCCAACTACACTACACCGCCAAGGCCCTACCACTAAGCCTTTTTGGCATCGCAAGAACAGGATTCTGGTGTGTGCCTACTACGGTTGCCACTAGTGAAAGTGAACTCCCCCCCCCAAGTAACGAACTTTATTCATGTACTGTGACTTATACTCCTGAGTAAGGGACTGCCCGCACGGTGCTGTGTGGAGGCAGTGCGCATGTAAAGTAAGGGGCGAGGTGAACAGCACAGCGGAGTTACAAGCTGCGAGAGAAAGAGCTGAAGTTAGCGCGGGGTCTTCCTGCGCACGTGATCCAGAGACCCCACCCACCAAAGCCCTCGGTGTCGCAGTGGCCATTTTATTGGAGTCTAGTGCCGGAGACCAACAAAGAGAGAGAGTTCAGCGCGGGAAAAGGCGCAGAGTGCGACAGCGGGTTGGAAGTTTTAAGGAGCCGGAACACCAGATTGCCGAATTGAAGTCCTATAAAGAGTCACTTCAGCTGCCGATCAACGCACTCAAATTTCAACTAAAAGCTATTGAGTTTCAAGTCACCGCTCTCAAATTTGAAATCTATGCTCTCAAGTTCCAGATTAGAGAACAACCGGCCATTTTTTGCACATCTGACCACTGTCACTTTAAACATTAATAACTCTGGAATGCTTTTAGTTATCGTTCTGATTCCGAGATTGTTTTTTCGTGACATATTCTACTTTAACTTATTGGTAAAAATTTTTGGTAAATTGCATCCTTTCTTAGTAAAAAATCCCAAAATTTGATGAAAAATTTGTAAATTTTGCATTTTTCTAACTTTGAAGTTCTCTGCTTGTAATGAAAATGGATATTCCAAATATTATTTTATTTTATTCACATATACAATATGTCTACTTTATATTTGCATCATAAAATTGACGAGTTTTTACTTTTGGAAGACATCAGAGGGCTTCAAAGTTCAGCAGCAATTTTCCAATTTTTCACAAAATTTCCAAAATCACAATTTTTCAGGGACTAGTCCAGGTTTGAAGTGGATTTGAAGGGTCTTCATCTGAGAAATACCCCACAAATGACCCCATTATAAAAACTGCACCCCCCAAAATATTCAAAATGACATTCAGTCAGCATTTTAACCCTTTAGGTGTTTCACAGGAATAGCAGCAAAGTGAAGGAGAAAATTCACAATTTCCATTTTTTACACTCGCATGTTCTTGTAGACCCAATTTTTGAATTTTTACAAGGGGTAAAAGTAGAAAAAGTATACTTCTATTTGTAGCCCAATTTCTCTCGACTAAGCACATACCTCATATGTCTATGTAAAGTGTTCGGCGGGCGCAGTAGAGGGCTCAGAAGGGAAGGAGCGACAAGGGGATTTTGGAGCGTACGTTTTTCTGAAATGGTTTTTGGGGGGCATGTTGCATTTAGGAAGCCCCTATGGTGCCAGAACAGGAAAAAAAAAACACATGGCATACCATTTCGGAAACTAGACCCCTTGAGGAACGTAACAGGGAATAAAGTGAGCCTTAATACCCCACAGGTGTTTCACGACTTTTGCATATGTAAAAAAAATGTAAAAAAATTTCAATAAAATGTGTGCTTCCCCCCAAATTTCACATTTTTGCAAGGGTTAATAGCAGAAAATACCCCCCAAAATTTGTAACCCCATCTCTTCCGAGTATGGAGGTACCCCATAAGTTGACCTGAAGCGCACTACGGGCGAACTACAATGCTCAGAAGAGAAGGAGTCATATTTGGCTTTTTGAGAGCAAATTTTGCTCGGGGGGCTTGTCGCATTTAGGAAGCCCCAATGGTGCCAGAACAGCAAAATAACCCCCACATGGCATACCATTTTGGAAACTAGACCCCTTGAGGAACGTAACAAGGGATACAATGAGCATTTACCCCCCACTGGTGTCTGTCAGATCTTTGGAACAGTGGGCTGTACAAAATTTTTAATTTGCGCAGCCCACTGTTCCAAAGATCTGTCAGACACCAGTGGGGTGTAAATTCTCACTGCACTCCTCATTACATTCCGTGAGGGGTGTAGTTTCCGAAATGGGGTCACATGTGTTTTTTTTTTTTTTTTGCGTTTGTCAAAACCGCTGTAACAATCAGCAAATCACCTCAAATGTACATGGTGCACTCTCCCTTCTGAGCCTTGTTGTGCGCCCCCAGAGCACTTTGCGCCCACATATGGGGTATCTCCGTAGTCGGGAGAAGTTGCATTACAAATTTTGGGGGGCTTTTTTTCCCTTTTACCTCTTGTCAAAATGAAAAGTATAGGGCAACACCAGAATGTTAGTGTAAAAATTTATTTTTTTACACTAACATGCTGGTGTAGACCCCAATTTCACCTTTTCATAAGGGGTGAAAGGAGAAAAAGCCCCCCAAAATTTTAAGGCAATTTCTCCTGAGTACGGCGATACCCCATATGTGACCCTATTCTGTTGCCTTGAAATACGACAGGGCTCCGAAGTGAGAGTGCCATGCGCATTTGAGGCCTGAATTAGGGATTTGCATTGGGGTGGACATAGAGTATTCTACGCCAGTGATTCCCAAACAGGGTGCCTCCAGCTGTTGCAAAACTCCCAGCATGCCTGGACAGTCAACGGCTGTCCGGCAATACTGGGAGTTGTTGTTTTGCAACAGCTGGAGGCTCCATTTTGAAAACAGTGGCGTACCAGACGTTTTTCATTTTTATTGGGGAGGGGGGCTGTGTAGGGGTATGTGTATATGTAGTGTTTTTTACTTTTTATTTTATTTTGTGTTAGTGTAGTGTAGTGTAGTGTTTTTAGGGTACAGTCACATGGGCAGGGGGGGTTACAGCGATTTTCCCGCTGCGAGTTTGAGCTGCCGCGCAAAATTTGCTGCATCGCAAACTTGCAGCCTGATACTCACTGTAAGCCCCCTGCCCATGTGAATGTACCCTGTACATTCACAAGGGGGGGACCTCCAGCTGTTGCAAAACTACAACTCCCAGCATGCACAGTCTATCAGTGCATGCTGGTAGTTATAGTTTTGCAACAGCTGGAGGCACACGGGTTGGGAAACACTGAGTTAGGAAACAGACAATGTTTCCCAACCAGTGTGCCTCCTGTTGTTGCAAAACCACAACTCCCAAACATTCTCAGGCATGCTGGGAGTAGTAGTTCGGCAACATCTTTAGAGCCAGATGTTGCCGAACTACAACTCCCAGCATGCTTGAAGTTGTAGTTTGCAACATCTGGAGGACTACAGTTTGCAGACCACTAATATAGTGGTTCCCAATCTGTGCCCTTCCAGATGTTGCAAAACTACAACTCCCAGTATGCCAAAACTATCCAGGCATGCTGGGAGTTGTAGTTCTGCAACATCTGGAAGGGCACAGTGGTCTCCAAACTGTGGACCTCCAGATGTTGCAAAACTGCAACTCCCAGCATGCCCAGACGCCAAGGGCTGTCTGGGCATGCTGGGAGTTGTAGTATATAGGGTCCCAATACAGCAATGCATGTCGCTTTACGGCGACGTGCATTGCTGTAAAGGGCCCGACCGCGGCTGAAGATCTACTCACCTGTCGCCGACGCCGCTATCTTCCTCGCCAGGATCCTGGTCTTCAGGGACGAGGTAAGTACCGGGGCCGGTCCCCAGCACTCCCCCATCCCCCGCCGCGTCCTCCGGTCTTCCTCCCGTCCTCTCCGGACTTCAAGGGGCCGGGCAGGACGGGAGGAAGTAACCGCCCCCCCTCCTGCGATTGGTCAGTTAGTTAACCGACAGATCGCAGGGAATAGGAGGAGGGTTTGCCACCTCGCTCCTAGGCTCCAGCATGGTCCTGGCTGTCTGTGACAGCCGGGATCATGCGAAATTACCGGGCGGTCGGGTCCCAGAGACCCGATCAGCCCGGTATCGCCGCAGATCGCAAGGGCGATTTCCCTTGCGATTTGCGGCGATCGCCGACATGGGGGGCATACATGGCCCCCCTCGGCGTTTGCCCTGGATCCCTGCTGAAGGATTTCAGCAGGGATCCGCTTCCGATCTCCGCCGGGTGAGCGGCGGAGACCAGGAAAAGACATGACGTATGCATACGTCATGGGTCCTTAAGACCCAGGGTGTGATGACATATGCATACGTCATGGGTCCTGAAGAGGTTAAAGGAAAGTTCTACAGCCTCTTAGGATTTTATGCATTACCCCCTCATCAACAGATACAGTTGCTTCTGGGGCAGCTCCAGGGACCTGCCTTGGAGGAACTTCGCACCTGGCCGGCGGCTGACAAAGCCACAGTGGGACAGATTTTTGAAGGACTTTCTCAGGTGTTTGAATCTCATTCTCCTTCGGAGGTACGCCTCAGACAATATGAATGACGTCAGAAGCCAGGTGAGACTCTCAGAGCATATACAGTAGCTTTACAGAGCGCATTAGAGGCGGTACAGAAGTTGGACAGCATCACGCCCGATCGGGGCAACCGAGTACTGATGGACCGCTTTATAGAAGGGGCATTGAACAAATGGGACAAGGCCCAACTTAGGATGCTGGCTGTGCAAAATCCCGACATGGCTTTCCCAGCTTTTAAGAGACTAGCGGTTAAAGTGATAGAATCAGGACCTCAGACAGAGGAGGCTAGTGTTCCCGCTACAGAATCTCCGGGGACCTTGCCCCAGCCACCTGTCCCTTCTCAGCCTGCCCTGCCAACACCTTCTTCTAGCCCTTGGACAGCTGACCTACAAGACATGAAACAGGACATTGAGCAGTTAGCCAAGGCCTTTAAAGAAATGGCTGTACGGCCCAATCCTTCTAGATCTGCAACACCGCCACCTAAGAAACCTGACCCCCGTCCTGCTGATCCACCTAATACCCCTCCTGTGAGACCACCTGGAAGTCAGAGACCTGTCTGTAGTTATTGTAACAAGAATGGACACTGGAAGAGTCAATGCTGGGCTTTAAACGGGCGTCCCCTGGGGTCGAGTACCGCACCTCAGGAGTAGCTGCTGAAGGTCCAGAACCAACCAGCGACAAGAAAGGACTGTCTATGAATGTAGCTTCTTGTCCTTATGTACAGGTGATAGTTGAAGGTATCCGGTTACAAGCTCTGATAGATACGGGGTCTCAGGATTCCACTATTCCGCAGGGGGTTTTCTATAAGTATTGGGGTCCAGAAAGGTTGTGTGAACCTAGGGAAGCAGAGTTTACAGTAATTGCAGGGAACGGGAAACCAGTACCCAGGCATGGCTACTGGGAGCCCACGGTGAAGGTGGGAAAGCAAGTGTTAGAAAGGCAGGGTGTGATTGTCACCAATGTTAGAGATGAAGGGGCAGCTGACTTCATCTTAGGAATGAATATTATGAGGCACTGTTTTGATGATGATGTCTGTGCACTGCATGCATCTCTCCCTCACTTGTCACTTCCAGGCCGCAGAGCTGCCCAACACCACCTCAAAATTCTCCAAGCAGAACAGAAGTTTGTGAATCATCAAGGTGAAATCTGTCGAGTAAGGATCCAAGATATACGTGCCGTCAGTCTACAGCCACAGACGGAGACAGTTATTTGGTGTTGTGCCCGACCCGGGGTGAAAAATCAAGATAATCAAGCGCTCTTGGAACCCATCATACTGGAAGATTGTCCCTTGGTGCGAGCAGCTAGAAGCCTGGTAACAGTACGTAATGGGAAAGTTCCGGTGAGACTCATTAATCTCCCTCAAGTTGCCGTATGACTACCCAAGTATACCCCTGTGGCTACACTGCACCATTTAGACGTCAGAGATGTGGTCTCGAAGTCACAAGTGGCCCAAAGAGGACCTTACCAGAATCCTGCGGAACCTTGGTGGGGCCAACTACAAATAGGAGACTAAGATACCCCCATGGAACAGGTGGAAGGAGTCATCCAGGTAGCTAAGAAATATCAAGAAGCTTTCAGCAAGTTCCCCACAGACTTTGGCAGGACCACAATGATCAAACATCGGATTCTCACTGGGGACAGTCCACCCATTAAGGAGAGGCATCACCCTGTGGCTCCTGGAATGTATCAGACCATAAAGAAGATGCTCGTGGAGATGAAAGAGGCTGATGTCATCCAAGAAAGCCAGAGTCCTTGGGCCGCACCTTTGGTCCTGGTGAAGAAAAAAGATGGGACTATACGCTTTTGTGTAGATTACCCGAAGTTGAACGGCATAACTCACAATAATGCCTACCCTCTTCCCCGTATTGAAGAATCCTTGACTGCACTGGGGTCTGCCGCCTACTTTTCCACACTGGATTTGACGAGCGGTTACTGGCAGGTGCCAATGGCGGAGGAGGATAGAGGGAAGACAGCATTTGTGACCCCCATGCTACACCAAGCATCAGTCCTACTCCTGTGGTTGTTCCAAGTCTTGATGCACCTTCTTCCTCTGACTTCAGGGAACCTCCCAGTCCAACCGAAGATATTGCTTCTGTTTCCAGCCCTCCAGCTGGTCCCTCGGGGACTGAAGTTCTTGCAAAATCACCAAGTGAAGGGATTCCTGATGACTCAGAGGTGGTGTTGCGGCGGTCTCAAAGGACTACACAGGACAAACTACCCTTAAGGTACCAAGATTCACATTCAGTACCAGCACACATAGTACCTTTGATAACCCACTTCAATGCCCTACCTATAACTTTTCAGTACTCTAGACTACTCGCTTAAATGTACTACTTCAGTCTATTTCAATACATACACAAAAACAAAATGTATCTCACATTTCAAAAAAACACTTAGGAATTGTAGCCTATTGATACCCAATTCCTGCCACTGTTAGGTACACTCCTATTTCTCTTCTCTGTATTACGTGTTTGAGATGCTCTACCTGGCCAGTAGGTGCTCTTGCGAGTATAGAATTAAACACGTAGTTCTAAAGGTAACCTAAGTAAGTTATTTTGAAGTGCTCTAGTGGTAAGTAGCGTGTAGCCGATAGACCCTAGCAGCCAATCTTACTGTGACCTAGCTTCCGGCTAGCCAGTATATATCTTTCGTGTACTAACAGGTAACTCATTGTTGGCAAAAAGAAAAAAAAATGTGTGAGATAACAAAAAATGTTTAGTCAGCTTGAAGCTAGGTGTATAGAGAGCTGTACTAATGTCTAGGTAGCCTCATAAAATGTGTAAGAGAGCTAAAACTAAATGTCTTAGGAGCTAACCACTAAATGTCAGATAGCTGCCTAATTGTTTAGTAAGCTTAGAATGTATAGTAAGCTTAATTAAAATGTCTAAGAAGCTAGAAACTAAAAGGTCTAGATAGCTTCATAATTGTCCAGGAAGCCTTTGTGATTGTTTAGTAGGATTACTAGTCTAAAAATGTTTAAAATGCCTAGAAAAATGTCCAGTAGGTTTAAAAGTACCTAATGTGTATAAAAGTTTGTCAGGATATATATTTTGTCTAGTTAGCAATCCTGTTCTACCTGCCCTAGTTCCTCTGCCTTAGGGGACAGGCGTCAGGGTCGACTTGTTTTAAGTAAGGGGGTTTGTTGTGTCCCGGTACCGGATTGCATCCGTTACCTTGTGGGGAGGTCCCCAAAGTCAGAGTCCCTAGCTACCGGTGGGGTCCTCATCAATAGTTAGCCCCTTGTCACCCATTTAATAGTTAAAATTATCCTAATTCAATGTGTAAATATGTAGATAAAGTGTACTTACCTTGTTGTAGTGTCGCAGGACCTGTGGGTCACGCGATGCTTTCCAAAACTCTATGGTTTATGGTTCAAGGACCTTTGGAGGAAGTCAGGTGATCGCCCACCATGCATTGTAACAGTGAGTGACAGCTGATTGGACCAATCCAAAACGGCTCAGTCCCTGCCCATATAAGGGAGCTGCAGCCATTAATCTCTCTCTTGTTCCTGTGCTGCCAAGCAAGCAGCATCTCTCTTTCCGGGGGGGTGCGGCCCATAGACTGGTTTGAGTGGCATTGGGGCTGCTCTGCCAGTGGGTCATTCCCCCCTGTGGGCATTGGCGTCGCGGCGGTGGTGGTCGCCGCCCGGTGCTGCGCCATTTTATGCTAGGGACGTTAGGGACCCACTCTGGATAGGTGGCCTTGACGTGGCGAGTGGGCTTGTACTTTTTGATCAAAAATGTATACTAACAACCTGTTAGTTTTTGATATTATGCTGAGAAGCAATCAGATCATTATACAAGATTGTAGATGTGCACCATGTCTGTTTTTCTACCCGAATTCATATATATATATATATATATATATATATATATATATATATATATATATATATACTGCTGCTATCTCTATGTACACAGAATATATAGCAGCTATACTCCTCTCCTGAGAGTATGATTGCTATGTCTTTTATGTGATTTTTCTAAAATTAAAAAAGGAAAATGGCACGATTTTGCTGCAGTTACACAAAGCAGAATAAATCATAAATCATGGCAAAAACATGGTCAAAACTTGATAGAAAAAGCTACAAAAATGCAGTAAAAATGCAACATATAAACATAGCCTGAAGACATTAGTTGTGATTATTGGTCAAATCATTTTCACTTCATGGCAATATTTCTCTAAAATCCCCCATTAAATTAGAAAAAGCATCATAACTGCACATAGTGTGAACTGACCTCAACCCACTTATGTGTCTCAGGTGGTCGAGTCTAACCAGGTAATTAGATGACCAGGTGAACACCAGGCTCCACACCCCCTCTCTGCAAAGCCAGAGGATTCATGGGAAATATAGGCAGCATTAGGAAATCATTTCTGTGATTCCATGTGCAATGAATTCCTGGAGTAGTTCTTTATAGGGAATATGTTAGCACAAAATGATCTATAGTTTAAATCAAAATTTTATGTTGAACATATTGCTTAAAGAATTTTTGATGATTTGTTTTCTAATTTTCTATTTTAGTATCTACATTTTAAAGTAAATCCTGATATCTTGCAGTTTTCATTCTTACCACTAAGCCTAAAACTAAGCTGAGACGTCCACTTCTTCCTATACACTTGACAGCAGTCTCCTCCTTATCGTCATAGACAGGAGAACAGTAAAAAGTGACACCATTGTATAGATGGGGCAGGATTGCAAAAACTGTTGCTTACAGCTCAGCCTCCTCCTCTCTGTTAAATGACTTCTGCACAGGTCACAAAGCAAAACTTTTTTTTTAATCAACTGATGCCAGAAAGTTAAACAGATTTGTAATCTTATCAGCGGCTGTATACTACAGAGCAAGATCTTTTCTTTTGGGATTTCTTTTCTGTCACGACCATAGTGCTCTCTGCTGACACCTCTGGCCATTTTAGGAACTGTGCAGAGCAGCATATGTCTGCTATAGGGATTTTCTCCTGCTCTGAACATTTCCTGACATGGACAGAGGTGTCAGCAGAGAGCACTGTGGTTGTGACAGAAAAGAAATCCCAAAAGAAAACAATTTCCTCTGTAGTATGCAACAGCTGATAAGTACTGGAAGGATTAAGATTTTTTAATAGAAGTAATTTACAAATCTGTTTAACTTTCTGGCACCAGTTGATTTAAGAAAAAAAGTATTCCACTGGTGTACCCCTTTAAATATATAGGATCTGCTCCAAACTATTGTTTTCTAGGTTGAGGAGGCTTGCTGTAAAGCATATCTCCCAAATATTGTTAACAGTTAACAATCAGACAAGATGGCTGCCTCAACAATAATGAACCAAAAAGAATATAAAAAAGTTACAGTCAGAAAATAAAAAACTATTAGAAAAAAACGAACATGTTTTAGTATCGGGCTCTAATAGGTAAAAAAGAAAAAAAAAGATCTGGGTGATACATTAACTTAAATTTTTTTGTAATAAAATGTATATGTGTTTTTGGTAGGAATTAGTAAGTATCTCTGATGTTTCATTCATGTTTATTATTTTGTAACAATGGGAGACATTTCCATTTTACATAAAAAATCTGGTACGAATGTCACATCAGCTCAAATCATAAACATTTTCTTTTTTTTTTGGAGGTCGGGGTGGTGGAATATGAATATTAGTTTTTGGTAAATGATAATAAAAAGTAAATCTTTTTAAATTGGTCCTCTCTGCTGACACCTCTGTCCATTTGGGGAACTGTCCAGAGTAGGAGCAAATCCTTATAGCAAACCCATGCTGCCCTGGACAGTTCCCCAAATGGACAGAGGTGTCAGCAGAGCGCACTGTGGTCAGACAGAAAAGAACAACTCAACTTCCTGTGGAGCATGCAGCAGCTGATAAGTACTGGAAGGATTAAGATTTTTAAATAGAAGTAATTGTTTAACTTTTTTGGCACCAGTTGTTTAAAAAAAAATGTTTTCCAGCCGAGTACCCCTTTAAAGTGAAGTAAAAGTTATTACCTGGTATAGTGAACAGTATATCACTTTGTGGATCTTATGTATTCTCGTGTGTCATTGACTGTGAGTTATCAGGGCACAGATGGCAGAAAACATCATGGTCTCATAGTTAACCACATGACATTGAATCTTCTAGCCTTGATACAAAATGACAGCTGCTACAGGACGCTTTTTAGTCATTGTCTGATAAGGTCTTATTTCTCAGTAGTATGACCTCACCGCAGAACGGTTTTATCACGCTTATCGCACTGCCATAGCCCTGTGTTATCTCATGTTCAATTATACCTAATTTACCCACAAATGACAGTAGACTAAGTGCCATCTACAGATGTGAGATTACGTTTCGTCCCAGTAATGTCATTTGTCACATGATGGGATGTGACTTAGCTCTCCATTGCCAAGAAAACATATCTCTATATTGGCGATGGCGACGCAGACATCAAACAATGGTACAAAACCAAGCTGCCAGTTATCTCTCATCACTGTATAAAGTCCAATATTTTCTAATAAATCATATAATTTTTTTTACTCCTGAATCAGACATTTTCTATTAACTATAATGGGGGAGATTTATCAAAACCTGTCCAGAGTAAAAGTTGCCCATAGCAACCAATCAGATCGCTTAATTCATTTTTCACATCAGATTGGTTGCTATGGGCAACTCTGCAACTTTTTCTCTGGACACGTTTTGATAAATCTCCCCCAAAGTCTCTATCCCCTTTAGGGTTGCCACCTAGCCGGTGCATTTATATTAAAAAATACCGGCCATGCAATGGCCGGTATTTATCCAACCAATCTTCCAACTCCCGGAATGTTGCACCATAACCTATACCAATGTTTCCTAACCAGAACGCCTCCAGCTGTTGGAGAACTACAACTCCCAGCATGCCAGGACAGCCAACAGCAAAACAAAAATGGTGCTGTTCAAAACTACAGATCGGGGCGCAAAAAATGAGTCATCATACAGGCCCATATAAGGAGAAATAAAAAAGTTATAGGGGTCAGAATAGGACAAAATTTCCCCTGCATATGTCTATCCTGTTATATCGTGTATATATAATTAATTATGCAAATTAGCATGGCTGGTAATTTTTTTGCAAGAAAGGTGACAACCCTAATCTCCTTATGAAGACAACGTTGATCAGCAAACACTGGAAATATTGGCTATATTGATATGATGTCCAGTCGGTGGAAATGTCCTGGCACTTACCGCTTCTGGGCCACCTCTCCATTGTCAGGTCAGGGTTTCGTCCTCAGATCCCCCTCCTGCTTCATCCTCCATGGCTGCTGATCCTGGACAGGACCATAGGGGCTATGCTGCAAGTGTGACTAGTAGGCTGGTGGTCAGTGAGCAGAGTCCGGTTCATAACATAACATCGACAAAGTGATATACTGTTCACTATGCCAGTTAATAAGTTTTACATCACTTTAATGCATAATGTTTATTTTAAAGGGGTACTCCGCTGCCCAGCATTTTGAACAAACTGTTCCGAATGCTGGAGCCGGCGCCGGGAGCTCGTGATGTCACACCCCTCAATGCAAGTCTATGGGAGGGGGCGTGACAGCTGTCACGCCCCCTCCCATAGACTTGCATTGAGGGGGTGTAACTCTGATGTCACGAGCTCCCAGTGCCGGCTCCAGCGTTGAGAACAGTATGTTCCAAACGCTGAGCAGCGGAGTACCCCTTTAAGTGTTCATCCAATTTACAAAGGGAGAGATGTTCAAGTTAGGCTGGTAGGCAAAGACCCCATAAGTGCGTCCCTGTTATGTGGAGTCTTTCTATGAAATTTACCCATTAGGTTTACAATCTACATTCTTCTTTTTTTGTTTATGAGGATTGAAATGCAACCATGAGCACTATATGAATTAATTTAGGAGTTTTTTTTTTACATTAATGTAATATCCCATTGGGTGTGGACTCGTTGTGCTATCAAACAGCTTTATAGCTTATCCCACTCCAGGATGTTGAAGTTGGACTTTTGCTACTAGAGAGTACTAGGTTCCTTCCTGAAGAGTGGACCTGATGTGGGTAGCAGATGGTCCCCATTCCAGGCACCAGGAAACAGGTAGCGATGGGATTGGTGCAAGTGACTAGTTGGCTGGTGGTCATGTAGCGGAGTCTGGTTCAGAATTATGAGCAGCAGCAGCAGCAGCCAGCACAAGTTCTGGATCTAGTTCTGGCAGGTTAGTCAGATCAGGAACACACACCTTTGCTATGGCAAAAACCAAACTATTTTTCAGGCACAGGTGAGCGGGTGGAGCAGCCCTAAATAGGTATTACCATGAAGGGATAGGCAAAGGAAACATTTGAAACAGCAAGAAAATTGTCCAGCACCAAGATCGCAGTAAAAACTTTGAAGCTTTATTAGGTCATATGCAGACGGAACATACGCAGGCGATGTGTTTCGGACCTACACTTGGTCCTTAATATGCCATGACTAAGGACCATGTAGGTCTAAAACGGGTTGGCTGTGTATGTTCCGTCTGCATATGACCTAATAAAGCTTCAATGTTTTTACTGCAATCCTGGTGCTGTAAAATGTTCTTGCTGTACCTATTGGTGGAGGTTGAAGATGCTGTCAATCGAGCCCGTGCACAGGTGCAGTAAGTGGAGGTGGAAGCGGTTTCTTTTTCTTTAGAGGAAACATTTGAGGCACGAACAGCCAAAGCACAGGTGTAGTCCTTATTAACCTGTTCAGGAACTGCAGCCATGGACCTGATGGCGGGGATTGTGGCCTGGCAGCGGTAAGTGCCAACTGATTACAAAAATTTACTGTGTGACTTTATACAGTGGAGCCTGTACAGGGATATTTACCTGCGTAGTAAAACATCAGTCAACAAGGTTTACATTATTGTACAATTGTTGCTATCATATCACTTTACTTCAGCTTTATAATACTGCTGCACTCATACTTTAAAGCAGTACTCCACTGGAAAACATTTTTTTTTTATCAACTGATGCCAGAAAGTTAAACAGATCTGTAAATTACTTCTATTAAAAAAATCTTAACTCTTCCAGTACTTATCAGCTGCTATACATACTACAGGGGAAGTTCTTTTCTTTTTGTACTTCCTCTCTGTCTGACCACAAGTGCTCTCTGCTGACACCTCTGTCCAGGATGGGTTTGCTATGGGGATTTACTCCTACTCTGAACCGTTCCTAAAATGGACGGAGGTGTGAGCAGAGAGCACTTGTGGTCAGACAGAGAGAAAGTTCAAAAAGAAAAGAACTTCCCTTGTAGTATGTATAGCAGCTGATAAGTACTAAAAGGATTAAGATTTTGAAATAGAAGTAATTTATGAATTTGTTAAACTTTCTGGCACCAGTTGACATTTTTTTTCAGTGGAGTTCCCTTTAATATACGGAATGCCATCATTCTCTGATATGTGAGGGTCTCATATCTGGGACCTTTGCTTTTAAACAGAAGCCAGGTAAAAAGTATAAGATACAGGGTAGAGCCGAGGGTTTAAATAACTCACATGAAGAACAATGCATGCACGCATGGTTCCCTCTCCTAGGTTTTGGTTGCCCATCTTCTACTGCACATCTGAGATGAGCGGCGTCCACAATCTTTCACAATGTCCTTTGGACCATGCTATTGTGGCAATGTGGCAACATTTCAACTAGCATTTTTGTCTGCTATATGAATGAATTAATAAATAAATATATATAGCAACAAATGAAGAAATGAAGTGATCACACTCACTAGAGATGAGCGAACTTACAGTAAATTTGATTCGTCACGAACTTCTCGGCTCGGCAGTTGATGACTTATCCGGCGTAAATTAGTTCAGCCTTCAGGTGCTCCGGTGGGCTGGAAAAGGTGGATTCATTCCTAGGAAAGAGTCTCCTGGGACTGTATCCACCTTTTCCAGCCCACCGGAGCACCTGAAAGCTGAACTAATTTATGCAGGAAAAGACATCAACTGCCGAGCCGAGAAGTTCGTGACGAATCGAATTTACTGTAAGTTCGCTCATCTCTAACACTCACCACTCAGTAGCAGCAATATTTATTCAGTCATATACAGCGGGTACAGTCGTGCAGGGGCGCCTCCCTTGGAGGCATCCCTGCACGACTGTGCCCGCTTTATACGACTGAATAAATATTGCTGCTACTGAGTGGTGAGTGCGATTACTTCATTTCTTCATTTGTTGCTGCATACGGATTTGTATTTATTCTGATCTGCACCACTAGCTTAGCAACTTTGTTGACACAGTTCACACAGCTAAGCGTCCCATGTCAGTGGATCATTCCGGTATTGAAGTGCCAGACTACTCCTTTTTACACAGATTACCTGGGGCAAGTAACAGGTGTGGGCAATATAGAATATAGAAGTTCACTTAGTCTTTGCATTGTGTGTCTGTGTGTGCCACACTAAGCATGGACAACAGAAAGAGGAGAAGAGAACTGTCTGAGGACTTGAGAACCAAAATTGTAGAAAAATATCAACAATCTCAAGGTTATAAGTCCATCTCCAGAGATCTAGATTTGCCTTTGTCCACAGTGCGCAACATTATCAAGAAGTTTGCAACCCATGGCACTGTAGCTAATCTCCCTGGAAGTGGACGGAAGAGAAAAATTGATGAACGCTGGATAGTCCGGATGGTGGATAAGCAGCCCCAAACAAGTTCCAAAGATATTCAAGCTGTCCTGCATGCTCAGGGAGCAACAGTGTCAGCGCGAACAATCCGTTGACATTTAAATGAAATTAAATGCTATGGCAGGAGACCCTGGAGGACCCCACTGCTGACACAGAGACATAATAAAGCAAGACTACATTTTCACAAATTGATCTTGAGAAAGCCAAAATCCTTCTGGGAAAACGTCTTGTGGACAAATGAGACCAAGATAGAGCTTTTTGGTAAAGCACATCATTCTACTGTATACCGAAAATGGAATGAGGCCTACAAAGAAAATAACACAGTACCTCAATGATGTTTTGTGGTTGTTTTGCTGCCTCTGGCACTGGGTGCCTTGAAAGTGTGCAAGGCATCATGGAATCTGAGGATTACCAACAGATTTTGGGTCACACTGTAAAGCCCAATGTCAGAAAGCTGGGTTTGCATCCGAGATCTTGGGTCTTCCAGCAGGACAATGACCCCAAACATACATCAAAAAGCTCCCAGAAATGGATGGCAACAAAGTGCTGGAGAGTTCTGAAGTGGCCAACAATGAGTCCAGATCTAAATCCCATTGAACACCTGTGGAGAGATCTTAAAATTGCTGTTGGGAAAAGGCGCCTTCAAATAAGAGATACCTGGAGCAGTTTGCAAAGGAAGAGTGGTCCAACATTCCGGCTGAGAGGTGTAAGAAGCTTATTGATGGTTATAGGAAGCCACTGATTTCAGTTATTTTTTGTGTGCAACCAAATATAAAGTTAAGGGTGCCAATAATTTTGTTCAGCCCATTTTTGGAGTTTGGAGTGACATTATGTCCAATGTGCTTTTTTTCCTCCTTTTTTTTTTGTTTAATTCCAATACACACAAAGGGAATGAACATGTGTATAGCAAAACGTGTTACTGCAATCCTTTTCTGTGAGAAATGCTTCATTTTCTTTCAGGGGTGCCAACATTTACGGCCATGACTGTGTATACTAATCCTACAATGACCTTCATTATTTCTGTCTTTACATCCCAGTTGTTTCTTGCATTTTTTGTGCATCCGCACACTGCTCCAGGCCTTCACATGTTAATAATGTTTTAGCGTAGTCAGAATCAGAGGTTGAAAACTTTCCAGCAGGACAGAGATGTAATGTGATCATTTTCCTAAGTAAATAAATAAGATATAATGATTCCAATATTGAATGATTGTGATATACATCAATTTGTATAATGCAGTAAGGCTATCCTAATGAATCGCCAGGTTCATTAAACAACTTCTGTACCTCTGACCAATATAGTGATGAGGTCCAGGTCACCACGGCATACCGTGCACAATGCCATCACATAGGATGCCTGTAGCCGGACAGATCTTTGTGGGAATGGGGGTGGGTGAGGAATGAGTTTGTGTCAGTATGATTAATGTTATAGTTGTTGTGCAAGATAATGCCATTGTATACTTTACACTGAATACTAGATAGTAAGATATGTGTAATAATACACTTATTAAATTACATTATGATTTATTATCAAATACTTTTAGAGAGATAAATAAAATGAAATCCAATATTAAACTGAAAAAAAATATATATTTTTTTATAACTGAAAGGTCGCTCACTGTGGACTTCGCCTAGTTTTGACACTTAGAATAATTATGAAAATTGTAAATTTCATCTGCTATAAACATATACAGTTGTACAGTGTGAGCTACTGTATAAAATACCAGCCCATATGTGTTTATAAGCACATGTAGCTATATATATATATATATATATATATATATATATATATATATATATATATACATATATGTAATGTTTTCCATATTAAAGCTTAAAGGGGTTGTGCGCTGCCCTGCAGTTCGGAGCTCCGCTCACAGCGTCCGGAAGTTCATTACTCCGAACGCTGCGTGCGGGCTTCCGTGTTCGGAGCCGCCGGGCGTGACGTCACGCCCGGCCCCTTCGTGACGTCTTGCTCGGCTCCTCGCGACGTCTCGCCCGCCCCCTCAACGAAAGTCTATGGGAAGGGGGCGCGACCGTCACGAGGGGGCGGGCGAGACGTCACGAAGGGGCCGGGCGTGACGTCACGATCGGCGGCCACGAACACAGAAGCCCGCACACAGCGTTCGGAATAATGAACTTCCGGACGCTGTGAGCAGAGCTCCGAACTGCAGGGCAGCACACAACCCCTTTAAGGCATAAAACAGAACACAATGATGAGTCTCTGCACAACACTTTGGATCCTTAAAGGGGTACTCTGGTGGAAAACATTTTTTTTAATCAACTGGTGCCAGAAAGTTAAACAGATTTCTAAATGACTTCTATTAAAAAATCTTTACCCTTCCAGTACGTTTAGCAGCTGTATGCTACAGAGGAAATTCTTTTCTTTTTGAATTTCTTTTTTGTCTTGTCCACAGTGCTCTCTGCTGACACCTCTGTCTGTGTCAGGAACTGTCCAGAGCAGCATAGGTTTGCAATGGGGATTTTCTTCTGCTCTGGACAGTTCCTGATAGGGGCCTCAGTTGTCAGCAGAGAGCACTGTGGACAAGACAAAAAAGAAATTCAAAAAGAAAAGAATTTCCTCTGTAGCATACAGCTGCTAAAAAGTACTGGAACAACTTTCTGCCACCAGTTGATTAAAAAAAAATGTTTTCCACCAAAGAACCCCTTTAAGGCTACAACAAGCACTGTCAGGATCGGGGCAAGTGGACTAAGAGAGACTTCCCTCAGGTCATTGTTCCCATAAAGGCCTCTAGTTGGCAGTCAGACGCAAGATGATGACAGGGCAAGATGACAGGACACAGGATCAGCAGAAATAGACAGTTGGTCAATAGGCAAAGAAACAAGATCGAAGTGGAGACAGAGGACTAGACTTAGTATCTAGAAGGGCTAGACAGAAGCAGAGATTAGTGGCAAACCCGGTCAAAATCAAGGTATGATTTTAAGAGATTCTTAAAATTTATGACTTGTGGGACACTATTTAAATATTTAAAGGAGTAAAACAATTTGCTCTCTGCTGACAACATGTCAGGAACTGTCCATAGCAGGAGAGGATTGCTATGGGGTTTGCTCCTGCTCTGGACAGTTCCTGACATGGACAGAGGTGTCAGCAGAGCGCACTTCCTGTGGAACACAGCAGCTGTTGGGTGTGTCTGACTTCCAGAGTTTTCCAGAGAGAGAGGATTGAAGCAGTGTTTCCTACAGCCTTTTCCCCAGGAGGGTGGCAGCTTCCTTGGGAGAGCCTCCTGCTATGGAGCCCCAGACTTCCACCCCTCGAACTAGGCCGGCGGGGGGTGGGAATGAGAGAGCTACGGCCTATTCCCAGGACAGGGTGAGAAGATCCAGCAGGCTCCGCAGTAATGTGGAGCCCACTTCCCCGTCCGTAGCTGGAAACTGCAAGGCGTCCGGTAAGAAGCTTATGCTTATGTCTTCGGGGACTGTGTCTGATACTATGGAACCCCAGCAATGGGGGGTGAAGGGACCCAGGGAGTCGCTAACTACTTTCGGTTACCGCATGCAGGCAAATCTAGTAGAATATGAGCAGCTGGGAAAAAAGCTGAAAATCATAAGGGAAGACCTGAAGTTTGCTCGCTACCAAACAGATAACTCTGCCAAGGCTATGAGGGCTAAGTTTGCTGCCAGGGTGTGTGAGCTGAAGGCAGAGGAGCAGGAGGTGGTGAGAGCCCGAATGCTGATTGTAGAGGGAGCAGGCATGTTTAAAGAAAAATTAAAGAATGAAGACCGCTATAAAACCATGCGGACCCCTGTGAAGGAGGAAGAGGATAGTCAGGGGGAGGAAGAGTGCTTGTGTGTCACGGAGGAGAAGATGGAGGAAGGTGGTGAGGGAGATGGCGGCAGTGAGGGTGATGAGAGTGAGGGGGATGTGTGTGATACCCCGTGTACCCCTAAGACCTCTGTCACCCCGAATTCAGATTACATCAACCCTGCCCAAGTCGCCTTACCAGCCACCTCTGAGGAAAGTGACAGTAGTGATGGCGGTGACAGTGGACTTGTCGGTGGGGGGCTCCTGCGGGCCATAGTGATGCAGGGGTCACCCACCCGTCTGGAAAATGTCAGTTTTGGCCAGGACCTGGGCCCTGAGGAGAGTAAGAGGAAGAAAAAGAAGAAGAAAAAGGCTGAGGAGCAGATAAAGTTTGTTTTCTCTCCTATCCAGCAGTCTGGGCCACCTCAAAAGTTGGTTCAGGCTGCTGGGCCCCCCACCCTGCATGATCCCGCTACAGCTGTGGAACGGGACCAGCACAGGGGGTACAGTGCTGCATCCAACATGGCCGCGGGTGCTACAGTCACGCGTCCTGCTGGTAGGGAAGAGCAGGACGGGCTAATGGTGGGCAATAGTTGTGCGGCAGTTTGCAAGGGGAGCGGTTCCCTGAGTATTGTGGGCAATGTTACTAGCCCTGCGGGGCACTTCCCTGAGAGGGGTGGGAGTGTCCAGGCGCCTGAGGTGTGTAGTGAGATCATCTGCTCGGGGGGGCGGTCCCCTGGGCGTTGCTAGTAGTGTTGGTGCTGCGGGGCACTCCCCTGAGAGGGGGGGGGAGCGTCCAGGTGTCAGAACCTGCTGCTGAGCCCGTGCGGTTGGGCACAGTGTGTGGCGCGGGCACTGCAGGGATCTCCCCTGTGAGAGAGGGGAGTCCCTGCACATCAGTGGCAGGAGGAGGGGTGAAGGTGCGCCCGGAGGGGCAGCCTTAGCTTCCGGAGGTGATGTCGGCGGTAACATCTCGAATGGAGGAGGAGTCAGCATCGCCGACAATGGCAGCCGCTGGTGACCTGAGAATGTACAAAATGGCCAAGCTAAAGCATGTCCAGGCCAGCCCAGAGGTAGTGGGTGAAGCAGCTGCTGATCCCAAAAATACTGTCAATAAAAGCAATGTTAATACAAGGTGTGTGAAAGATGGGAGTGGTAGTGCTGTGGATGAGAGGGGTGTATGTGGCAGTGGTAGTGGTGCAAATGGGAGGGGTGGTAGTGGTGCAGATGGGAGGAGTGGTAGTGGTGTAGATGGGAGCAGTGGTAGTGGTGTGAATGAGAGGAGTGGTAGTGGTGCAGATGGGAGGAGTGGTAGTGGAGTGATCGGGAGGAGTGGCAGTGAAGTGAATAAGAGTGGTGATAGTGGAGTGAATAGGAGGGGTGGTAGTGGTGTGAATGAGAGGAGTGGTAGTGGTGCAGATGGAAGAAGTAGTGGTGTGAATGAGAGTAGTAGTAGTGGTGTGGATGGTAGGAATAAGAGTGGCTTTTGTGGCAGTACAGGTGGCCTAGGCGGGGATGTAGGGACGGTGTCTGGTCCGGTCGTCAGGAGTTATGCAAGTGTGGCGGCTGGAGGTTCAGTAGGATCTTTACTTCCTGAATCTGGTAAAGGTCAGTTGCAACGGCGCCTCCTGGAGGCACTAAAGAGAGGAGAAAGGACGCTCCAGGTAGAGGGAAAGGAGATGGACCTGTCTTTTTGGGTGGAGAGACATGGTCTGGGAGCGTTCCGAGAGAGGAATGGGGAGACCGTATGGTCCCTCCATACACCCGGGCAGGAGGTAGGTCGCAGGAATGTGGCCCGTTTGGTCTGGAAAGGCGAAGATGCGTGCCCCCAAAGGGGCAAGGTGGTGGAGCTTCTTTTCCAGAAGGGTTTCAGGGCTGGGGACATCTTTGCCCTGAATCAACCCTTCGGCTCCTCTGAGTTTGACGTCAGCTTTGTTAGGCCGGAAGGACTAGATCTCTTTTGGTCTAATTATGAGCTGATGAAAAACGAGCCCGGATGGCGAGATTTCGCTGTAAAAGCGGTATCTCGCCAGAGTATGGTAAAGAAAGTTACGGTTTTGACCCGTAACGAGTCACTTTCTTGTTATGACATTATGACCTGGCTGGGCAGGTACGGGGAGGTGACGGACGTTCCCCGGAAGAACTTTGACGAGCACAATATATGGTCTGGGGCCTGGACGTTTTCCGTTCGTCTCAGGCGTTCAGGGAACACGGTCACCCACATCCCTTCGGCCGCCTTTCTGGGACGCGACAGGATTCAGATCTTCTACCAGGGGCAGCCGAAGCTGTGTCACAGGTGTGGTGACCCAAACCACTTTAGTGCCAACTGCACTCAGCAGATATGCGCCCTCTGCTGTGGGGTGGGTCATCTGGCGGCCACCTGTGGGCAGATTCGGTGTAACTTGTGTGGTGACTTAGGTCACCCGTTCAGCCGGTGTCCACGCTCGTTCTCTAACACTGTGACCGCCCCGGCTGGGGAGAGCCTAACGGTTGCCCCAGGGATGGAGGGGACTAGTGGAGAAGATGGGGCACCAAAGCCAGTGAAGGAAAAACATAAGACCCCCTCTATGCGGAGGCGAGAGGAGAAGCGCAGGTTGGAGAGGGCCCTTGAGAATTCCCAGGTGCCAGGGGTCGCTCGGGGTCCCACTCCAGACACTGGCTCAGAAGGAGGTCAGAATAACTCTGAGGCTTTGGGTGGGGCCGAACTGGATGAGGAGATAGGGAGGCTGCGTAGGGAAGAAGGTCAAGATGCTCCTTCCTCCAGTCAGACAGACAGGCAGACAGTAAATGGTGGCCAGAAAAAGAAGACGAGGAGGAAGAAGGGTAAGAGTAAGGCGGCGCCGTCGTCCTCTTCAGTTGTAGCCTCAGACCATAGAAGGAACAACTCAGTCTCTGACCCTCTGATCGTCCTTTCAAATCGATATGAGGCCCTTGGGGATACCATCTCCCCTCCTCTTCTCGAGGGTCAGGAGGCAGTGCGGCCTCCAGGAGGTGCTGAGCCTCCTTCCTCTGGGGCAGTTTCCTCAGGGGCTGAGGTAACACCAGATGCCGGAGGTAAAGATCCTGGGATGGATATATCCCTGAGTTTAAAAAGAGGCAAAGGGTCTTCCTCCGATTCAGATGGGGGTGGAGGGAAGGAGAGGAAGAAGGTTTAAGGGGTGAGGCCATCCAACTTAATCACCCAGGATGGCGGCACTCACCCCACTGACGTTGGCATCCATTAACTGTGCCAGCATAAACTCAGATACGGCTAGATTCGCAGCCTTTGATTTTCTCAGCCGTGTTGAAGCCGACATTTTCTTTTTACAAGAGACCAGGTTGTCAGATCTAGCCTCCCTGGTAAAAGCCACTCTCCCACTGGTCTCTTGCGGCTGAGCCGTATAGTGGGGTGGCGGTCCTTTTTACCGCTCCTGTTGAATGCAGACGGGTTATTGATTTAGAAATGGGGAGGTGCCTGATCTTAGATGTCTTCATGAAGGGACAAGAGCTCCGGCTCCTTAACATCTACGCCCCGCAAACTAAGCGGGGCCGTAAAGATCTCTTTATGAGGATTAAGCCCTTTCTTTTTACGAGTCGGCAAGTGATCTTTGGAGGGGACTTCAATAATGTCACGAGGTCCCAAGATAGGAGAGGCTCCTATGGTCCGCTGACTTGCGATAGTGTGGCACTAATTAGCATAGCTAGAGAAGCTCGCCTAGAGGACACCCACATCCGGAGCCCCTCAGGCCACGCGGGTTTCACCTATCATCAAGGTAGTCGCAGGTCTAGGATAGATAGGTTTTATTTAAAGGAGGAAGCCGTCTCTTCCGCAGTGTCCGTGGTTGAGGTGGAGTTCTCCGACCACTGTATGATTTTGTTTTCCCTGAATGTTTCAGAGACCCCCCCCGGATGGGAAAAGGTTATTGGAAGCTGAATTCGTCCCTCCTGGAGGAAGCAGAGATAAGACAGTCCTTTGAGGATTTTCTTCAGAGTCAGGTACCTTTACTGGGCCTATGTAGTAGTAAGTCAGAGTGGTGGGAGATATTCAAGAAGCGGGTTGCGGGGTTCTTCCGCCAGCTCTCGAGCCTCAGGTCCCTGAAAAGGTATCGCCTGTATCAGGGTCTGAGGAGGAAACTCGAGCTTCTTGTCTCGACTGGTGGTAGCCGTGAGGATATCTCCAGAGTGAAATCCTTGCTGATGGGGTGTCAGTACGATAGGCACGTATCTTTGGTTTTTGAGAGGGATTTCTGGAAGTACCGCTCGCCCGACCCTTACAGAAACTGTAAGATGTCAGTGAGTAGTAAAGTCATTTCAGGACTGATTGATAGTACAGGATCTCTGAATCGGTCCAGATCGGGGATCTTGGAGGTCGTCAGATCCTTCTACTCGCACCTCTTGGGAGGAAGGATCTAGATCGAGACAAGATGTCGGCTTTCCTGGCTGAAACCATTCCTGAGCCAGGGGTAGACTCCTCTCTTGATGTTTTGGCAGAAGAAATCAGGGAAGAGGAAGTGAGACTGGCGATCGAGGGGCTCGCCCCTAAGAAGTCGCCAGGTCCGCATGGCTTAACATCCGAGTGGTACAGGACCTTTAAGGAGTCTTTAGCTCCCCTCTTGACTGAGGTTTTCAATGAGTGTCTCTCCTCGGGCACTCTGCCGAAGTCAATGAGGAGGTCAGCCCTGATTCTTCTATCAAAGGGTAAAGATCCCAGCCGTATTGAGAATTGGAGGCCCATAGCTCTTCTCAATACGGACAGGAAACTTTTGGCTAAGATACTGTTTAATCGGCTGGTGAAGTTTGCACCCCGGCTCCTTTCGGGGGCACAGCACTGCTCTTTTCCAGGCCAAAGCACCTTAAGTGCGGTCCTTAGTGTCAGGGAGGCAGTGGAGCGGAGTAGTGCGGGTTTCTGGAAGGGGTACTTGCTGTCCCTGGATAAGGCCAAAGCGTTTGATCGGGTGAACCACGAGTACCTCTGGTCCGTCCTCCTGAGATATGGCTTACCGAGTACTATTGTTAATTGGCTTAAGATCTTGTATGCAGGGGCAGAGAGTTTCCCACTGGTGAATGGTTGGTCTGGCCGCTCTTTTGAGGTGGGGTCCAGAGTCCGTCAGGGTTGTCCTTTGAGCCCGGTTTTATATGTGTTTGCGATCGATCCCTTCGTCCGGAGGGTAGATTGTGGACCGTTGGCGGGAGTCGGGATGAGTCTGGCGGAGCTGGATGTCGCCCAGAGAGTGGTGGCGTACGCTGACGATGTCATCATTTTCGTGTCCTCGCGAGAGCACTGTGGTCAGACAGAAAATAAATTCAAAAAGAAAAGAACTTCCTCTGGAGCATACAGCAGCTAATACGTACTGGAAGGATTAAGATTTACATGCAGTTACAAGCCTTGGCATGCTATCAATAAAGTTGTTAATAGTTGTCTAAGGAATGACATCTGTACCCTTTCCTGCTGTATTCTGCTGCTTATGTCTTTTTAGAAGATTAAAGATTATTTCACGGATCTGGTGAGTGCCACTGTTTATTCTTCCTTATCGCTTGCTACCATACATTATAACACTGCGGAAAAGGAGAGACCACCATTCCAGCCTCTATTGCCATCTTGCTGTGCACCAGAATATTCTTTGAGATCAGTAACGTGAGGTCAATGGAACCTGTAGCTGGACGTCTGGCTTTTAGCTCATGGTCTTGTAAGCGCCCTCCAATGGTTTGTGTGGACACTGTTCGACACGCTTGGTTTGGTGTGTGATGTCTAATTTCTCTCTCAGTACAGAAGGGGTTACTAAGCACCCTTCTTCCAATCTGACAATACCACGGTTCAGACTATCACAGCTTTCATTTCTTGCCTCAAGTGCAAGGTCCTCCAGCCTGGGGTTGCCCCCAGTTGAACTTAAATTTAACATTTAACCCTTTATTGTTCTAGACCACCAGAAAACAAGTAATGGACCCATTTATCAATCACCAATAAAATTATGATTAAAGGGGTACGCCACAACTAAACATCTTATCCTCAAAGGATAGAGGATAAGATGTCAAAATGCGGGGGGTCTCTGTGTCAGCTCCCCGGCATTCTGAACATTTCTGGCCCGGAGGTTTTGCGTGGGGGGGCTAGGGTGGTCTGGAGGAGGTTGTCCAGTGGCCGGACCACTGCGATCAGACATATACCCCCTACCTCTTGGGGATGTTTAGGGGTGGTGTACCCCTTTAAAGGGATACTTCGCCACCCCTAGACATCTTATCCCCTATCCAAAGAATAGGGGATAAGATGTCTGATCGCGGGGGTCCCACAGTTGGGACCCCCGAAATCTCTCTGCAGCACCCGGCGTTCATTTAGAACGCTGGGTGCGGGCGGCGAGGGTAGTGACGTCAAAGCCACGCCCCTCGTGACGTCACATCAAGCCCCCTCAATGCAAGTTTATGGGAGGGGGCATGGCAGTCACCATGCCTCTTCCCATAGACTTGCATTGAGGGGGCGTGACATCACGAGGGGCGTGGCCATGGCATCACAACCCCTCCCCCCCCCTTGCTTGCTCCAAGCCTCCAGAGCAAAATGTTCCAAATTCTGTCTTTGTATAGCAGTATTGCCTGGGGGACACATCTTCTATAAAACCAATCCTGCATAGAGTCCAGACCTTTCAGGAAAAGAGTAGGGTGTTTTCCAAAGCAATATGCTCTTACTGTGACTGCCATCTTGTTGTATTTGTTAGTTACTTCCTTTATTCTTACTATTCATCTGGCTTCTATATCAAGTGACTCACTGACCTGGAACAAGCATGAAGTAAGAGCTTTAAACTTCACCCAGCTGTATATTTGCTCCAGGTCAGTGATTCAATAAATAATGAAGCTGGATGAATTCAGGATTAACCCCTTAAGGACCAGGCCCATTTTGGCCTTAAGGACCAGAGTGTTTTTTGCACATCTGACCACTGTCACTTTAAGCATTAATAACTCTGGGATGCTTTTACTTTTCATTCTGATTCTGAGATTGTTTTTTAGTGACATATTCTACTTTATGTTAGTGGAAAAATGTTGTCGATACGTGCATCATTTCTTGGTGAAAAATGTAAAAATTTTAGGAAAAAATTGAAAATTTGACATTTTTCTAACGTTGAAGCTCTCTGGTTGTAAGGGAAATAGACATTCCATATAAATTATATTTTCATTCACAAACACAATGGGGGAGATTTATCAAAGGATTTAGACTGGTTTTTCCTGTCTAAATTTGTCGCACAGAAAGTTGCAGTCTAAATATGTGCGACTTTTCTGCGGCTTTTGCAGTAGAGGATTTTTAGAACATGATGCATGCAAGTCTATTTTAGACGGAAATGCATTGGAAAATGCATTGGTGCTGAATTTATCAAGTGCGACTTTTGTGCGACAAGTCGCATCTACCCAAAATACGCTGAAATGTCAGACCATGTTGGAGCAGGTCTAAATGCAGTTAAAGCTGTAGACCCTGAAGTCTGAGCACATAATTTATCAAGGGATGTGAGACCTTTGATAAATTAGGAGCACAATAGACAGGAGACTACCACATACGCTGGTCTATAAGCATACCCAGAATAGACTAGATTAGTAAATGTCCCCCATTATGTCTACTTTATGTTTGCATCATAAAGTTGACATGTTTTTACTTTTGGAAGACATCAGAGGACTTCAAAGTTAAGCAGCAATTTTCACAAAATTTTTAAAATCTGAATTTTTCACGGACCAGTTCAGGTTTGAAGTAGATTTGAAGGGCCTTCTTATTTGAAATACCGCATAAATGACCCCATTATAAAAACGGAAACCCTCAAAGTATTCAAAATGACATTCAGCAAGTGTTCGGTGGGCGCAGTAGAGGGATCAGAAGCAAAGGAGTGACAATGGGATTTTGGAGAGTGAGTTTTTCTGAAATGGTTTTTGGGGGACATGTCACATTTAGGGAGCCCCTATGGAGCCAGAATAGCAGAAAACCCCCACATGGTATACCATTTTGGAAACTGCACCCCTCAAAGCACGTAAGGGGTCCAGTGAGCCTTAACACCCCACAGGTGTTTGACGACTTTTCGTTAAAGTCGGATGTATAAATGAAAAAAAAAATTTTTTTCACTAAAATTCAGTTTTTTCCCCAAATTTACATTTTTACAAGGGGTAATAGGAGAAAATTACACCCAAAGTTTGTAACCCTATTTCTTCTGAGTATGGAAATACCCCATGTGTGGACGTCAAGTGCTCTATTGGTGCACTGCAATGCTCAGAAGAGGAGGAGCGCCATTGAGCTTTTGGAAAAATAATTTGTTTGGAATTGAAGTCGGGGGCCATTTGTGTTTACAAAGCCTCCTGTGGTGCCAAAACAGTGGACCCCCCCACATGTGACCCCATTTTGGAAACTACACCCCTCACAGAATTTAATAAGGGGTGCAATGAGTATTTACACCCGACTGGCGTTTGACAGATCTTTGGAACAGTGGGCTGTGCAAATGAGGACTAAATTAGGGATTGTATAGGGGTACTCTATGCCAGTGATTCCCAAACAGGGTGCCCCGAGCTGTTGCTAAACCCCCAGCATGCCTGTCTGAAAATGCTGGGAGTTGTATTTTTGCAACAGCTGGAGGCTCCGTTTTAGAAACACTGCCGTACAATACGTTTTTCATTTTTATTGGGGGGGGGGGGGGTCAGTGTAATGGGGTTTACATGTAGTGTTTTACCCTTTATTATGTTTTAGTGAAGTGTAGTGTTTTGAGGGTACATTTGCACTGGGGGAGGTTTACAGTGAGTTTCTCGCTAGGAGTTTGCGCTGCAGCGAAAAATGTGCCGCAGCTCAAACTTGAAGCAGGAAACTTACTGTAAACCTGCCCGTGTGAATGTACCCTGTACATTCACATGGATGGGCAAACCTCCAGCTGTTTCAAAACTACAACTCCCAACATGTATTGAAAGACCGTGCATGCTGGGAGTTGTACTTTTGCAACAGCTGGAGGCACACTGGTTGGGAATACCCCCCCATCATACTCAGATACTAATGTAGTAGACTAGATTATAATAGCCAGCCCTTCCAATTATTAATTCCAAACAGTACTGGGAGATTACAAAACAGCATCTTTTTAAATATTTATGTGTATCAGCCCCTCAAAGCAAGCCTACAGGAGGGGGCGTGATAGCTAACACGCTCCGGGGACTGATTATAAACGGGGTGCCGCGTGCATGATCATGATCATGATCCTTTGGATAGGGGATAAGATGTTTAAGCACCGGAGAACCCCTTTAAGGCCATGCCTACTAACATGTGATTAAGCAATGATTGTACTGTAGCATTAACAATTACTTTAACCCTAAAAATCATGGCTAATGTTTCATTGTCTTTTAAAAGCTTGGGACCCATTCAGATGGTGGAATTTCGTGCCCAGCAAATGCCAACTTAATCTGTCGGCGCTAGAACCTCTGGGACAGGCACTGTCTCCAGTGACTGCAATGCATGCCAAAGCTAATTCCATTAAAAGAATAAACATGTTCATTATTTTAGCGTTGGCCGTAATTTGAATTTCAATGACAGAATTTTTCGTTATGGACATTCTTCAGTTTGCAGGGTTTAGCAGAATCACATTGGAAGCAATAGAAGGCGGCTGCGCCGAGCTGAATTTTTCTGCTGGATTCTGCTCCGAAATAATGCTGTGTAAATGGGTCCTTCAATATTGGTTGAAATCCAAGGCATTTACTGCATGCTGGCCCTTTAAGAGAATCTGTGTTTTTGCGTCACCCACGGCCAGTGTGGCATGATGCAGAGAGGAAAGCAGCTGGGCACTGCTGTAGGTAAGCAGGTATGTTGTAATTTGTGCATTGTGTTTACCACATTCCTCGAGTCTGGTAATTTTGCTTGCTGTTTATCATCTGTTCAATATTTGTACTCATGATAGAATTTGTATACTGTATAATGAATGAACTTTAGGTTTTGCTTTGTGTTTTTTTTTTTTTTTTTGGCTTCCTTTGGATCAATACTGCAGGACAATAGGCTGATTTAGATTAAAGGGGTACTCCGGTGAAAACCTTTTTTCTTTTAAATCAACTGGTGGCAGTCCCCAGCACTGCAAGGCAGCAGTGCTAACCACTGAGCCACCATGCTGCCCTTAGCATACATCTGCTATGCATCTGCTATGCATGGTTCCTAAAATGGACAGAGATGTCAGCAGAAAGCACTGTGCTCGTGATGTCATCAGTGTTCCAAAAAGAAAGGAATTTCCTCTGTAGCATTCAGCAGCTAATAAGTACTGGAAGGATTAAGATTTTTAATAGAAGTAATTTACAAATATGTTTAACTTTCTGCCACCAGTTGATTTAAAAGAAAAAAGGTTTTCACCGGAGTACCCCTTTAACTTGATGTCTTTTGTTAGGCTAAAAAAAAAATGTAAATCCCAAAAATATGATAATCTGATAACCGATGTTTAGCTAAAATGGCATAATGATATGGAAAATGAATTTAAAGTAAATCTTCAGTTGATCAATAAAAGTGAGTAAATTCTATACATGTGTATGATGCTTGTGACATACAAGTAGTAGGTAAGTTTAAGTGAAACAAGAAGCAACTACATACTTTAAAGGGGTACTCCGCTGCTCAGCGCCCCCTCAATGCAAGTCTATGGGAGGGGGCATGACGGCTGTCACGCCCCCTCCTATAGACTAGCATTGAGGGGGCGGGGCATGACATAATGAGGGGGCGAGGCTATGACGTCCCAAGCTCCTGGCGCAGGCTCCAGCATTCAGAACAGTTTGTTCCAAATGCTGAGCAGCGGAGTACCCTATTAAGGTGTTCTCTGTTCCTTGACATCTTATCCCCTATCCTTTGGATATTTGAATGCGGAAGTCCGGCTGCTGGAACCTCCCTTGATCTACGGGCCGGCACATTAATGTTCAGAATGCCAGGTTCGGGTGGCTGTGATGTCATGCCACACCCCCTCCATTCATGCCAATCGGAGGGGGCATGATGTCTGTGGTAGCTAGTAACGCCCCCTCCCATAGACATGAATGGAGGGGGCATGGCATGATGTCATGACCAAGGCTGTCTGAACCTTGCATCCTGAATATGAATGTGCCAGCTCGGAGATCCAGGTCATGGATTCTTTGGATAGGGGATATGTCCAGGGGCAGAGTACCCCTTTAACAAGATAACCTATTTTGGTTTTGTCTGTGCAATAAAAAAAAAGATTATAATTTTTTTTTTTTTTTACATATTTTAATTTCCTGGACATTCTTTCCCTTGGTTTCTGGACAGGGAAAAAGAACTGGTGCTGAAAATCATTTGGATCCTTTGTGTTTCCAAAATGATCCACTATGGGGACCAAGTAAGTTTCATATGTCTTTAATTCTGTACACTGAAGGCTAATGAATAACTTGTGTTAATATGTCAATAAAACAATCACAAGCAAATGTTGAGCATGCAGTATGCTACCAGAAATACCACACAATGGACAGGATTGTCCAAGAAAGAAAATATATTACGGAACATTCATGTCATCTCCTGCATTTCATCTATATTTTCAACTCTTCAAGAGAAAATGTGATCAAAATTGTCATAAGTCATGCTAAAATAATTCACAACAGAAGTATTGAAAACTTTAAATATTTGTTTTAAAAGGTTCTATTATAAAAAAATATATAATTATTCATAAAGATAAATAAATACATTACAAAAAATATATATTCTTGTACCTTCTATTTATAGATTTTTTTTGCCATCTGCATTTGGTGGCCCACTTTTATTTTTCTAATATGATTTATGGATTTCTTGTAATGCTCCCACAGCATCATGTGCCCTAAATAAAATTAGAGACGCCTTTCCTGACCCTGAACAAGGCTATATTGGATTTCAATGGTACACTGGTTACCCTGGAACAGTACTGCCCACTTATGAATTACAGTTTTTAATTGCATTTTTTTATTTGTAATTTTTATGCCTGTTGGATGTTTTATTTATTCATGTTAAATTAAATAATGTATGCAAAATACTTATTTTTTTTACAATTTTGTGAATATGTTATATTTTTCTAAACGCATTTGTGAACATGTACTTTTTTAAATAATTTGTGAACATGTTGCTTTACATAAAATGTACTGTTCATGTGTTTATATTATTACATTATTATATTTATTTAAATGTTTTTTGTCCGATTTTGTTACATATTACTATTATGACTGAATGCAGTATCTGCCTAAATGGTTTAAGACCATGCATAATACATTTGGAAAAGTATAATAAATAATAATAATTGAATAGAAAAAAGATCCATTTGAAATTCAAGAAACAAATATCTGTAAGGTTATGCCAAGATGTTGGAATAGTTTTTATTTATTTTTTTTAAACCATGTTTTTAAAGATGTTATCACTTCTATCCCATTACGCCATTCTTTCTAAAAGTAAAGATTTCAGATAAATCTTATATTATGAAAATATGTTTTTTTTATTTTTATTTGTATTAGAAGAATATTTGGTGGCAATGAGATTCTTTTGGATTTCCAATTGGTCTCTTTTTCCTGATGCTCAATTTAATATTATGCAGAATGCAATAAAACAATTGATAAAAAGCTATTACAACCCATGCTTTGCATTATTTAGAGCAAAGATCCCCAACCCAGTCCTCAAGGCTCACAAACAGTCCAGGATTTGAATTATTCCCTGTTCTAACTGAAAAAAACTATAACTGAATGTTGGTGGGTCCCGAGGACTCGGTTGGGTGCCACTGATTTAGAGCATCAAACTGTATACCGAATTGTAATAAAATCTCCAGTAATCATTTGGTTGTAATCCAAAGAAGCAAGATGTATTTGGGTCACCATCTCATAAATACAAAAATACATATTTTTCAATGATACCTCATAGAGACTATTTCTAGTTCACTGGTGTGTTTGATAATAACTTGGTTTTTAATACTTTTTGTCAATTGGTTATGGGTATCTTTTTCTTAGTCAATCTGTGTTAGCAATGTCTTCCACATTTAGTGGTGGAATGAGGCAGGATATGATGAGCTGAACCCCTCAAACTCTGACTCGATCCGAGCTTTGGGGGTTCGCAGGTTGCCGTACTTTCAAACATTGCCAGATTAGGCTCACGCAAACCTGGCATTGTAGGACTGAGCAGGGACAGACTGGCCTACTGGGATACCAGGAAAATTCCTGATATGCTGCTTGCCCTGTGGGGCCGGCCACTACCACTAGCACACAAGGTCCTGACACTTGTATCACGACCTTGTGTGCAGCGGCCGCAGAGCAGCAGAGGTAAGAGCTGTAAGCTCCCAGCTCTGCCACTTAGTCCAATACCTGAAGGATGGCCATGAGAGACATCTGCCTCCTTACGCGGGCAGTGCAATGTTATGACGTTAGCACGCCGCCTACGCTAGGACGCAGATGTTACTGGGCTGGACAGAACGGCTCTGCGTGGATTCATTGGTGAGGTAAGTTGTTGTTTTTGTTATATTTTGTTTTTACGAATATTGCTAATATGGTAGAGGAGAGGGGAGTGGGTCTGGTGGGAGAGTGGTCTACTTAAACCAAATCTAAGGAGGGGTGTGGGAGCTAAAGAAGCCAAGGAAAGATGGAAAATTCTCCAAAAGGCATCAAATGACAGATTAGACATTCTTATAATATGTCAACAAAAGTTAGATTTTATTTCCATCATTTACACTTTCAAAATAACAGAAAAAAAAATTGCGTCTGCAAAAGTTTGGGCACCCTGCAGAATATATAGCATGCACTGCCCCCTTTGCAAAGATGAAACCTGCCAGTGTCATGGATTGTTCTCAATCATCATCTGGATAGACCAGGTGATGTCAATCTCAAAGGTTTTAAATGCCCAGACTCATCTGACCTTGCCCCAACAATCAGCACCATGGGGTTCTTCCAAGCAGTTGTCTAGAAATCAGAAACTGAAAATAGTTGACGCTCACAAAGCTGGAGAAGGCTATAAGAAGATAGCAAAACATTTTCAGATTTCAATATCCTCTGTTCGGAATGTAATTAAGAAATGGCAGTCATCAGGAACAGTGGAAGTTAAAGCAAGATCTGGAAGACCAAGAAGATTTCAGACAGAACAGCTCGCAGGATTGTGAGAACAACAATTCAAAACCCACGTTTGCCTGCACAATCCCTCCAGAAAGATCTGGCAGACACTATTCCACTATAAAGAGATACTTGTACAGATATGGTCTTCATGAAAGAGTCATCAGAAGAAAACCTCTTCTACGTCCTCACCACAAAAATCAGCGTTTGAACTTTGCAAATGAACATATAGACAAGCCTGATGAATTTTGGAAACAAGTTCTGTGGACCGATCAGGTTAAAATTGAACTTTTTGGCCGGAATGAGCAAAGGTACGTTTGGAGAAGAAGGGGAACAGAATTTAATGAAAAGAACTTCTGTCCAACTGTTAAGCATGGTGGTGGATCAATCATGCTTTGTATTGCAGCCAGTGGCACAGGGAACATCTCACGAGTAGAAGGAAAAATGGATTCAATAAAATTTCAGCAAATTTTGGATGCTAACTTAATGCCATCTGTGAAAAAGCTGAAGTTAAAGATATAAGAAAGAAACGGAAAAAAAAGGACCGACAAGCGGCACCTCGTGTATTACCCCAGGATAAACGTGTCCCCACAGGGCTTCTAGATGGCCGCTCACCTCAAAGTGGAAATAACAGTCATTTAACCCGTATTAAAAGGGGTACCAATAATGGTGCTATGCTGCTCAGCCAGTGGGTAGCAGGAATTGACACAGGTCATCATGTAGATGCGGTAGGAAGGAGTAGAAAAGAAACCCTTGAATACCGGCGCTGTGACTTAGAGCATGCAGACAATGACGTCTAGGGTGAAGTAAAAGGATCCTCAGCAGGACCGTTTATTAAACTAAAACAAATAGAAGGCAAAAGATTACGCATTTCGGGAGGAGCCCTTCCTTCCTCAGATCACGGTACACAAATGAAGGCTAACAGGGTTTTTATAAGGCTCCAAAATGGTTGCCAGGATCAGGGGGAGTGATTGGCAATGTCATACACATAGGGAAATAATACAAATATTATATGATAATATATTTGGTACAAAAGAATATTTCATAATCAATGTTATAATACATGAATAAAATCAAAATGATCACAAACCAGGCAGAAATATTAAAGTCTGCACATAAAACAAGTCATGACGTTTACAGGCAAACGCCACGGTCCCGGAAGCAGACCCGGCGATGCCTGTAAACATAAGCACATGTGGCCAGTGTGTATATAAACATTGCGATTGCGCCTGTCAGATGCTGTTGACAGAGCGCGATTGCACTAAGCGCTGTGTGAGGATGGTGCGTGCGCCCTGGCTGAGCATCCAGGGACACGTCGCTATGTAAGTAGATCATGTGTGCCAGGAGTGAAACTCAGGCGAGATCGGCTCTTACCTCGCTCAGTGACGGTATGGATAGGTTAGAGAGGGGTCAGGACATAATGGCGGGTGGAGAGGAGTCTTGTGGGGGGAGGTTAAGAGCAGTGGATAAGGAGATTCATGCGTTACAAACCAGCTGTAAAAATAAATGTAGCCCGAAAAATTGTAATCCCAATAATTCAAAAAATTCCATTAGCCCCAATAACTCAATAACTACAATAAGCCCCATTAACTCAAAAAATACCGTTAGCCCCAATAACTTAAATAACAACGTTAGACGCAATAACGCAAAAAATCCCATTAGCCCCAATAACTTAAATAATAACGTTAGACCCAATAACTCAAAAAATCCCATTAGCCCCAATAACTTAAATAGTACAATTAGCCCTTATAACTCAAAAAATGACATTAACCCCAATAACTCTGAAAATCCCATTAGTGAGACTATATGTGTAAAACTTAATGGAAATGTAAAGTGTATGTTCACAAATGCCAGAGGCCTAGCAAATAAAATGGGGGAGCTTGAGGCCTTGATACTGGAGGAACATATTGATATAGTTGGGGTCACTGAGACATGGCTGGACTCCTCGCATGACTGGGCCGTTAATCTGCAGGGGTTTACATTGTTTCGCAAGGATAGAATGAACAGAAAAGGTGGTGGAGTCTGTCTGTATGTAAGAAGTGGTATGAAAGTCAATGTGAACGATGCCATACTGTGTGATGATTCTGTGGAGGTGAAATCACTGTGGGTAGAATTACAAAAGGAGGGAAATACTGAAAAAATAATATTTGGTGTAATCTACAGACCCCCTAATATCACTGAAGAGATAGAAGGTCGGCTGTATAAACAAATAGAGAGGGCCGCCCGGGCAGGTACAGTGGTAATAATGGGAGATTTTAACTATCCAGATATAGATTGGGGCCGGGGGTTGGCTAAAACTACAAAGGGGAGAAAATTCCTAAATTTATTGCAGGATAATTTTATGGGCCAGTTTGTGGAGGACCCAACAAGAAGTGATGCCTTGTTGGATCTGATCATTTCCAACAACGCAGAGCTGGTTGGTAATGTAACTGTGAGGGAAAACCTTGGTAATAGCGACCACAATATAGTTACTTTTGACTTAAAATGTAGAAAACAAAGACAGACGGGGAAAGCAAAAACATATAACTTTAAAAAGGCAAACTTCCCTGGGTTGAGGGCTGCACTACAGGACATAGACTGGGGGGAGGTGTTCTCAAATACTGATACAGAAGGTAAATGGGACATCTTTAAATCAACTCTAAATAACTATACAGCTAAATATATACCAAAGGGGAACAAATATAAACGATTAAAACTAAATCCTACATGGCTGACAAATGAGGTTAAAAGAGCAATAAACAACAAAAAAATAGCCTTCAAAAAATACAAATCTGATGGGTCAGCTATAACATTTAAACAGTACAAGGAGCTTAATAAAATCTGTAAAAATGTAATAAAAACAGCAAAAATTCAAAATGAGAGACAGGTGGCCGAAGAAAGCAAAACTAATCCTAAATATTTTTTTAGATATATAAATACAAAAAAAACCAAGGACAGAGCATGTAGGACCCCTTAATAATGATAATGGGGAGGTTGTCACGGGCGATCAAGAGAAGGCGGATTTACTGAATGGGTTCTTTAGTTCTGTATATACTATGGAAGAAGGAGCTGACATTGGCCAGGTCAGTGCTGGTAACACATCATATAATGTATTGAACTGGCTTAATGTAGAGATGGTACAAGGTAAGTTAAGTAAAGTAAATGTAAGCAAATCTCCAGGGCCGGATGGACTACACCCAAGAGTTCTTAGAGAGGTAAGTTCAGTAATATCTGTACCCTTGTTCATGATATTTAGAGATTCCCTGGTGTCTGGTATTGTGCCAAGGGACTGGCGCAAGGCTAATGTGGTACCAATCTTCAAGAAGGGCTCTAGGTCTTCGCCAGGCAATTATAGACCGGTAAGTCTAACGTGCATTGTGGGTAAATTGTTTGAAGGACTTATAAGGGATTACATACAGGAATACATAGGGGATAATAGTATTATAAGTGATAGCCAGCATGGGTTTACTAAGGATAGAAGTTGTCAAACCAATCTAATTTGCTTTTATGAAGAGGTGAGTAGAAGCCTTGACAGAGGAATGGCTGTGGATATAGTGTTTCTGGATTTTGCCAAAGCGTTTGATACTGTCCCTCACATACATCTGACAGGTAAGTTAAGGTCCTTGGGCTTGGAAACTTTAGTTTGTAACTGGATTGAACACTGGCTCATGGATCGTACCCAGAGAGTGGTGGTAAATGATTCGTACTCTGATTGGTCCCCGGTTATTAGTGGTGTACCCCAAGGTTCAGTACTGGGCCCGCTGCTGTTTAATTTATTTATCAATGATATAGAGGATGGTATTAACAGCTCTGTTTCTATCTTTGCAGATGACACCAAGCTTTGTAGCACGGTACAGTCTATAGAGGATGTGCATAAGTTACAAGATGACTTGGATAGACTAAGTGTCTGGGCATCCACTTGGCAAATGAGGTTCAATGTGGATAAATGTAAAGTTATGCATCTGGGTACTAATAACCTGCATGCGTCGTATGTCTTAGGGGGGATTAAACTGGCAGAGTCACTGGTAGAGAAGGATCTGGGTGTACTTGTAGATCACAGACTACAAAATAGCATGCAATGTCAGGCTGCTGCTTCCAAAGCCAGCAGGATATTGTCATGTATCAAAAGAGGCATGGACTCAAGGGACAAGGACATAATACTCCCCCTTTATAAAGCATTGGTACGGCCTCACCTGGAATATGCTGTTCAGTTTTGGTCGCCTGTTCATAAAAGGGACACTGCAGAGTTGGAAAGGGTGCAGAGACGCGCGACTAAACTAATATGGGGCATGGAACATCTTAGCTATGAGGAGCGATTAAAGGAGTTACAATTGTTTAGTCTTGAGAAGAGACGTTTAAGGGGGGATATGATAAACGTATATAAGTATATTAATTGCCCATACAAAAAATATGGAGAAAAACTGTTCCAGGTTAAACCCCCCCCCAAAGGACGAGGGGGCACTCCCTCCGTCTGGAGAAGAAAAGGTTTAGTCTAAAGGGGCGGCACGCCTTCTTTACCGTGAGGACTGTGAATTTATGGAACGGTCTACCTCAGGAACTGGTCACAGCAGGAACAATTAACAGCTTTAAAATAGGGTTAGATACATTCCTGGAACAAAATAACATTAAAGCTTATGCAGAATTATAAAACTACATCCCTTTCCCTTATCCCCTTACATCCTTCCCTTCAATCCCCTGGTTGGACTTGATGGACGTATGTCTTTTTTTCAACCATACTAACTATGTAACTATGTAACTATGTAACTATGTAATCTGTGCTGTCAACACTGTTAGACTATAGGAAGTGATTCTAAACAGGTAGTAGATTAGAATGGCAGTACTGCAGAACAAAGGGGAATAATTCTAGTAAAATAATTTGCCAGAGTCCTGAAGGTACTCTAGTGGCAACCATATTGGGAATAATTAGAATAAATTGATAAAATATAATCGCACATAAGACCAATAAAAAGCCATATAAAACATATAAACACTGACAACCATCATGTGTGGAGAACACTAAATAAGAGGGAATGTGCATAAAATACTGTACCTAAAAATATATATAGTATAACATAACATAATATATATATATATATATATATATATAAAATATAAAAGGTATATATATAAATAAAAACAAATGTGGTGAAAAGCACATAAAACGTGGTGAAAAGCACATAAAACAAGTCTGTGGAATAAAATGCATAATGCAATACATATAAAATAAATATATATAAATAGATATGTCCTACAATGTAAACAAGACCTACATATAATATACACAGATACATTTATAGGGAGCTCTCTATAATCTCATTCAGACCTGACGAGATGAGTGTTTGCAATTTATAAATCCAGAAATTTTCCCCTATCCACAAAGTGTTAAATCTCTGTGGGTTTCTCTGTGGGTTATCTCTGGGGATGGATTCAATTGGGGTTACTGTTATACATCCAAAGTCGCTTTTATGGTGCTGTGTAATATGGCGCGACACGCTATGTAGTTTTAGCCATTTGTAGGATTGCTCCTATGTTTGGTGATACGTTCTCGGAGGCATCTAATAGTCCTACCTACATATTGAACCCCACACTGACAATTCAGAAGATACACCACATATTGGGTAGAACAGTTCAGTAGTGTTTTAATTGGAAATGTGTCACCCGTGGTTTTCGAGGTAAATGTCTTAGCTCGATGGTTCATACTAACACAACATTTACATCTACTATGGCCACATTTATATGACCCTGTCACAGTATTTGATATCTTAGTAATTTTTAATTGTCTGGGAGCTACCATATTACGAAGGGTTTTACCTCTTCTAAAGGTAACACCCAGGTCACTCATAAGAATGGGCCAATGTTTAAGTAGGATAACCTTGATGTGTGTATGCTCTCCGGTGAATGTGGTGATGAAGTTTGTAGACCAGTCCTTCTTGGTGTCACTTCTGTCTGTACATTTAGTTAGACACTCTGCTTGTGTTAAAATGCTAACCCATTGTGGAGTCCACAATGGTATTTGGATATTTTTTAGCTTTAAAATGTTTCTTTTAAAATGGAGCTTTGCTCTTTAAAATCTTTAAAAGTAGAACAGTTTTGTCTCATCCGTTTAAATATGCCAAAAGGCACATTAGTGAGCCATTTCTTGTAATGAGAACTTGTAAAATCAAGGTAACTATTACTGTCTACTTTATTTAAAAACGTTTTAGTTTTAAGAACATCTTGACCATTATGAAATACAATAACATCCAAAAACTCAGCCTCATCCTTAAAAACATTCCGCGTGAAATTTAAACCCCAGTCATTGTCATTAAGATCTGATAAAAATTCTTCCAATAAAACTGGTGTCCCCTTCCAAAAATTTTTTTTATCATCAATAAAACATTTGTAAAAGACACAATTATTAAAAAGCAGGTGGGGATAAATAATGGTCTCTTCAAATAAGCCTACAAACAGGTTGTCAAACGTAAGCGCCACTTGAGACCCCATGACGGTACCCGTGTGTTGGGCATAAATACGGTCTAAAAATTTAAAATAATTGTGCATTAAAACAAACCTAAGACCTTTTTCAATAAAATCCCGCTGTATCAGGGGAATATCTGGGTCATTTTTAAGAAAGTGAGACGTTGCATTAATTCCCAGATCGTGGTCTATGACCATATATAAAGATGTAATATCCATCTTAACAAGTAGGTATTCTTGTTTCCACTCTGCTTTTAACCCCTTAAGGCGTGTTTTTTTTTCCGTTTTTGCATTTTCGTTTTTTGCTCCTTGCGTTTAAAAAATCATAACTCTTTCAATTTTGCACCTAAAAATCCATATGATTGCTTATTTTTTGCGCCACCAATTCTACTTTGTAATGACGTCAGTCATTTTGCCCAAAAATCTACGGTGAAATGGAAAAAAAATCATTGTGCGACAAAATTGAAAAAAAAAACTGCGTTTTGTAAATTTTGGGGGCTTCCGTTTCTACGTAGTACATTTTTCGGTTAAAATGACAACTTATCTTTATTCTGTAGGTCCATTCGATTAAAATGATACCCTACTTATATAGGTTTGATTTTGTCGTACTTCTGGAAAAAATCATAACTACATGCAGGAAAATTAATACGTTTAAAATTGTCATCTTCTGACCCCTATAACTTTTGTATTTTTCTGTGTATGAGGTGGTATGAGGGCTCATTTTTTGCGCCGTGATCTGAAGTTTTTAACGGTACCATTTTTGCATTGATAGGCCTTATTGATCGCTTTTTATTCATTTTTAAATGATATAAAAAGTTACCAAAAATTCACTATTTTGGACTTTGGAATTTTTTTGCGCGCACGCCATTGACCGAGCGGTTTAATTAATTATATATTTTAATAATTCGGACATTTCCGCACGCGGTGATACCATATATGTTTATTTTTATTTTTATTTACACTGTGTTTTTTTTTTTTTTTATGGGAAAAGGGGGGTGATTCAAACTTTTAATAGGGGAGGGGTTAAATGATATTCATTCACTTTTTTTTTCACTTTTTTTTGCAGTGTTATAGCTCCCATAGGGACCTATAACACTGCACACACTGATCTTTAGCATTGATCACTGGTTTCTCATAGGAAACCAGTAATCGATGATTCTGCCGCATGACTGCTCATGCCTGGATCTCAGGCACTGAGCAGTCATTCGGCGATCAGACAGCCAGGAGGCAGGTAAGGGCCCTCCCGCTGTCCTGTAAGCTGTTCGGGATGCCGCGATTTCGCCACTTTCGCTTTTAGCCGCGCGGCTCAGCTCTGAGCGTGCGGCTAAAGGGTTAATAGCGTGCGGCGCCGCGATCGGCACTGCACGCTATTAGCGGCGGTTCCCGTCTTCACTATGATGCCGGGCCCGCCGTGATATGATGCGGGGTTACCGTGTAACCCTGTGTTATATCACCGGAGCAGGACCAAGGACGTACCGGTATGTCCTTGGTCCTTAAGGGGTTAAAATTGAAGAGACAAAATCAGTCGTGTCTTTGATATATGATGTTAAATTGAAAACATATTTATGTAACAACAGGTCGAGATAGTGGGAAAGGTTAGATGTGACAGAGCCTATTCCCGACACTATTGGGCGGCCTGGCGGATTAGTAGAGTTTTTATGGACCTTGGGTAAATAGTAGAATATAGGGGTAGCAGGTTCTTCTACCAGTTCTTCTGCTTGTTGAGGACTCCGGAGATATACCCCTCATTTACCAATATTTTAAGTTTGTCTGTACATTTCTTAGTGGGGTCGCTAGAGAGGATAGAATAATATTTACATTCGGACAGTAGACGATTGGCCTCATCAATGTAGTCACTAGTGTTTAGGATTATTATCCCTCCCCCGTTATCCGCTGGTCGGATGACAATATTTTTGTTATTGGTTAGTTCCTTTAATGAACGGCGTTCTGAAAGGGACATATTATTATAGGATCGACTATTATTCTTGGTGAAGTTTTCCAAGTCTTTAGACACCATACGCTGGAATGTATCTAAAAAACTTCCCCTAGAATGTATCTAAAAATCTAAATACATTCCAGTATATGGTGTCTAAAGACTTGGAAAACCTCACCAAGACTAATAGTCGATCCTATAATAATATGTCCCTTTCAGAACGCTGTTCATTAAAAGAGCTCACCAATAACAAAAATATTGTCATCCGACCAGCGGATAAGGGGCAGGGATAATAATCCTAAACAATAGTGACTACATTGATGAGGCCAATTATATAATATTGTAAATATTATTCTATCCTCTCTAGCAACCCCACTAAGAAATATACAGACAAACTTAAAATATTGGTAAATGAAGGGTTTATCTTCGGTGTCCTCAACAAACAGGAAAGGAATTTTTTACTGGTAGAAGAACTTGCTACCCCTATATTCTACTATTTACCCAAGGTCCATAAAAACTCTACTAATCCGCCGGGTTGCCCGATAGTGTCGGGAATAGGCTCTGTCACATCTAACCTTTCCCACTCTCTCGACCTGTTGTTACATACATATGTTTTCAATTTAACATCATATATCAAAGACACGACTGATTTTATCTCTTCAATTTTAAAAGCAGAGTGGAAACAAGAATACCTACTTGTTACGATGGATATTACATCTTTATCTATGGTCATAGACCACGATCTGGGAATTAATGCAACGTCTCACTTTCTTAAAAATGACCCAGATATTCCCCTGATACAGCAGGATTTTATTGAAAAGGGTCTTAGGTTTGTTTTAATGCACAATTATTTTAAATTTTTAGACCGTATTTATGCCCAACACACGGGCACCGCCATGGGGTCTCAAGTGGTGCCTACGTTTGCCAACCTGTTTGTAGGCTTATTTGAAGAGACCATTATTTATCCCCACCTGCTTTTTAATAAGTGTGTCTTTTACAAATGTTTCATTGATGATATATTTTTTATTTGGAAGGGGACACCAGTTTTATTGGAAGAATTTTTATCAGATCTTAATGACAATGACTGGGGTTTAAATTTCACGCGGAATGTTTTTAAGGATGAGGCTGAGTTCTTGGATGTTATTGTATTTCATAATGGTCAAGATGTTCTTAAAACTAAAACATTTAAAAAAAAAAGTAGACAGTAATAGTTACCTTGATTTTACGAGTTCTCATTACAAGAAATGGCTCACTAATGTGCCTTTTGGCCAATTTGAACGGATGAGACGAAACTGTTCTACTTTTAAAGATTTTAAAGAGCAAAGCTCCATTTTAAAGAAACGTTTTAAAGCAAAAAAAAAAAAATCCAAATACCATTGTGGAGTCATCATATAAGAGGGTTAGCATTTTAACTCAAGCAGAGTGTCTGACTAAATGTACAGACAGAAGTGACACTAAGAAGGACTGGTCTACGAACGTCATCACTACATTCACCAGAGAGCATACACACATCAAGGATATCCTACTTAAACATTGGCCCATCCTTATGAGTGACCTGTGTTTATACAATATGAATTTGCGTAGAATACAGACATAGCGCACATCTACAATCTTGTATAATGATCTGATTGCTTCTCAGCACAATATCAAAAACTAACAGGTTGTTAGTATACATTTTTGATCAAAAAGTACAAGCCCACTCGCCACGTCAAGGCCACCTATTCAGAGTGGGTCCCTAACGTCCCTAGCATAAAATGGTGTAGCACCGGGCGGCGACCACCACCGCCGCGACACAGGTGCCCACGGGGGGGGGGGGGGGGGGGGGAGCGACCCACTGGCAGAGCGGCCCCAATGCCTCTCAAACCAGTCTATAGGCCGCACCCGCCGGCAGACACAGCGCCACGGCAGCAACGGACACCGCCTCGCACCACACCAGTGTGAACAAGGTGTAATGGCTCACTTACCTTGCTCTCCCAGTCAGACTGGGAGGCTGCTAGGAGTGAAATGGCCCTAGTGTGGCTAATTACCACCTATATAGGTTTGGGCTGAGGGGGTGGGGAAGAGTGCAGCACATGTTAAAAAAAAAATAAAAAAAAAAGAAAGGATAGAAATCACAATATGAATTCGCGTAGAATACAGACATAGCGCACATCTACAATTTTGTATAATGATCTGATTGCTTCTCAGCACAATATCAAAAACTAACAGGTTGTTAGTATACATTTTTGATCAAAAAGTACAAGCCCACTCGCCACGTCAAGGCCACCTATTCAGAGTGGGTCCCTAACGTCCCTAGCATAAAATGGTGTAGCACCGGGCGGCGACCACCACATCCGCCGCGACACAGGTGCCCACGGGGGTGGGGGGGGGAAGCGACCCACTGGCAGAGCGGCCCCAATGCCTCTCAAACCAGTCTATAGGCCGCACCCGCCGGCAGACACAGCGCCACGGCAGCAACGGACGCCGCCCCGCACCACACCAGTGTGAACAAGGTGTAATGGCTCACTTACCTTGCTCTCCCAGTCAGACTGGGAGGCTGCTAGGAGTGATATTATGCTGAGAAGCAGTCAGATCATTATGCAAGATTGTAGATGTGCACCATGTCTGTTTTTCTACCCGAATTCATACTGTGATTTCTATCCCCTCTTTTTTTTTTTTTTTTGAACATGTGCTGCACTCTTCCCCACCTCCTCAGCCCAACCCTATATAAGTAGTAGTTAGCTACACATGGGTCATTTCTTTCCTAGCAGCCTCCTAGTCTGACTGGGAGAGCATGGTAAGTGAGCCATTGCACCTTGTTCACACTGGTGTGGTGCTGTGCGGTGTCCGTTGCTGCCGTGGCGCCGTGTCTGTGGGGGGGTGCGGCCCATATACTGGTTTTAGTGGCATTGGGGCCGCTCTGCCGGTGGGTCGTTCCCTCCTGTGGGCATTAGTGTCGCGGCGGTGGTGGTTGCCGCCCGGTGCTGCGCCATTTTATGCTAGGGACGTTAGGGACCCACTCTTAATAGGTGGCCTTGACGTGGCGAGTGGGCTTGTACTTTTTGATCAAAAATGTATACTAACAACCTGTTAGTTTTTGATATTATGCTGAGAAGCAATCAGATCATTATACAAGATTGTAGATGTGCACCATGTCTGTTTTTCTACCCGAATTCACACTGTGATTTTTATCCCCTCTTTTTTTTGTTTTTTTTTGTTTTTGTTTGAACATGTGCTGCACTCTTCCCCACCTCCTCAGCCCAACCCTATATAAGTAGTAGTTAGCTACACATGGGTCATTTCTTTCCTAGCAGCCTCCTAGTCTGACTGGGAGAGCATGGTAAGTGAGCCATTGCACCTTTTTCACACTGGTGTGGTGCTGTGCGGTGTCCGTTGCTGCCGTGGCGCCGTGTCTGTGGGGGGGTGCGGCCCATAGACTGGTTTGAGTGGCATTGGGGCCGCTCTGCCGGTGGGTCGTTCCCCCCTGTGGGCATTGGTGTCGCGGCGGTGGTGGTTGCCGCCCGGTGCTGCGCCATTTTATGCTAGGGACATTAGGGACCCACTCTAAATAGGTGGTCTTGACGTGGCGAGTGGGCTTGTACTTTTTGATCAAAAATGTATACTAACAACCTGTTAGTTTTTGATATTATGCTGAGAAGCAATCAGATCATTAAACAAGATTGTAGATGTGCACCATGTCTGTTTTTCTACCCGAATTCACACTGTTTTTATACAATATTCTTTCCAAGAGGCCGGGTGTTATCTTCAGAAGAGGTAAAAACCCTTCGTAATATGGTAGCTCCCAGCCAATTAAAAATTACTAAGATATCAAATACTGACAATTTCCTTTCTGTGACAGGGTCATATAAATGTGGCCATAGTAGATGTAAATGTTGTGTTAGTATGAACCATCGAGCTAAGACATTTACCTCGAAAACCACGGGTGACACATTTCCAATTAAAACACTACTGAACTGTTCTACCCAATAAGGGGTGTATCTTCTGAATTGTAAGTGGGGTTCAATATGTAGGTAGGACTATTAGATGCCTCTGCGAACGTATCACCAAACATAGGAGAAATTCTACAAATGGCTTTTTACTACATAGCGTGTCGCGCCATATTACACAGCACCATAAGAGCAACTTTGGATATATAAAAGTAACCCCGATTGAATCCATCCCCAGAGATAACCCACAGAGATTTAAAACTTTGTGGGGATGGGAAAATTTCTGGATTTATAAATTGCAAACACTCATCCTGTCAGGTCTGAATGAGATTATAGAGAGCTCCCTATAAATGTATCTGTGTATATTATATGTAGGTCTTGTTTACATTGTAGGACATATATATTTATATATATTTATTATATATGTATTGTATTATGCATTTTATTCCTCAGACTTGTTTTATGTGCTTTTCACCACGTTATATGTGCTTTTCACCACATTTGTTTTTATTCATATATGTACCTTTTATATTATATATATATATTTTTTATGTTATACTATATATATTTTTAGGTACAGTATTTTATGCACATTCCCTCTTACTTAGTGTTCTCCACACATGATGGTTGTCAGTGTTTATATGTTTTATATGTTTTTTTATGGTCTGCCACAATTAACCTATACCCTTAGAATGGTCTTATGTGTGATTATATTTTAAAAATTTATTGTAATTATTCCCAATATGGTTGCTACTAGAGTACCTTCGGGACTCTGGCAAATTATTTTACTAGAATTATTCACCATTGTTTTCCAGTGCTGACATTCTAATCTACTACCTGTTTAGAATCACTTCCTATAGTCTAACAGTGTTGACAGCACAGTTTACAGGCAGAACATACCGTCACTGAGCGAGGTACGAGCTGATCTTGCCTGAGTTTCACTCCCGACACACGTGATCTACTTACCTAGCGATGCGTCCCTGGATACTCAGCCAGGGCGCGAGCACCATCCTTACACAGCGCTTAGTGCGATCACGCTCTGTCAACAGCATCTGACAGACGCGATCGCAATGCTTATATACACACTGGCCACATGTGCTTATGTTTACAGGCATCGCCGGGTCTGCTTCCGGGACCGCGTTGTTTGCCTGTAAACGTCATGACTTGTTTTATGTGCAGATTTTAATATTTCTGCCTGGTTTGTGATAATTTTGATTTTATTAATGTATTATAACATTGATTATGAAATATTATTTTGTACCAAATATATTATCATATAATATGTGTATTATTTCCCTATGTGTATGACGTTGCTAACCACTCCCCCTGACTCTGGCAACCATTTTGGAGCCTTATAAAAACCCTGTTAGCCTTCATTTGTGTATCGTGATCTGAGGAAGGAAGGGCTCCTCCCGAAACGCGTAATCTATTGCCTTTTATTTGTTTTTGTTTAATAAACGGTCCTGCTGAGGATCCTTTTACTTCACCCTAAATTTCATGAAATAATATTTTCTGTAATTTTGAAAGTGTAAATAATGGAAATAAACTCTAACTTTTGTTGACATATTATAAGAATGTCTAATCTGTAATTGTATGCCTTTTTGGAGATGTTTCCATCTTTCCTTGGCTTCTTTATGCACATTAATACAAATTTTTACCTGGGGTGCCCAAACTTTTGATCCCCAGTGTGGGGGGGGCTGCTCGCCTACCTAATAGAAAACTAACTGCCATATGTGTGCACGGTGAAGGCCTCACTTCTATATAGGAGCATAGAGGGGGCCTAATACTATATTGGGCACTGAGGGGGCTTAGCTACTACATGGGGGCCTAACTACTATATGGGGCACTATTATTATGTGAGGCAATAATGCAAGTCGTGGCTGGTAGAAGTTTTCATGATGCCTAGGACAGATGGAGAAGAAAAGTAAGGGCTGAGCTGTGCTTGCAGCTGACAGCCACGAGTACAGCTCAGCCCAGCAAGGAAGGAGTTAATAAGCGCTGCTGACTCCTTGTAAAGGGGTGTTTACATTATATAGCTATCTCTATAACTGAATAATGTACAGGGTGGGCCATTTATATGGATACACCTTAATAAAATGGGAATGGTTGGTGATATTAACTTCCTGTTTGTGGCAAATTAATATATGTGAGGGGGGAAACTTTTCAAGATGGGTGGTGACCATGGCGGCCATTTTGAAGTCGGCCATTTTGTATCCAACTTTTGTTTCTTCAATAGGAAGAGGACATGTACACTTCAAACTTATTGGGAATTTCACTAGAAAAACAATGATGTGCTTGGTTTTAACATAACTTTATTCTTTCATGAGTTATTTACAAGTTTCTGACCACTTATAAAATGTGTTCAATGTGCTGCCCATTATGTTGGATTGTCAATACAACCCTCTTCTCCCACTCTTCACACACTGATAACAACACCGCAGGAGAAATGCTAGCACAGGCTTCCAGTATCCGTAGTTTCAGGTGCTGCACATCTCGCTGCACATCTTCACAGCATAGACAATTCCATCTATCAATCATGTATCAATGTGTTCCATCTATCAATAAAGACATGAGGATCTTCATTACAGACGTGAGATGATTTTTAATAAATTATATTGAGGTGGACAAGATATTGTTTTTCAATGCATCATGAATTTTGTTACTAACAGAGGTAGGACACCTTCTCTTTTATTTACTGTACAACAGTATTTTGATCTATGGCTGAAAATAAATATTGTTTTTGATCTTTGTACAAGTTTGTAAAAGGTTGTCTATCCTGTAATTCCCGATTGTTATAGATGTGATGATAGTTCAACTCTTATAAATGATAGGTAGTACAGGAGCAGCAATTAAAATATTCCCCGCTGGTCGAAGACCAACCTTTGGTTGAGTTTCCCAAATATATCTGACATGTCCGCTTTGATGGAGACTGAGCTACCAAACTATTTCTTTACTGTACCATGTGTAAATTACATTTGTGCTTGGATTGTCACTGTACTGATCTGGATAGTAGTGGAGAATCAAAAACAATGGGCCTCATTTACTAAGCTAAAACCGACCAGTTTTTGTATGGTTATTTTGGTTCAGAGTTGTCTGCGATAGTGTGCGACAGGAAAATCCAACAAACCCGACATTACACTGTGAAAAGCCTAAAAGAGGCATGGTCGCTTTCAAAACCCAACCTATTTACTATTAAATTCACAGAAAATCCTGTGGATAAATGGCTGGTAATTTCCACCTAGAAAAAGGTGGTCAGAAAATGTTCCCGACTTGTAAATTTGAATCCTCAAAGTAAATAGGTGGAATCCTGCAAGTCTGAAACAACATTTTCCACTAATAAAAACCTGACACTCTAAGTAAATGAGGCCCAATGTGTCCATTCACTACATTATGTATCGTAGATCTAGAAACTCAAAGCCACCCCAAATTTCAGATTTTTTGTCTCTGTCAATGACAAATGATTTTTCTTCACATTTAGGGTGGAGTCCTATGCGAAAGATTTTGTTGCAGAAATTTCTGTGATTAAAAACCAGTTTTGTTTAGCTGAACTGGGTTGTTTTGGTGGCAAGCGCATGGATTTCTGAAAAATCCATTTAGATGAATAATAGATGAGTAATTGCTTATGTTGACATTTGAAGTTGATGGCAGGACAGATTAAGTAGCTCAATACCTTCATGTACAAATTAAACTGAGTAGTCATGATCTGGCAAGGATGGATGAGATAAGTTTGCATGTAAATCTGGTCCCTCAAAGTTCACATTTTGTTAAAAGTTTATTAAAGGGGTACTGTGCTTGCTAAGCATTTGGAAAAAACTGTTCAGAATGCTGGAGGCGGGAACTTGTGATGTCATAACCCCGCCCCTCATGATGTCATGCTGTCACACCCCCTCCCATAGACTTGCATTGAGGGGATGGGGCGTGACGTCATGAGGGGGCAAGGCTATGACATCACGAGCTCCCGGTGCCGACTCAAGCGTTCGGAACAGTTTGTTCCAAACGCTGAGCTGCGGAGTACCCATTTAAGTATTAAGAAGTTAAAAGTTTATTAAATATTTAACATTTCACCTTATGCAACACAGAGAGTTTAAGTGTAAGTTGAAAAAGATTTTTCCTAACAATATATTATTCTTTTTTTGCACTCCTGGCCTAGTGGCATGTGGTTGATCAGGCAATAGTCACGTAATCTGGTAACATTTCCAAGGCCCATAGCCTCCTTGCTCCTGTCCTCCTCTTCAGGTCCAGCCACCACTACAATGGATACCAACACATCCGCATTGCAGCTTAATAATAACAGCAAAGAGTAAATAATGGACACTTTTGGCAGCCATGGGCCCCTTGTACCCCCAACCTCTGGTTGGCCCCACCCAAGGTTCTTATAATATGATCTACCACTGTATAGGTAATAAAAGATAACTTTGAAAAAGAAGATAAGATGATTCAAGTCTAGCAATTGAAGTAGTTGTTACAATTTTGTTCATGTTACATCTATGTTAAGTGATTTCCTCTTTATTTGTGGTGGTGGTGCATCCAATGTACCGTATATACTTGAGTATTAGCCGACCCAAATATAAGCCGAGGCCCCTACTTTCACCCCCAAAACCTGGGAAACTTATTGACTCGAGTACAAGCCTAAGGGGGGGGGGGGAATACATCATCCCCCGTGTCATCATCCAGACCCCCCTGTCATCATCATCCCCTGTCAACCCCCCCGTCATCATCCAGACCCCCATCATCATCACCCCCTGTCAACCCCCCCCCTGTCATCGTCACGCCCAGTCTATATCCCCCTGTCAACATCCAGACTGCCCCCTCCATCATCATATAGGTCCCCCTCATTGTCTACTCACCTCCCCAGTTCTCTCGGTCCTGTTGCTTAGTAGCTGCAGGGACTGTCCACATTCCGGTGGGGAGGGTGAGCCGGTCTGGGCTGTCCATCTTCACTGGGAGGCCCTCTTCTCCGCTCTGGGCCGGTGCCAGACTAGTGACGCTGCATTGACACCGCCGCGCTGGGACATCTGCGCGCAGGGACGCCCCAGACATCACGGACATCTGCTGCGCACGGACATCCCTGTGCGTTGTTGTCAATGCAGCGTCACTAGTCGGATGGTCCCTGCAGCGAAGATCGACGGCCCGGCCAACCCCCCTCCCCAATGGTATATATATATATATATATATATATATATATATATATTTTTTTTTTTTTCCCACTCGAGTATAAGCCGAGGGGGGCATTTTCAGCATGAAAAATTGTGCTGAAAAACTTGGCTTATACTCGAGTATATATGGTATATGACCTTGCAGGCTATGTAGTACTTAGACTCTTCAGTTATAGTTAGAGAACTAATGAAAGTTAAAATGGTTGTTGGAAGCCTCACTTGCACAACACGATAAATAAAATAAGTTGTGGTTGGTGTACCAGCTGATGGTGAGGGAGCACCCCCACTGTTTTTGTTGCAAGTGATATTTTGGATAAATGGTAGTTGAGGCCTCCTTGATGTGGATGCCTGAAATTCATACAGTATTTGAAAATAACATTCATCTGTGTTGCTCTTCTCTCTCTCTCTCTATATATATCTATATTATATATATATAAATATATATATATATATATATATATATATATATATATATATATATAGTAAATTTGAGAAGCCGTAATAGTCCAGTGATGCAAATGCAAATCAAAAAATCTTGCGGTATCTTGTAATACCTTTTTTATTGGACTAACGGAATTTTTTAGAGACAAGCTTTCGGGATTCCTCCCTTTATCAAGTCCAAAGCTTTGTATATACGATACATCCAGTCCAAAATTAAGTAAACACATTTGGAATGATCACTGACATTTCTACAAAACTTTTTGAACCATTTGTTTGAGTTTGCAGTCTGAAAGAGCCAAGAACATGTTCTTTCTGGTTAAGTGAAGCATCATTGATGTGTTTAATTTTTTTTTATTATGCTGTAAATCCGTTTACAAAATGTGACATGCAATTGAGAAAAAAAGGGTTTGGATAATTTTGTCACGCCATGCCCCCTCAATGCAAGTCTATTGCAGGCAGCCACCACGCCCCCTCCCATAGACTTGCGTTGAGGCTCATGGCCGTGACATCACAACCTCCCGAAGCCCACACTCAGCGTTCAGAACAAAATGTTCCGAACTCCGAGTGCAACATAGAGTGATATTTATACATGTATACAATGTAGACGTACAAATAAAAAAATCACAAAATGGAAAGTCAACAGCACTCACCTCCTTTCATTACTACACCTGCACACGGACTGGCCGGCAGTGTTCCCAGGCCTAATACAAGATTCAAAGAAGAGATTGTTCAGCATCTAAGGTGCAGTAAAACAGAAACCTCTTTGTTGGATCATACAGTAGAGTACAACAGCCATCAGACAAATGCTGATGCGTTTTGAATCATACCAGATCCTTAATCATGGCATAAAAACATATAAAAACTAATTTGTATATAATGCGCTAATAATTTCACGTGTAGGTGACGTCATGTTCGTTTGAAAGATACCGATAAGACAAAGAAACAGAAATTTTAGGACATGGTTCACTCTCATATTTAGAAGGAAATGGGCAAGCACAATGTAAGAACATAATTTTGAGTCAATAAGTGAGTATTAGATCTTGTCTTAAGTTCATCCTTTTTCGCTGTCCCGTATGGACAACAAAAATACAAAATCACTCTCTATTTAATAATTTACATCTAAGATTTCCACCTCTGGAATATTATTCCTTACTTTCTGAATAGCATTTACGAACAATGCAGATAGTCTCATCCTAGTCCCTATCATGTACATCGGGAAAAGGTTTAGTAAGTGCAGACACATTAAATTGGCTATAATTCACATCTGAAATATGCCTTCTTATTCTGGTTTGTAAAATGTTAGATGTGCAGTCTACAAATTTACATTGACAAGAAGTACATGATGCCATGTACACTACCGAAGCAATTTAGCAATTAATATAGATCCTATTAAAGAAACATTTACCCGTGCTATCTGATGGGAAGCTATTTGAAACTTGTACACATTTGTAAGTGATACATTTATTGTGCCCACATCTTCAAGTGCCTGGACAATTTAACCATGTTTTATAACCCCATTTACTGCTATCCAAGGCCATAATAATACAACAATAAATACCACAAAAAATAAAGAAATAGCAAAACCCAACATGTTTCCCCTCTCACTAAAATTAGAAGGGGGTTCATCAGGGGGCGATAAAAAAATAAGAAATTATGAAGAATTGATGTAAACAACACTAGAATACAAAGATATGCAACAGCACAGATGAATATACATTATATGTATAGCGCACATTATATGTACATGATAAAAGTACCAGGGTGTGGCTTTCAACATCATTATTGCATACAGTAATGAAAAACATCACATGAATTTCATTCATATGGAAGTATTGAGAGTTCTTATAGAAAGAAAGCAATCCTGTATAAATTAACAGTGTTAGTGTGAATGAACACATTTACTATTCTGGTAAATACTGTAAATAGCATAATGCAAGAACTCTCTATGCTCCTGTATGAAGGAAATTATACAGACTGTATTTACCGATATATGTAATAAAAACGATTCATCCCAGAAGCTATGGTTTGAGAAAAACCATATTGTTTGCTCTCTATTAGATGCATTAGTACAATACAATGTCACAGGAATTCCATTTAGACTGTGCTCCGAGTTCTTGTATTATACAATGTACATACCCAATAATGGCCTGTCTGGCTTTCTTTGTATAGTTCAAGAACTTGCAGCACTCTAGTATGACTGAAGTTCACATGGCTTTATTCAATAATGTATCAAACAGGGACATTTCAGCCCACAATCTCTTTAGAAAACCCACAGCATGTGGTCTAAAATGTCTTTGTTATATACATTGTTGAATTCCATAAGAATTTTGATCTTGATATAGTTTTAACATATACAGATAAACAAACAATAAAAATAGTGGTTATAAATATATTAAAATACATAGTCCTACGATAACTTCTGAGGAGATTTAACCAATCTGTAAAGTAACCTAAAATAAAAACAATACACAGATACAGTTAGGAAACTTGTATTTTTAATTTATTTTGGATTTTATTTTAACATGAATTATCTGCAGGAACAGTCTAGTCAGCCAAACGCTGGCCAGAGTCGTCACTGCGGCCAGTGGGCGAGGTGGGTAAAACCTATGTCCTATATTTGTCACAGCACTAACTCCACTCATCCCATTCCAGATTTTGCTTTGATGGCTTCTTCTGAGGGTGTGTCTTCGGAATAAAAAATTTGATTTTAATTGGAATGTCCTGCACGATCTTTACATGCATTCTAAGTAATGTGATATAAGAACTGTCACTTTATGGGTTGTACCACCTAAGAGTTTGGTAGGTTTTAGCATCTCTGGAGAATATGGAAGCAAGGATTGTGAAGGAATCATTATTAAGAGATAAACTGTAAACCGCTCCATTGGTAATATTTCCTATATGCAAAGGGGAAACTCCCAGTATAGCTGCTTTGTGGCGTAAAAACTTGTGGTGAAAAGAAGGATTAAAAGAAACAAAAGATTAGTACTATTTTAGTCAGCTAAAAATGTTTTATTGCTCTTAGTGAAAGACACAAAATAGTAATCTTGTAAATATGATATCTGCCCGATACAAGTGATGATTACAATAATTCTTTACAAGGCCCAATTATTGGGATTGAATAGCTACATATATGATCGCTTGACTGTTCCTGTTTACGTGGAGAGATGTGCATAGATTCCCAACATTAGGTAGCAGTTTCCACACATAAGGTAGCATGGATTCCTCACATTAGATAGCATAGATTCCCCACAGGTAGCATAGTTTCCCCACATTAGGTAGCATAGATTCCTTACATTAGGTAGCATAGTTTCCCCAAATTAGGTAGCATTGCTTTCCCAAATTAGGTAGCATAGCTTTCCCAAATTAGGTAGCATAGTTTCCCCACATGAGGTAGCATAGTTTCACTACATTAGGCAGCATAGTTTCCTCACTTTAGGTAGCATAGGTTCCCCATATTAGGTAGCAGAGTTTCCACACATTAAGTAGCATAGTTTTCCTACATTAGGTAGCATAGATTCCCCACATTAGGTAGCAGTTTCCCACATAAGGTAGCATGGATTCCTCACATTAGATAGCATAGATTCCCCACAGGTAGCATCGTTTCCCCACATTAGGTAGCATATATTCCTTACATTTGGTAGCATAGGTTCCCCAAATTACGTAGCATAGCTTCCCCAAATAAGGTAGCATAGTTTCACCACATTAGGCAGCATAGTTTCCTCACTTTAGGTAGCATAGATTCAATACATTAGGTAGGAGTTTCCCCACATTATGTAGCATAGATTCCCCACATTAGGTAGCAGTTTACCCACATTAGGTAGCATGGATTCCCTACATTATGTAACAGTTTCCCCACATTATGTAGCATAGATTCCCCACATTAGGTAGCAGTTTCCCCACATTAGGTAGCATAGCCCCCCCAACACGCACGGAGGTACGTCACTTGCGCGACATCCCTTGTCACACCCGGGTTGGCAGGCAGGCTTGCTGTCTAATGTGCCCGCAGCGCATAATAGCCACTTTAGGACAGTAATCAGGGCCAGCGCAGCGCCGCTGCTCACGTGTGTGTTGTGTGAGGGGGCTCGCCAGGGCGGTGGGCCTCCTCAAACACTGGGCCCCTGTGCAGCTGAATCGGCTGCAAAGCAATATGTCCACCCCTGGGTAGCGCTACAGTTCCAAATAACAGAGACATGGAAAAAATATATAGGCAACTGCTTATGAACAGGGCAACAAAACACACTGGGTGGTGCTCATTGCTGAACATAGTCCAGCAAAATCCGCACTAGAAATATCATGTCAACCAGTTCTATCTAAAAAAAATGTTTTGCCATTTTGAGGTTTTGGTTTAACAAGAAGGTAAGTTCAAGAGGAATACTGGAAGGACCAAGCAGGTAAAATAAGAAGTTATGAAGAACTGATCGTTAAAAGTAAAAAAAAGAAGAAAAAGAGGCATGCAAACAGTTCCAGGGATCTTGGAGGCTTTGCGGATAAGTCACAGGGAGATATTACCTGTGTTTTTCTCCTTTTTTTTGCCAACAGGGGATGGGGGAAAAGTTACAATGAATAAAAATTTTGTATGAAAGTATTTATTGTTTGTATTTATTGTTTACGTGTGATATGTATGTTCATTAATAGAAATAAAAAACTATGTAGAAAAAAAAAACGTGCACTCACCCTTTAAAACGTAGCTTTTATTTCTTCATATTAAAACCGCTCTTATGGCAAGGGAACAGAACGGACACAGGCACTCGCCGCGGTCCATTCCGTTTGCATGCCATGAGAGCGGTTTTAATATGAAGAAATAAAAGCTACGTTTTAAAGGGTGAGTGCCCACTTTTTTTTCTACATGATATTTTTAGATCTTCAGCAACAATTTACTTCCTATGTATAGGGGATAAGTAGCTGATCACTGTGGGTCTGCCTGCTGGGATTCCTCACAATCTCTGGAATGGGACTCGGCTCTCAGTGAGGAGCGCACGCTGCAGATGGCAGGCGCTCTATTAATTTATATGGGAGTGCCGAAAAGACCCAAGTACAGCTCTCGGGCATCACCCTTGATCCCATAGAAATCAATGGAGCGTGTGCCATCTACTGGTAGATGACACATGGTCCTCACTGAGAGAGCCAGGGTGCTGTTCTGGAGATCGCAGGGGGTCCCAGTGGTCAGACCCACGGATTCAGTTACTTATCCCCTATCCTGTGGATAGGGAATAAGCTAATTTTTGCTGAGGTTCTTCTTTAAGTATATTTTATATTTGATACTAAGAGGATCGCACTGTTAGCACTATTCTTAGTTACCTTTATACTTTTACGTGGTAGAGTGTGGGTGTCCTTTCACTAGGCAGCATACTGGGTGTAATTGCCTCTGATAACACAGGCTCAAATCATCCAACATTATGCAGCGTGTATAAACATGGATGCCATTAGAAGACCCATATGATCATCATCAAAGTGCACCTTATTACTGGAAGACATGGCATGCCAGCTCCGATAATCACCAGGCACAGTTTGTTTATGTAAAATGAAGCCGGAGCTAATCTCTGCTAAGTATAACACACGGTGCTAGCAGAACGGGCAAGGAGACTGATTAAGAAATCACATGGAAGTGACAAGTGACGCTCTATACATGCTGCGCCTGCAGGACTTGCTTTCTATTAAAAAGGAAACTGAAGATCAGAGGCAGCCTCATAGCAAAGGCACAATAGACCGAGGCCGTCATAATGACAATGCAGCGTGGGGAGGTTGTTTAGTAACGTTGGTTAAAGCTAAAAAAAAACTGCAATAAAACCATAGCAACTGGTCACCTGTGGGCTTTATGTGCATAGTTCAAGATGTTAAGAAAGGACATATAGGATAGGTAATGGCTAATTCAAGCTTGTACAAGAGATGAGACGGGTGAGTATGGATTGTTCTATTCATTTTATCGCATTTGGGGACATTAAAAAGAAGGACATTTTTTTTAATCTTTGATAACTTCTTCAATCCATGGGCTTACAAACCATTGACAAATATTGTCTTAAAGCCTTTTTATATTGACAGATTATTGGCTGAATGAGCAGCTGTAGTAACAATCATAGCTGATAAGTGGCCATTTAAAGGTATTTTCACTTGCTCAGGTTTGTACTTGAAAATATTGAATACAAAGCTAAAACTGGGAACGTGTGCTCTTTTCCAATCCATTCCTCGCTTTCCAAAAATTCTAATTAAAAACCTGAATGTGTGAACACACACTAAAAGAGCTGAAGATGAGTTGATGAAAGAGAAAACCCTTCTTTTATGCAGATATTAAAATCATTGTCATCAACCGCACATTGTCCTGAGTATACAGAGGATGTGCGCCAAATAATGATGAAATTAAAGGTCTGCCCAAATGATCCTGTGATCTTTCGTGTGGCCCAGCATGCAATTGATGAGCTGCGCAAAGGCTCATTAAATTTGCGCTGATCATGTATCATATATCGTGCACTATCTTGGCCCGTGTAATGGGCCTTTAGGATACTCCATGGGTCCTGTGTTCAGGACTTGTATTAGCCATTAAACACTGGCCAGGGTAGAACTAAATGTTCCGAACCCTGTTTTTGCACTGTGGGGGCCAGCCACGCCTCCCCACGACATCATGGCCATGCCCCCGGAATGCCAGTCTATAGAAGGGGCGTGACAGCCGTCATACCCCCTCCCAAAGACTTGCATTCAGGGGGCGTGGCTGTGATGTCATGAGGGGGCGTAGCCAACCCTCGCAGCGCGAAAACGGCATTTGGAACATTTAGTACCACACTGGCCAGTGGAGTACCCCTTTAAATGGAACATCTACCACTAGGGGTTCTTTACTTTGTGATTGATGGACTTTGTTGTCTTGGGGATACCTGTTCGGGATACCTGTTACATAGCATAGTCAATTAATCAAGCTACTTATACTATTTTAGATGATTGGGTATGGTGTGATGACCTCCTTTTAGTCTGACAAGAGGAAATAAAGGAGTTTTAAAATGTTTCTAGGAGCAAGGATAAAAAACCTTTATCGTAGATGGCAGCAAATTCTTTCTAACCCTCCTTCCATCCCTGTTTGCCACTTTAGACAATCAATCCCATCCATACATTAAAGAATTTGCCACCTATTTCTCTTGTAAAGTACTAAAGAGGAATTGAACAGTTAGGGCTCATTCCCACTACAAAAGTTCTGTCCGAAATATCCAAGATATTCCGGACAGCGATTCCATCTGTAGCGTGTGCTAGCAAAACAGTTAGGGCTCATTCACACTATAAAATCTCCGCCTGGAATACCCCAAGTATTCCAAGTAAAGATTCCATCTATAAGCGCTCCGGAATGCGCTGTCTCAATAGACGGCAATGCATTTCAGAGCGGATTCTTTTGATGGTGTCTGGAGTCCGGAATCTCTGGAGCAGACGTTCTGTGGTGTGAGAGGTGCAGCAGAATCCAATTGAAAACAATGGAAGGCCATTTATGAGTGTAATTCCCCATAGGTTACAGCAAAATGTAGAATACTCAGCAGAGTTACACCCTGTGATCAGCTTGTGAGCTAGGAACCCATTATAAATTGATTGCCCTAATGTGGTGTCCTGTAGCCGGGTCACCTTTTGCCACTCTGAATACTGTTCGTGTGGCTTCAGCCTCAAAGGTCTCCAGCTCTGTCTTAAATTCCAGGCCCAGGCAGAGATTACTGTGAAGCAACCTTTCATGGGATTTTGCTGCACCATGCACACTGCTAAAAAATTTTTGGCGGAAAGATCTTCTGTAGAAATTCAAATTCCGGATTCAAATTCTGGACTCTTCATAGCAGAATGGGCCCTTACAGTGTTAGGTGATATCAATAGAGAAGACAATAGCTGAAGCGCACAGTGCAGCCACCACCTCCCTGTGTAATGACCACTTCAAAGGTCACAGAGTATGCCCAATAATGTTTACCATTCAATTAAATTGGAAAGCTTCTCTCTATTGTTGCATCAGAATATAAAAACAGATTAAACAAAAACAAAGTGTTTCAGTATATCGCTCTAATCAGTAAAAAAAATGTGATACATTCCCTTCGAATTATTTCCCAAAGTAGAACACGATGAAAATGGACTAAACAGTTTGCACAATTGTACAGATTTCTGTTACACATCAAAAGAAAAAAGGTTTAACAGTGCTCAAAAATTGCCCTTAGAAAATTTATTTAGAGTTAAAAAGAAACAGTGATCCCATTACACTGGCTATATCCAGCCATAGGAAAACGTGACTGACAGCATCCAGAAACACAGACTGACATGTTTCGTGTTATCTCCGACATTTATAATTGCCACACTTTGACCCTGGAAGAGGTGTATGTCAGAGATCTCTGCAAGGGTCAATACGTTGCAATAATACGTAGGGGATGCCAAAAATATGTCAGTTTGTGCTACTGGATGCTGTCAATCACATTATTATAGTACATACTGGTTACTATAATTAAAGGTGTATTCATGAGAATTTACTAAGAACCCATGCACACTAAGGATTTTCCATTCGGAATTAAAGGAGTATTTCGGCTAAAGACATCTTATCCCCTATCCAAAGGATAGGGGATAAGATGTCTGATGCCAAGGGGGGGCACTGCTGGGACCCCCTGTAATTTCCGTGCAGCACCTGCATTCTATGACGGGCTGCTGCTCCAGTCTCTGAAACCTCTGTGTTTCCGGGACTGGAGACGTGATGTCACGCCATGCCCCCTCATGATGTCACACCCCACCCCCTCCATTCATGTCTATGGGAGGGGGCGTGACAGCCATTACACACCCTCCCATAGACAGGATTGGAGGGGGTATTCAAATTTAGTGAGGAAGTTCCTCATTGAGTCTCCACATTGTACATTGGCCTTAACTGTGCGAAAAAAAAATCTATACTTGTGGGTGTGAGGAAGGATTATTTTCAATTTTACTGTGTCTAGAGCACAGGTAGGTAGGCAAAACATTATCCTGAATGCCCCTTAACCCCTGGAGGACATGGGACGTAAATGTACCTCATGACTGCCTGGTACTGATGCACTATTATGTACATTTAGGTCCTGCAGTGTTAAGACTCTATGAAGGGAGCATAGCAACTGCACATTGTCTCATAGATAGCTGTGAGTACCGGCTGATGTCAGCAGTCCATGACTTACTGCAAAAGGGGGACATCAGCCACCATACTGATGTCTTAGGAAACCGTGAGCAATTCTGATCATGGCATCTAAAGACTTAATTTACATGTGCTTGGTGGCTTAGTGGTCACATTGCCCCCCCCCCCCCCCCCACAGCAGGACAGCCAGAAGCGTATTAACCCCTTAAGGACCAAGCATTTTTCCGTTATTGCACTTTGGTTTACTCCTCCTTACCTTTTAAAAATCATAACCCTTTCAATTTTGCACCTAAATATCCGAATGATGGCTTTTTGTTTTGTGTCACCAATTCTACTTTGTAATGACATCAGTAATTTCACCCAAAAATCTACGGGGAAAAAAAAAATCCTTGTGCGACAAAATTGAAGAAAAAACACAATTTTGCAACTTTTGGTGGATTCCGTTTCTACGCAGTACATTTTTCGGTAAAATGACACCTTATCTTTATTCTGTAGGTCCATACAATTAAAATGATACCCTACTTATATAGGTTTGATTTTGTCGTACTTCTGGAAAAAATCATAACTATATGGAGGAAAATGAATACATTTAAAAATGTCCTCTTCTGACCCCTATAACTTTTTTATTTTTGAGGGTTCATATTTTGTACCGTGATATGAAGTTTTTATTGGTAACATTTTTGTTTTAATCCGACTTTTTGATCACTTTTATAAATTTTTTTATGGTATAAAAAGTAACCAAAAATACACTATTTTGGACCGTGGAATTTTTTTTGCGTGTACACCATTGACCGTGAGTTTAATTAACAATATATTTTTATAAATATATATTTACGCACGCATCGATACCACATATTTTTTGTTTTTTATTTACTTTTTGATTTTAAATGGGAAAAGGAGAGTGATTCAGACTTTTATTAGGGAAGGGGTTAAATCACATTTATGAACTTTATTTTTTTTTTTTTACACTTTTTTTTTGCAATGTTATAGCCCCCATAGGGGACTATAACATGTGTTACACTGATTGCTAGCACTGTTCAATGCTATGCCAGCATAGCATTGATCAGTGTTATCTGCGCTTGAATTCTCAAGCCTGGATCTCATGCTCGGAGTAATCAAATGTCGATCGGACAGTGTGGAGCATGGTAGAAAGCCTCCTGCTGTCCTCTCAGCTGTTCAGGACGCCGTGAGTTCACCGCGGCAGTCCCCACCAGATCCGCTGAGCTAACCGGCAGCATATTCTCCCGTTTTAGACACCGCAATTAACTTTGATCGCGGCATCTAAAGGTTTAATACCGGACATCAGCACGATCGGCGATGTCCTGTATTAGCCGCGGGTCCCGGTTATTGATAGCAACCGGGACCCCGTAGATACGAAACGCACTTAGAAGCTTCACAGATCGGGAGCAGTCCACGGATGTAAATATACGTCCGTGGTCATTAAGGGTTAAAAAAAGTTAAAAAAAACATATGAGCCCCTCTCTAAAAAATTTAAATAACCCTCCTTTTCCCATTTTGCAAGTAAAAAATGTGTATCGTACATACCTCACATTAAATGCGGTATGTCCACCCCTCACATTATATATACAGTATATCCCATAAGTGATTCCATCCCTCACATTATATATACAGTATCTCCCATAAGTGAGTCCACCCCTCACATTATATATACAGTACATCCCATAAATGAGTCCACCCCTCACATTAGATACAGTGTCTCCCATAAGTGAGTCCACCCCTCACATTATATATACAGTATATCCCATTAGTGAGTCCACTCCTCACATTATATACGGTATATCCCATAAGTGAGTCAACCCTCACATTATATATACAGTATCTCTAATAAGTGAGTCCACCCCTCACATTATATACAGTATCTCCCATAAGTGAGTCCACCCCTTCCATTATATACAATGTCTCTCATAAGTGAATCCACCTCTCACATTGTATACAGTATTTCCCATAAGTGAGTCCACTCCTCGCATTATATATAGTAGCTCCCATAAGTAAGTCCACTCCTCACATTATATATATATATATATATATATATATATATATATATATATATATAGTATCTCCCATAAGTGAGTCTCCCCTCAAATGTATACAGTATCTCACATATGATTTATATATACAATTTTTTCTTTATTCTTATTCTTATTCTTATTATTTTTATTTTCATTTTCTTTATATCTTAATTTTTATTTTTCTATGTTACATATGTGATGTCCCAGTACAGGACATGGTCCTGTACTACCCTCAGGTTGAGACCCTCAGTGACCTGGGAGCACCCCTGCAAGGTCTCCCCCTGTTGTTCCATAATGTTGTGTATATCACTTTAATGCCTAGACAGTCTCCTAATGTATAGGTAGTACAAAGGACCTGTGGGAGGTCTAAAGGACCTGTGTAAGTCTGTCACATGTTATGTTACATGATTTGTTGTCACATGTTCTCCCAGAGAGCACCAGCTTAACCTATGACCCGCAGCTTGACCAATGGGCTTTAGTCTAGCTCCCCACTATATTAAGGGGTGTCCATTACAATTCACTCTCTTTCTTTACTGAGAACCAGCCAGTGCAAGTGATCAGCATCTGGAAGACCCCAAAAGCTACAGTCATTCCAGTAAGTCTCAACTCTATGTCTGCTGTCACTGAAACTAGTCAGGTCCTGCATACAGTCAAGTCAAGTCCAATCTTGAGCTAAGTTAATTACAAGTTTATTGGTCCAGCAAGCTGCGAGGTCCTTCTGGGTCTTGGCCACCTCTCTGAGAAATCTGGCCTTAGCTGTGAACATAATTCCATCTGTCTTCTACTCAGTAAAGCCTCCGTTTGACCATAACTGGTTGTGGACTCTCATTTCCCTACTAGCAACTGGGATAGTGGAGAAACCGGACGTGTCGGGGTCCCGGAACCCTAAAACCGCACTGGCATCACGAACACTAGGGGTTAACAACATCTTGCCCCCAAGGTTAATACCATCTGATCCCACCATTAAAACCGCTACACCCATGGTCCCGCCATACACCTGTGTGCCTTAACTACTCAGCCACCCAGTCAAATCAAGTCAGGCCACCCATTAACAGGATACGGGTGTGTGCCAAAGGCAAGTTGCCGCAAGTCCTTCCCCCCAAGTCTGAACTGTGTTTAATAAAGAAACGCATCCAGTTGCGACAAAGTGTGCGCCAGCAAAGTATACAAAACTGTATTGTTAAAGTTTGTTTATACTGTGGCAGAGATAAAAGTATTGGGAAAGGTGAAAGAGAGGCTGTTAATCGTCACAAATTAAATGTGTCAAGTCTGTACCTGAAGGGGTTAAACAGAGTTCAGTGTTTCCCGCGCGCGGGAACACACATGTAAACACACATGGCAAACTACAATGCTCAGAAGAGAAGGAGCGCCATTAAGCTTTTGGAGAGAGAATTTGGTTGGAATAGAAGTCGGGGGCTATGTGCGCTTACAAATCCCCCGTGGTGCCAGAACAGTAGACACCCCCCCCCACACATGTGACCCCATTTTGGAAACTACACCCCTCACAAAATTTAATAACGGGTGCAGTGAACATTTCCACTATAGTTGGACGTGAAAATAAAAAATTTGATTTTTTTCACTTAAATGCTGGTGTTACCCCAAATTTTTCATTTTCACAAGGGGTAATAGGAGAATAAGCTTCCCAAAATTTGTAACCCCATTTCTTCTGAGTAGGGAAATACCCCATGTGTGGATGTAAAGTGCTCTGCGGGCAAACAATGTTTAGAAGAGAAGGAGCGCCATTGAGTTTTGGAGAGAGGATTTGGTTGGAATAGAATTCGGGGGCCATGTGTGTTTACAAAGCCCCCCGTGGTGCCAGAACAGTGGACCCCCCCCCACATGTGACCCCATTTTGGAAACTATACCCCTCACAGAATTTAATAAGGTGTGCAGTGAGCATTTACACCTCACTGGCATTTGATAGATCTTTGGAACAGTGGGCTGTGCAAATGAAAAATAAAATTTTTCATTTTCACGGACCATTGTTCCAAAAATCTGTCAGACACCTGTGGGGTGTAATAGCTCACTGCACCCCTTATTAAATTCTGTTAGGGGTGTAGTTTGCAAAGTGGGGTCACATGTGGGGTAGGGGTCCATTGTTCTGGCACTATGGGGGCTTTGTAAACACACATGGCCTTCAATTTCTGACACATTCTCTCTCCAAAAGCCAAATGGCGCTCCTTCTGTTCTGAGCATTGTAGTTTGCCCGCAGAGCACTTTACATCCACATATGGGGTATGTTCTTACTCAGAAGAAATGGGGCTACAAATTTTGGGGGTCTTTTTTTCCTTTTACCGCTTTTGAAACTTAAAAGTGCAGGGCAACACCAGCATGTTAGTGTAAAAAATTTAATTTTTTTACACTAACATGCTGGTGTAGACCCCAACTTTACCTTTTCATAAGGGGTAAAAGGAGAAAAAGCACCCCCAAATTTGTAACACAATTTTTCCAGAGTATGGAAATACCCCCTGTTGCCTTGAAATACGACAGGGCTCCAAAGTGAGAGAGCGTCATGTGCATTTGAGGCCTAAGAGCGCTCCCCCTCCTCTCTTCCTGCCCAACCCGAGACTCGCGGGACGAGTCCGCACGCGTGTCTCGGGCGTTGCTCCAGCCGTTCCGTCTGGCCCTGAGTGCTCCCCATCTTGTGACCCCGGCGGCTCCGGGACTCTCTATGAGAGACGCGCCCGCATCCGAGGCCCGAGCGTCCACTCACCTCCTCGCTCCTCTGCTCCCCATGTTCGCCAGCGTGTACGCCCCTGCCTCCTAGGGCGTGTGCGACAGCTCTGTAAAATTTAAAGGGCCAGTGCACCACTAATTGGTGATTGTGTAGTTTGACCCTATTTAACCCTGCACTTCCTTTAACCCTTGCCGGATCTTTGTGCTTAGTGCCCTAAGGAAAGCGTTTCTGAGTTTGTGCCATATTAGTGTTTTAACCTCAAGCTTGTGACCTGACTTTGCTCCTTTGCCACCTGCCTTCTGACCTTGTGCCTCTGACCCGATTTTGCTCCTTTGCCACCTGCCTCCTGAGCTTGTGCCTGTGACCGGACTATGCTTCTTTGCTGCCAGCCTTCTGACCCGTACTACGTCCGACTATGCTTCTTCTCCATGCCAAGTTAATCTGGGTATCCTGTGTGGATGTATCGTGCCAGGGATAGCGACCTGAGTGCTGCCTTAGACTCCGCTCCCTGGTGTGGTTAAACCTTTGTCGACACAGGTCAACAGATCCACTTTCCAACCATCTACGCGGTAAGACCATTACAAGGGATTGTGAAGTCCTATTGTCTCCTCATGCTGCTGCCAGCTCCAGGCTGTGTCATTCAGCCATTATATGGTTTATTGATGCTGCTTGGGCCTGGGACATTACCCAAAAAGGTTTATGGTACCATAAATCTTCAATTTAAATTTGAAAATTCATTTTTTAATCTTAGGGATTATGAAGCCCTATTGTCTCCTCTTGCTGCCGCCAATTCCAGGCTGTGTCATTCTGCCAGATTATGGTCTCCTCATGCTGCTTCCACCTCTAGGCTCTGTCATTGTGCCGCCATGTGACTCCTTATTACCGTATTTATCGGCGTATAACATGCACTTTTTAGGCTAAAATTTTTAGCCTAAAGTCTATGTGCATGTTATACGCCGATAAGCCGCTGCAGTTCAATGATTTAAAGCGGGCGCTTTAAATCAATGAACTGCAGCGGCTTTGCAGGTGCAGAGACAGCCAGCGCTGCTGGCTTCTCTGCCCCTGCCTGCCCTGGGGTCTAGAGCCCTGCTGCCGGCCCTTCTCTCCCCCTGGCTATCGGCGCCGCTGCCCGTTCTCTCCCCCTGACTATCGGTGCTGGCGCCCCATTGCCGGCGCCGATAGCCAGGGGGAGAGAAGCGGCGCCGACAGCCAGGGGGAGAAAAGGGGCAGCGGCACCCATTGCCGGCGCCGCTGCCCCGTTGCCTCCCCCCATCCCCGGTTGCATAATTACCTGTTGCCGGGGTCGGGTCCGCTCTGCTTCAGGCCTCCGGTGTGCTTCCCCTGCGTCGTTGCTATGTGCTGCACGGCGCAGCGCATGACGTCAGTATGGGGGGAGGCAACGGGGCAGTGGCGCCGGCAATGGGTGCCCCTGTCCCTTCTCTCCCCCTGGCTGTCGGCGCCGCTGCCCCATTGCCGGCTCCGCTTCTCTCCCCCTGGCTATCGTCGCCGGCAATGGGGCGCCGGCACCGATAGTCAGGGGGACAGAACGGGCAGCGGCGCCGATAGCTAGGGGGAGAGAAGGGCCGGCAGCAGGGCTCTAGACCCCAGGAAACGCAGGGGGAGAGAAGCGGGCAGCGACGGCCTCTCTCCCCCTGCCTTTCCTGGGGGTGTATCGGGGTATACACGCGCACACACGCACCCTCATTTTACCATGGATATTTGGGTAAAAAACTTTTTTTACCCAAATATCCTTGGTAAAATGAGGGTGCGTGTTATAGGCCGGTGCGTGGTATACCCCGATAAATACGGTAGATTGGGTTTTGTGGTCATACAGTATTAGTTCAAAGTAAACACTGGGACATTAAATCTTGGGACATTGATAATCTAATATTAATCTTAAATTTAAAAAATCTATGTAATCTTTTCAAGATAAGGCCCTATGGTCATCAATGTCATATTACATGTGGAATTATCACAAGAATCCAAAGAAACAGCTTGGAACAATAACAATGAACCATAACTGATTAAATTAAACATTTGCACTTTCACAGTCAGGGCGGCGCTGAGAGGCAGGGGCTGGAAAAAGGTGGTGTCTCGTCTTGCAGAGGACCACCAACTTGATGCCCACCAGAATGGGTAATCAAAAAATGTAAATAAATTTAAATTAAATTGAATAAAAATTACATAAAAAAACTGCCACATCCAGAGGCTCTACGGTGGGCTCTTCAGTGATTCTAATAGCAATGCCTGTAATCTGCATGTCATACTGAACAGTATTATTTCACTAACATAGCACACTCCCTATGCGTATTAGGACAAGGCAAAGTGTTCTAAACCCCTATTGAGCCTCTCTGCAGGCCAGAAATAGCTGTTCTTAATAGCAATTCACCACAAAAAAATTTGTTCCAAACCAAATTCTTTTAGAAATTTTTCAGAGATTCGCTCATCTCTAATATATATATATATATATATATATATATATATCAACAGAAGAATACAGCAGCACACTGCCAGCACAAGGATATATAAGTGAAACATGAATATGCAGTTAAAACATGGAGAGCTATACAGCTATGGTGTAATAGATGCAAATGTGAAACTATGAAATAGTGAGGCACTTAGCTCGCAAATTTGTCTCCGCCGGCGGTCAAATAGCTTGGACCATCCCACCGCGATAAGGTGGCAACATTGGGAAGGACCCTACACTGTAAATATGCCTCTGTGTGAACAGTTGAGTAAGCATGGCAGGGTCTGGAACATCCAAGACACCTTATATACACACCTGATAGAGCCAACATGGAAGTAGCCACTCCCCCGTATGTGCAATACAGACAAAGAATAAGTCAGCCAGCACTTTAGTTGATACTAAACTATTATATGGACCTGGCCTGCAGGTGCACGCTACTAGGCTAGATATACAGCAACAGAAGAATACAGCAGCACACTGCCAGCACAAGGATATAGGTGAAACATGAATATGCAGTTAAAACATGGAGAGCTATACAGCTATGGTGTAATAGATGCAAATGTGAAACTATGAAATAGTAAGGCACCAAGCTCGTATATATATTTATTTATGTGTGTGTACATATATTAATATATGAAAATTTATAATGTGAGGGGTGAGCCCATTTATGAGATACTGTATAAATTAAACTGATATAACAGATAAATGGTGCCTCAAAGCATCATATTAAAGGTCCTGCAATGCTCATGGTAACGGCCCTTATTAGCGTCTATCAGCAGGCTACGATGCCCCAACCTACCATCATGCTCCATTTAATATCCAGGGCTTTTAGTGAGAAATATCTGATCTCAGCTCATAACAACTCAGAACAGCAATTCTAAAATTGGAAAAAGCAAAATGGCTTCCACAGCAGGTAAAAAAAGTTAAAAATATAGTACTTAAAAAATGTAATTCAGTAAACACTGCTCATTATAAAAAGCAAACAAGCAATAGATTCCTTGTTAAAAACAATAAAAAAAAAAACTGCAATAAGAGCGGAGGTGTTGCCAGCAGCACAACTCTAACCTGCAACTTTCCATCATGGTGCCGGGGATGAGATGAAAACCCACTAATGATTCTTGAGTCAGTCTTCTCCGACCAGAAGATTTCGTGCTGTTTCTCTGTTGATGTCGCTTTTTTGTACAGTAATTGGATTTGGCATTGATCAGGTTGTTTGCTAATTTCCTTACTTCACTGAAAAAATAATGATGGTGTTTGTTGGTAATGAGACTTCCCTAATCCAATGTATTTTACTAGATGCAAATAAATAGACGTTTTACTTCTCAGCATATGCACTAGCTTAAGGCACCATATAAATACATAATTAATTGAAATCCATTCGGCTATTGCACCGATATATTTTTTCCTTAGTAAAAATTAATAAAAGCAACAAAACTCGATTTAAACCTGTCCCCTGTGTATTCATCAAATTGAAGTAACCAACCAGTTAGTATCACTATACCATGGCAGGGTTGTATTGTAAAGTCCTATGACACAATTTTCTGTAATGAAAAACAGGTCGGAATATTTTTGAAGTATTGCAAAATTAGGGGTATATCCAACATAAGGAAAATGTAGTAATTAAGTGCCATACAGTAATGGACATGCTTACCAAGGATCTGTGCTTGTGTTGGTGGTAAATCATCATGTCCTGTGTCCCCATCATGCTTCTGGCTTGTTTTAGGGAACTAGCTACTTCCCGTTTCTGTGGCCTTCCTCAGACTCCTATCCCCAGGATCTTTTGTTTCAAGGTGGGAGGTGATTTGTTTCCCTCCCCCACATTTGTTACCCCACCCAGCACAGCCAGGGCCGGACTGGTCTACCGTGTTACCGGAAAATTCCCGAAATGCCGACCGCCCAGTGGTCTGGCGGGGGCTGCCCGTGACTGGCCACCCGGTGACCGCTCAAACACACAAGGTCCCAACTTTAATATCAGGACCTTGTGTGCATCAGCCACAAAGTGGAGCTAGGAGCTATAAGCCCCCAGCCTCGACACTCAGTCCCCAGTACCTGCTGGAAGGCCGCACACAGTGTCTATAACGGCAATGGCGGCACAATGATGTCATATGACTGTGCCGACGATGGCATGACATAGATGTTCTGTGTGGACTGGAAAGGAGGCTGTTACTGCTACTGCCTAAAAGAGGATGCTACTACTACTACCTAAAATGGGCTGCTACTACTAGTACCTAAATAGGGCTGCTACTACTACTACCTAAAGGGGGGCTGCTACTACTATCTAAAGGGGGCTTCTATTACCACCTAAAGGAAGGCTGCTACTACTTTATATACGGGGCTGCAACTATACAGGGGTGCAATTATCTACAATGGGACCTACCTACAGGTAGTATCCCCTACTTATAGAAGGCTGCTACTGCCTACAGGGAGTAACTACCTAAAGGGGGCAGCTAACAACACGGGCACCTACTTATTTAGGCCACCTGTATAATAGGGGAACCACATGACCTGTCAACTAGGGATCGACCGATTATCGGTTTGGCCGATATTATCGGCCGATAATCACGATTTTGGGCATTATCGGTATCGGCAATTACCTTGCCAATAAGCCGATAATGCAAAGCCAAAATTATAGGTAATGTTGGTCTCAGTATACAGGATTTGGTCAGTAACAGTATGATGGTAATATGAATGGTGAGAAAATCCCTTCTTGTATACTGGTATTATTGGTAATATTGGTCTTAGTATACAGGATTTGGGCAGTAATAGTATGATGCTAATATGTATGTTGATAATATTCTTTCTTGTATACTGGTATTATTGATAATATTGGTCTCAGTATCCTGGATTTGGTCTGTAAAAGTATTATGGTAATATGTAGGGTGATAGTATTTGCTCCTTGTATACTGGCATTATTGGTCTTAGTATACAGCATGATGGAAATAGATGGTAACAGTTTGATAGATAGATGTATAGTGTACCGTAAAGTGATAAATCTGGGCGTCGCTGCTGAGTGGGGCTAGTATGCAATTGGTTCCAGGGCTGGTTTTGATCCCCAGTCCAGCCCTGAGCACAGCCAGGCTCCCTTTGATCACATGACTTGCCTGACATCACCTGACAAACAAGCTGTGGAACTGCATGATGACGAATGCACGCACATGCACGCACATGCACGCACATTATTTTTATGGTGTACACTGTGCGCTAAAAGTGATGTTATATTTATTCTTTGGCGATACCCATTTTATATCGCTTTCTAGGTTCTTTTTCCTTTTCTGAGCAAAATAATTTTTCTGCCATTCATTTTCCAACATTCCAATATTTTTTGTCCAACACCATTAGGGGCTTATTTTTTGTGGGATGAGCTGTACTTTTTATTGCTATCATTTTTGTTATATGTGCTACCTTTTGATCTTTTTTATTCCTCTATTTGTACCAAAATTGGCGAATTTTGTGCTTTTTTGTTGTTGTTTTTTTTAATGGCGTTCATCATGTGGGATAATTTACATTAGAGTTTCATAGAACATCATTACAGATGTGGCAAAACCTATTATGTATATGATTTGTATTTTTCATCTTTTTTGATGATAATACAAGGCTTTATTGGGAAAGGGGCATTTTTTTTTTTTTACACTTTGTACTTTTACTGAAGAACTTTTTATAAATTTTTTTTACAATTTTTACAGGTTATACTATGCTGCAATACATTTGTACTGCAGCACAGTATGACCCGATCAGCTGCACACAGTACAGCATGCGCAATCCAGCCTGTTGCTGGATCTCACAGGCTTCCATAGCAAGCAGACAGGGGGTCATGATCTGACCTCCTGTTGCCATAGCAACCAACGACAACCCGCGATCGTATCACGGCGCCGCCGTTGGTGAACAGGTGGAGCACACTCCCCCTGTCAAAACCATAGATGCCGTGATCAGGATTGATCATGGCATCTATGGGGTTAATGCTGCCGGGATTGGTGAGATCGCGGCCCCAGCAGCTGCGGCAGGACTCCGGCTGTGGTTGACAGCCGGGTCCCACTGCCGATCTCCTGCGCTGCCCGCGGCAGTGCAGGAAATCGTTAGGACGTATGCATACGTTCCAGCCCGCGAACGTGTCAGGTGCTGGGACTTAAGCATACATCCTATAGCGGGAAGGGGTTAAGAGTGGGGAACCAAATACAGAATTAACCCTTGTATTAACATTTCAACCCTGCTTTTTAAACTTTTAATTCTGACTTACTTAGTTTTAAAGTTAGGATATATAAAAGGAAAATTCTGTTATTTTTACCGTAGATACCAAAACATACAGTATCAGTTCGTTGATCCAAGGCCATATTCCTTACTTCTTTAGATGTCTTTTGGAGCATGCGTGGTAAAAAACCTATTCAGGTTTACTGAAGGTTGTTGGTAAATAATAAAACCATAAAGTCTTAAGAAAAACAGGATCTTTAGCTGTTCCCTTCCCTGGGTGCTCCCATAAAAAACAGGCAAAGGTGTACTCCAAAAGTAACTTATTTAAATGATAAATAAAAAATACTAAGTACAAGTAACCCCACTAGAGCAACACATTTCTGATCCACAAAGGACACTTCATCAGGTAGATGCACATGACTGGAAATTCAGGTAGAAGACAGACATGGTGCACATCTACAATCTTGCACAATGATCCAATTGCTTCTCAGCATAATTTCAAAAACTAACAGGTTGTTAGTATATACGTTTTGATCAAAAAGTACAAAGCCCACTCGCCACGTCAAGGCCACCTATTTAGAGTGGGTTCCGAACGTCCCTAGCATAAAATGGCGTAGCACTGGGCGGCGACCACCACTGCCGCGACACCAGTGCCAACAGGGGGAATGACCCACTGGCAGAGAGGCCCCAATGCCACTCAAACCAGTCCATGGGTCGTATCTCCCCGCAGATACGGCGCCACAGCAGCAACAGATGTCGGACAGCACCACACCAGTGTGAACAGGATGCTACAGCTCACTTACCATGCTCTCCCAGTCAGACTGGGAGGCTGCTAGGAAAGAAATGGCCCATGTGTAGCTAACTACTACTTATATAGGGTTGGGTTGAGGGGGTGGGGAAGAGTGCAGACACATGTTCAAAAAAAAAAAAAGAGGGGATAGAAAACACAATGTGAATTCAGGTAGAAGACAGACATGGTGCACATCTACAATCTTGCACAATGATCCAATTGCTTCTCAGCATAATTTCAAAAACTAACAGGTTGTTAGATGGCCTTGACGTGGCAAGTGGGCTTGTACTTTTTGATCAAAAATGTATACTAACAACCTGTTAGTTTTTGATATTATGCTGAGAAGCAATCAGATCATTATACAAGATTGTAGATGTGCACCATGTGTGTTTTCTACCCGAATTCACACTGTGTTTTCTATCCCCTCCTTTTTTTATTTGTTTGAACATGTGCTGCACTCTTCCCCACCCCCTCAGCCCAACCCTATATAAGTAGTAGTTAGCTACACAAGGGCCATTTCTTTCCTAGCAGCCTCCCAGTCTGACTGGGAGAGCATGGTAAGTGAGCTATTACACCTTGTTCACACTGGTGTGGTTCTGTGTGGCGTCCGTTGCTGCCGTGGCGCCGTGTCTGCGGGGAGGTGCAACCCATAGACTGGTTTGAGTGGCATTGGGGCCGCTCTGCCAGTGGGTCGTTTCCCCCCCGTGGGCACTGGTGTCGCGGCGGTGGTGGTCGCCGCCCAGTGCTACGCCATTTTATGCTAGGGACGTTAGGGATCCACTCTAAATAGGTGGCCTTGACATGGCGAGTGGGCTTGTACTTTTTGATCAAAAATGTATACTAACAACCTGTTAGTTTTTGATATTATGCTGAGAAGCAATCAGATCATTATACAAGATTGTAGATGTGCACCATGTCTGTTTTCTACCCGAATTCTCAGATGCACATGACTGATGAAGAGTCTATTATGGACAAGTAACGCGTTGCTCTACTGGGGTTACCTGTACTTTCTATTTTTAATTTATTGTTTTAATGCATAATTTTTAGATTACACCTATACCTGGTGTTTTGGCAAAAAATATCTGACTTAGTCCCCACAAGTACACTAATACTTGGTACAGACCAGGAGAAGTGCCCCACCAAAAGGTCCTGTTTTCTTTATAATATTTATTTATGGCTTTATGAGACTTTATGGTTTTACTTTGTTCCCAACCTTGAACTAGCATATGGTGGATCTCAAGGCTGTTGACCCAATATAAACTATACACCCTGATCTAGATGTTGTGCTCTCAGAACAATAAAGTCTGGTATTGGGCAAACTAGATGGGCCAAATGGTTCATATCTGTTGACACATTGTATGTTTTAGTAAATGCAATGCATATCAATCTTTCTCATACAATACTGCGCTAGGAGTGCACTCGTTTTTTCATCTACTTAAGTGCTATTTGTGGACAATAAGAACCCTTTCAGGTAGTCTAAACTGGTCAGAGCTAAATTCATATAACGGAATCCACCAGAAAACAGGGTCTTATCTACACAGTAGTCCCTTAAAGGGGTACTCTGCCTCTAGACATCTTATCTTCTATCCAAAGGATAGGGGATAAGATGTCTGATTGTGGGGGTCCCACTGGGGACCCCTGCAATCTCCCTGCTGCACCTGGCATTTATTTAAAGTGTCGGGTGCAGTGCCGACGGCTCGTGAAGCCATGGCCACGCCCACTCATGGCCACGTCCCCTCAATGCAAGTCTATGGGAGGGGGAGTGACAGCCCTAATGTCCCCTCCCAGAGACTTACATTGAGGGGGCATGACTGTGACGTCACGAGCCTCCGCCCCGCATCGCCAGTCATCCGGCATGGAGCGAATTTCGCTCCGTGCACCGGATGTTTGGGGTGCTGCAGCCTTTAGATAGGGGATAAGATGTCTAGGGGCGGAGTACCCCTATAAGAATAATCTTTTATGTTTTTGTATAGAAAACTGGGCCTCAGACCTGGGAAACAGTTCACACTACCTCTCCAAACATTCCTAAAAAGCTTTGAAATGTTCTTTCAGCTACATTGTTTTATTTTCCTGTCTGTGTCTATAAGTGCACTAGAGAAGGAGCCAGGATGATAAAGCGACTATCATCGAGAGCCTGTTCAGGCCACTATTAGTACTGTAAGTATTTAAAAGAGTTTTCCAGGTTCAGACACCAGGAGATACAAATATGAATATCATTGTTTTGTGATACACTTGTTATGCTTTTTTTCAATTTCTGTGCTGCCCCCTTTTCAGGTGCTGCATCTGATACGTAAATATTACACTATAGGATATCCTATGAATGATTGTTGCATAACCCAACTGAGTGGTGAAACCTGGTGTGACCATATGACTGTTATTATGGCACTGTGCAGGGGCGTAGCTATAAAGGTAGCAGAGGTCGCAGTCGCACCGGGGCCCTGGTGCCTAAGGGGGCCCCAAAGCATATCTGCCCCATTAGAGACCAGTAATATAATTGGCATATGGGGCCCTGTTGCAGATTTTGCATCGGGGCCAGAAGCTACAAGCTACACCTCTGGCACCGTGACTTATTCTATATACCCTATGGCACTGGGCTGTTATAATTGATAACATATGTGTACTTTCGTTGCTGCTTTTTTATCTGCACAACAATTGACACTATAAAATATACACAATATCAAGAAGATGAACAGAATGCACCCGTAAGTAATTTGCTTAAAAAATTTTATTCAGTAAAAGCAGACAGCGTACAGCGGGTAGATTCAGTGAAGCAACCTCGCGGCAACAGACTGTTTCCTGCGCCCAAGCGCACTTCCTTGGGCCACCAGTCTACGTCACTGCTACCAGGTATGTACCTGGTGGGTGGTATAGACTACTGAGGATATAGATTAAGAACTTGGGGTGTCATCTTACTATATCATAGTTACTAAAAATAATAGGTTCCACCCGTAAGATTGTACGGAAATGCCCCAGGGATGTCCCTAAAACATCTACTTTTGCATAGAGTTTACATAACCTTAATACCTTTTGTGGCTTGGTTTGCAAGATTGTCCCAACAAAATAGGGACTGTAGACAAGTATGTTATGCACAGGTAGCACAATGGATTAGTTGTTAGTCAGCATTGAATCTGTATGTTCTTTGAGTGTTTGCATGGGTTACTTCCCATATTAATTTTTAGGGTATGTTCACACAGCGGTAGGTCCATGCGGAATTCCGCCAGAATATTAAGCACTGACATTCCGATGCAATAGAGTCAAATGAGACGGCGCATTTCTGAGCGGCCCTAGCACCCACCAGATTATTTGAATCTGCAGATTTTCCACCCATATTTTCAGGCCGCACATTTTACCCCATGTAAACATGGCCTTAGAGTATGGACGGTAACCCATGCAGATCCCAAACAATCAAAACTTTTGACAACGGACAGGTACACAAATATTCGCAAAATTTTGGTGCAACAGCCATATCTGCTACTCCAGAATGATCTAGCTAACTTTAGAGGTTTCCTGAGCTACAGTAATTATTTTCCCATTATCAATTCTCAATGATAATATTTTCTGTTATATGTTCAAATTAATTTCCAATTTATTATAAGCGAATATAAAAGGTTAAGATTATTCCATTACATTTACGGTTACATGTAACAAATGGCTCCTGAATTAGAATCAATGAATAGAACTCATTAAATGAGCACAGAAAATGCACAAAAGAACATGATAAGAGATGGAAAGGTTCTATTTTAATTTATTTTTACTTTTTGAAGACAATTGTTTAAAATATTGAATGTTTTCTGATTCGAATATATTTCTCGTGTCTCTTTCACTATATGTATTAATTCATCCAAATGTAAAAATAAATGTATGCAAGCCAAAGTCCAAATAACCTTTGTGATCTTCAAATACCAGCACATAACGTTCTTTGCATTTTTTACTGCTGATATTTCAACTTCTGCCTGTGAAAAAAAGGGGGATACAATTTCTAGCTAAGCAATGTATGAACTATCTCAAGGATACACAGATGGGGCAGCAGATTTATAAAAGTCCAGTAAGCAGATTAATCTAAGAATGAATTATGAAATTTAGGTCAGAAAAGGATGAATCCGCAATGATTTTCCATGTTATAAGTCAGTAGGCTCAGTTTGCTACAGTTGTAGTAAAGGCAGCGTAATCCATATACAGGACATGAAGGGCTCAAGGCTGCCGTCTGCTGTTAATCACCAGTGGGGATGCAGCTGCCTCGCACTTCTTTATTGCAATCTAAAAAACAGTTTTGTGCCGTTCAAAGGGTGTAAAATAGCTAGGATGTGAGATCAGCAAAAAATAAACAAACAAACCGCAAAGGGCTCCCATATCCCAGCCGGACCCGGCCCGTCTGTAATGCATTAGAATGAGCCAATCGGAGTCAAACGCTGACTCCGGACAGCTCATTTTTGGCCCGTATACAGTTCTCTAACCGGACCTAACACTGTGGTAGTTACATTCTATATACTCATCGAAGCCATACTGGTTACATTCTATATACTCATAGAAGCCATACTAGTTACATTCTATATACTCATAGAAGCCATACTAGTTACACTCTATATACTCATAGAAGCCATACTAGTTATATTCTATATACTCATAGAAGCCATACTAGTTATATTCTATATACTCATAGAAGCCATACTAGTTACATTCTATATACTCATAGAAGACATGCTAGTTACATTCTATATACTCATAGAAGCCATACCAGTTCTATTCTATATACTCATAGAAGCCATACTAGTTATATTCTTTATGCTCATAGAAGCCATACTAGTTACATTCTACATATTCATAGAAGCCATACTAGTTACATTCTACATACTCATAGAAGCCATACTAGTTATATTCCATATACTCATAGAAGCCATACTATTCACATTCTATATACTCATAGAAGCCATACTAGTTCTATTCTATATACTCATAGAAGCCATACTAGTTATATTCTATATACTCATAGAAGCCATACTAGTTACATTCTATATACTCATAGAAGCCATACTAGTTATATTCTATATACTCATAGAAGCCATACTAGTTACATTCTATATACTCATAGAAGCCATACTAGTTATATTCTATGTACTCATAGAAGCCATACTAGTTATGTATAAAGCCTGATGGGCTGTGTTTGTGCGAGGGGCGGAAGTAATTATCGCTCCCTGCACTTCCAGGTGGGGCTCATTGGGAACAGGTGGGGGGCGTGTGTATATAACTTCCCCCTCTCCTACAGGGGCGGAGCATGTGTCGTTTGTGGAACCCTCCCAACCCTCCCTTATCTTATTCCTTCACTATAGTGCATGCCCTCTATAGGCGTGCCCTCATTGCGCGGTTATGGCACAACTCAGACCGCTATGCTAGGGTAAGATCTTGTATAGGTATGTAGGCAATCTTTCCTGTCACTAGTACATGTATGGAGCCCCGATCACAAATTCTATATACTCATAGAAGCCATACTAGTTCTATTCTATATACTCATAGAAGCCATACTAGTTACATTCTACATACTCATAGAAGCCATACTAGTTACATTCTATATACTCATAGAAGCCATACTAGTTACATTCTATATAGTCATAGAAGCCATACTAGTTATATTCTATATACTCATAGAAGCCATACTAGTTATATTCTATATACTCATAGAAGCCATACTAGTTACATTCTATATACTCATAGAAGCCATACTAGTTATATTCTATATACTCATAGAAGCCATACTAGTTCTATTCTATATACTCATAGAAGCCATACTAGTTCTATTCTATATACTCATAGAAGCCATACTAGTTACATTCTACATACTCATAGAAGCCATACTAGTTACATTCTATATACTCATAGAAGCCATACTAGTTACATTCTATATACTCATAGAAGCCATACTAGTTATATTCTATATACTCATAGAAGCCATACTATTTACATTCTATATACTCATAGAAGCCATACTAGTTACATTCTATATACTCATAGAAGCCATACTAGTTACATTCTATATACTCATAGAAGCCATACTAGTTACATTCTATATACTCATAGAAGACATACTAGTTACATTCTATATACTCATAGAAGCCATACTATTTACATTCTATATACTCATATAAGCCATACTAGTTATATTCTATATACTCATAGATGCCATACTGGTTATATTCTATATACTCATAGAAGCCATACTAGTTATATTCTATATACTCATAGAAGCCATACTACTGTAGTTATATTCTATATGCTCATAGAAGCCATACTAGTTATATTCTATATACTCATAGATGCCATACTACTGTAGTTATATTTTATATACTCATAGAAGCCATACTAGTTATATTCTATATACTCATAGAAGCCATACTGGTTATATTCTATATACTCATAGAAGCCATACTACTGTAGTTATATTCTATATGCTCATAGAAGCCATACTAGTTATATTCTACATACTCATAGACGCCATACTAGTTACATTCTATATACTCATAGAAGCCATACTTTTTGCATTCTATATACTCATGGAACCCATACTAGTTATGTTCTATATACTCATAGAAGCCATACTAGTTACATTCTACATACTCATAGAAGCCATATTAGTTACATTCTATATACTCATAGAAGCCATACTAGTTTTATTCTATATACTCATAGAAGCCATACTAGTTAAATTCTATATACTCATAGAAGACATACTAGTTACATTCTATATACTCATAGAAGCCATACTATTTACATTCTATATACTCATATAAGCCATACTAGTTATATTCTATATACTCATAGATGCCATACTGGTTATATTCTATATACTCATAGAAGCCATACTAGTTATATTCTATATACTCATAGAAGCCATACTACTGTAGTTATATTCTATATGCTCATAGAAGCCATACTAGTTATATTCTATATACTCATAGATGCCATACTACTGTAGTTATATTTTATATACTCATAGAAGCCATACTAGTTATATTCTATATACTCATAGAAGCCATACTGGTTATATTCTATATACTCATAGAAGCCATACTACTGTAGTTATATTCTATATGCTCATAGAAGCCATACTAGTTATATTCTACATACTCATAGACGCCATACTAGTTACATTCTATATACTCATAGAAGCCATACTTTTTGCATTCTATATACTCATGGAACCCATACTAGTTATGTTCTATATACTCATAGAAGCCATACTAGTTACATTCTACATACTCATAGAAGCCATATTAGTTACATTCTATATACTCATAGAAGCCATACTAGTTTTATTCTATATACTCATAGAAGCCATACTAGTTAAATTCTATATACTCATAGAAGCCATACTAGTTACATTCTATATACTCATAGAAGCCATACTAGTTACATTCTATATACTCATAGAAGCCATACTAGTTACATTCTATATACTCATGGAAGCCATACTAGTTACACTCTATATACTCATAGAAGCCATACTGGTTACATTCTATATACTCATAGAAGACATACTAGTTACATTCTATATACTCATAGAAGCCATACTGGTTACATTCTATATACTCATAGAAGCCATACTAGTTACACTCTATATACTCATAGAAGCCATACTGGTTACATTCTATATACTCATAGAAGCCATACTAGTTACATTCTATATACTCATAGAAGCCATACTATTTACATTCTATATACTCATAGAAACCATACTAGTTACATTCTATATACTCATAGAAGCCATACTAGTTACATTCTATATACTCATAGAAGCCATACTAGTTAGATTCTATATACTCATAGAAGCCATTCTGTTTACATTCTATATACTCATAGAAGCCATAATAGTTACATTCTATATACTCATAGAAGCCATACTAGTTATATTCTATATACTCATAGAAGCCATACTAGTTACATTCTATATACTCATAGAAGCCATACTAATATATTTCATATACTCATAGAAGCCATACTAGTTACATTCTATATACTCATAGAAGCCATACTAGTTACATTCTATATACTCATAGAAGCCATACTAGTTACATTCTATATACTCATAGAAGACATACTAGTTATATTCTATATACTCATAAAAGCCATACTAGTTACATTCTATATACTCATAGAAGCCATACTAGTTACATTCTATATACTCATAGAAGCCATACTAGTTACATTCTATATACTCATAGAAGCCATACTAGTTACATTCTACATACTCATAGAAGCCATACTAGTTATATTCCATATGCTCATAGAAGCCATACTGGTTACATTCCATATACTCATAGAAGACATACTAGTTACATTCTATATACTCATAGAAGCCATAATAGTTACATTCTATATACTCATAGAAGCCATACTGGTAATATTCTATATACTCATAGAAGCCATACTAGTTATATTCTGTATACTCATAGAAGCCATACTACTGTAGTTATAGTCTATATGCTCATAGAAGCCATCCTAGTTACATTCTATGTACTCATAGAAGCTATACTAGTTACATTCTATATACTCATAGAAGCCATACTAGTTACATTCGATATACTCATAGAAGCCATACTAGTTATATTCTATATACTCATAGAAGCCATACTAGTTATATTCTATATAGTCATAGAAGGCATACTAGTTACATTGAATCCTTTTGAAATGATCTTGTTTGGAATAGAGGATAAATAAAACTATTTAATTCCCTAATTTTTCATAGGTTAATAGAAGAAAGGTAACATTCTATAGAGCCTGCTAGGACTTCACAGTCTTCTGTTCTTGACAGATTTTCTGCCTTAATTATGTTCCTGTCGTTTTCCTAGATCTCCTGATTGTTTAATTAATCCCATTGCTTTAACCTTTACATTGACCTTTCTTTCTCCTTTGATTTAATAGGACAATCTATGTAGATTAGAGATCTTGGCCTGGATTTAAGCTGCTGGGGGTACGATGCCTCAAAGGTTACACCTCGACCAAATGTCTTTATACCATATATCATCTAATATCCAGGCAAGTTCAAAGTCCCCGTAAAGTTGAGTGCATGAAATGAAAATGATCTAGTAGTTTGGCTTCTTGATCGCCTGTGTTATTTGTGATGTTTTGTGGCTTATGTGTTAGAACTACATAAATGGTTAAGTCAATGGAGTCAGATTATGGAAGTGGCAATAGGATAGTTATTCCTGAAAAGAAAAAAAATAGGGCATACAAAAGGAATACAACTTTGGTTAATTAAAAAAAATATTGCAGTAGTTGTGCAGGCTATCTGGGAATAGAAGTCCTTTTGGGATGTTGCGTGACAGGGTGGTGTAGCTAACCTGATTTTACCCTGTGACCCCTAAGCAATCTTTTGTCAGATAAATCGCCATATATAACACAGTCTTTTCAGCACAGAGGTATTTTACACATTTTGAGTGAAAGAGTGAGTAGTTGGTCATTGTCCCTTTAAAGGGGTACTCCGCTGTTCAGCGTTTGGAACAAACTGTTATGAACGCTGGAGCCAGCGCCAGGAGCTCTTGATGTCATAGCCCTGTCCCCCTCATGACATCACACCACACCCCCTCAATGCAAGTCTATGGGAGGTGGCGTGACATCATAATGGGGTGGGGCTATGACATCACGAGCTCCTGTCGCTGGCTCCAGCGTTCTGAACAGTTTGTTCCAAACGCTGAGCAGTGGAGTACCCCTTTAAGAATCACCTTACTAGCAGATACAATATGCTGTAAAGAAAGTCTCTGATATGGTTTACTTGGGTTACTGCTGGGAACATAGGTGTTTTAGGATACAGTCCACTTAGTTTATACTCTGCTGATGGGGGCTTACACAGGATGACTGTGATGTGAATACTTGAACTTTGTACTCATGGACATAGCACATTATCCTAACATAGGGTGTATGCAGAAAATCATAACGCTTTCAATTTTGCACCTACAGACCCATCTAAGGGCTTGTTTTTTGTGTCACCAATTGTACTTTGCAATGACATCACTTATTTTATTATATAACCTGCGGCAAAACAAAAATATTTGTGGGATGAAATAAAAAAAAAAACGCCATTTTGTAGCAGTGCAATATTTGGTAAAAATGACACCATTTCTTTAATCTGTAGGTCCATACGGATACAAGGATACCCAATTTATGTAGTTTTTATTTTATTTTAATACTTAAAAAATTATAAACTACATGCAGCAAAATTAGTTAGTTTAAAATTGACATCTTATGACGCCTAAAACTTTTTATTTTTCCACATACAGGGCTATATGAGGGCTAATTTTTTGCGCCGTCATCTGTAGTTTTTATCGGTATCATTTTTGTTTTAATGGGTCTTTTTGATCGCTTTTTATTAATATTTTTATGGTAAATGAAGTGAACACACAATTTTGGACTTTTGCTAATTTTTTACGCCATCGACCGTGTGGTTTAGCTAACCTAATATTTGAATAGTTCGGACATTTACGCACGCGGCGGTGTCACATATCATTATTTTTATTCTTTATTATATTATTTTATTGAAAAGGGGAATAGGGGGGTGATTTAAACTTGTAATAGGGAATGAGTTAATGAACTTTTATTAAAAAAAAATGTTACACTTTTTTTTTTTAGCCCCCCAAGGGTCTAACAACGATCTGACAACGGAAAGGCAGGTGAGGACCAACTTTGATCTCGGAATCTAAAGGGTTAATGCCGGGCATTGGCCTGATCAGCCATGTCCAGCATTAGCCATTGGTCCTGGCTGCCCGCAGCAACCGGGACCCACCGGGATAACCCGTTCTCCGCCGGTGAGAAAGACTTAAACCCGTTCTACCGGACCAGGGCGTACAGGCACACCCTGAGTCCTTAAGGATTGGGGATGCAGGGCATATGCATTTGCCCTGCGTCCCCAAGAGGTTAAACAGGATACAGGACACTGAAGACGCTTGAACTTTTCCCAGGAACTTTTCCCACTCAACTAGGAGTTCTCTCTCTTTCTCATTTGGCATAAACCTTACTGGACCTAGGAGAGGCACTTTAGACTAGACCACTTCTCGAACTGAGCCTAGGAGGAACACTCTAGACAAGGTACAGACACTTTTCACTGAAAAAAACTGCATATGCACATAGCCATAATTGGCTTTCAGTAAGCAAATAATGCAGATACAGTACAGTTTTGTTCTACTGGGACCTTATGGCTACACATCTGAACAGGAGTATAAAGGAACTTTTCAGCTTTGTCCAGACAGGTGGCTGATACATCTCTTTAAACCCTGTGTTTGGGATTGTGCTCAGTAAATTTTCTATGAGAGTGTTTAATTGTTTGGCACATCCCTGGGGTACATCGATGGGGTACTGGAGTAAAGAACAATTTATCCCCTATTTAAAGGATAGTGGATAAGTGTCTGATCCCAGGGGTTTGATCGCTGGGCTCCACCGTGATTTCCTGGCCGTTGCTTCAGCTCTTCTCATACATGGAGTGGGAGTTGGCACGCACACTCTATTCATCTCTATGGGAGAGACAGAGATACCTGAGCGCTGTACTCATGTATCTCTGGCTCTCCCATAGAGATGCTGATCATGCTGATCCACGCTCCGTGCGGGAGGAGAGCGAGAGTGACGGATGGAAGATTGACCAAGGTTCCAGCGGTCGGACTACCCTTCATCCCCTTTGGATAGGGGATAAAGTGTCCTTCCCTGCAGTACCCCTTTAACATATTTAGCAGGTTTTTGGGAGCACCCCCTAGTATCTCTGGGGTCCCTTACCCTAGCTACTGTGGTGACCCACGAGTGTATGGCGGGACCACGGGTTTATCGGTGTGAGTGGTGGAATCAGATGGTATTAACCCCGGGGGGCAAGATGTTGTTAACCTCTAGTGTTCATGACGCCAGTGTGGTTTTAGGGTTCCGGAACACCACACGCCCAGTTCCTCGGCTATCCCAGTTGCTAGTAGTGAAATGACAGTCCACATCCAGTTATGGTCAAACGGAGGCTTTACTGAGTATAAGACAGATGAAATTATCTTCACAGCTAAGGCCAGATTTCCCAGAGAGATGGCCAGGACCTAGAAGGACCCCACAGCTTGCTGGACCAATATACTTGTAATTAACTTGACTCGAGATTGGACTTGACTTGATTATATGCAGAACTTGACTAGTTTCAGTGACAGCAGACATAGACTTGAGACTTACTGGAATGACTAGCTTTTGGGGTCTTCCAGATGCTGATCAGTTGCACTGAGATCTCTGGTGATTGCTGTGCTCAGTAGCAGATGGTAAGAGATAAGAAAAGTGTAATGGCCACCCCTTTTTATAGTGGGGGGGGAGGTGGACTAAAGTCCATTGGTCAAGCTGCGGGTCATAGGTTAAGCTGGTGCTCTCTGGGAGAACATGTGACAACAAATCATGTGACTGCATAACATAACATGTGACAGACATACACAGGTCTTTGAGACCTCCCACAGGTCTTTTGTACTACCTATACATAAGGATGCTGTCTAGACATTAAAGTGATATACACAACATTCTGGAAACATTAGGAGGGGAGACTCTGCAGGGGAGCCACAGGTCACTTAGTGTCTCAACCTGACAGGGCCTAAGGGCAGTGTAGGACCATGTCCTGTACTGGGATATCACACTGCCTCACCAAGCCCGATAGGTCCTGAGCCTCCGCTATCTGGGAGCTGGGGTACATGTCTGCAGCAGTGCCTCCACCCAGTGGAGCATCTGGGGTAGGGATGTGGGGTCCCACTGGCAACATACTTGGTACAATGAGACTGACACAGCCTAATGTGAACTAACTTTATAAAGTAAGTAGAAAATGAACAACATACATAGGATAATACAATAGTGTAACACAGATAGGAATGCAATGGGGATTTTCCTCACCCATCCACTAGCACACCTGCGGTACACCCCCTTATCTTTGCTCTAATGGCCGTTGGCGCACAGGAGTGTTGGGGCCCTAATAAGTAATGCTCCGTAGCATGACTGAGGCAGCCTGCACTGTGTAATATGTGCCACTGGACCTCAGAGTCTTTACTTTGAGTAAAGAGACAGATGCCATGTAGTGGAATAGGGAAGAGGCTTTATCTTACCCTCACAACACCATTAACGAGGTCAGTCCAGCAGCAGTCTCCTCTCACTGTATTCACCAGATGTCTGGACTCAGTGCTTGTCTCTGCCAGCAGGTCTCTCTCTCAGCTGTTGTGGTCCTGTATGAAACAAGTTCTCTCAGCCTGGTGCTGCCTCTGGGGTGCAGTCTCTCACAGCTAGAAGCACCTCTTTTCTCTGGCTAAGCTTGTGGTCGTTCTGAGCAAATCCTCAGGCCACAGGACCTGTGGGATGTCACAGTCATGTGACCGAAGTCTCCACCAATCAGCATCATCTCTCATGATATGGCTTCTAATCATGTGATCACAGCTCCAGTCTTTATTAACTGCATACTAGTTAATTTGTGGTCTCCATCCGCCATCTACTGGGCAATTCAGATAATGCAGCCAACTCCACAGGGGTTAAACAAGTTACATAAAATGTGTAATAGTTATAAATATGTGTAAAAACACAATTTTGTAATACAACATGAAAAGGCAAACTGAAAAAATGTAATTTAGTAAAGTGTAAAACGCATTAATGATTGTTATTAACTCCTTAAGGCTCCTTTCACACTACTGTTTGCATCCTGTATAAAGACCTGTTACAATGTACCTATGGAAAACCCTTAAAAACTGCCATTAAAAAATCCCATTAATATCTATGGGATTTTTTAAATTATCTGTTCTCATCTGTTATAGCCCGTTATGACTAATGGACGTTATTTGTGAAGGGAGAAAAAACGTCACATGCACAAATGTTTATCCCATCACAATAATGGTGAATTAACGTCCGTTTTTTGTTTGTTTTTTACATTGAAGTCTATGGCTGAATGGATGTTCTCTAAAAACATATTAATGCCCGTTATTATAACGTCCGTTATTTTTACTGAGCATGCTCAGTAAAGCCTTCACACCCTTGAAGTCACATGGGAAGGGGGAGGAGTGCTAACACCTGCTCTCTACTTCCTACATTCAACACCAGGAGGCAGCTGCATTACCAGCATTCACCAGCATTACCCAATCCGCTACCATCCGGCCAAAACAAAAGATTTTTTTTTAATGCCAAATCACCTTTTATTGAAGGTGAGAACATGCACTTGTGTCTGCGGGCATTTTTGCCCGCAGTTTGTATGGGGGTATGAATGCGTTGGCTAGGGAAGTGTGCAGGACAATTTTGAACTGTGTGGCATCACTCTGCAGTAGTTTTCTGCCCACCATGTGCTTGCCAGTTTGCAGGCCACGGGCATTTTTGCCCGCAGTTTGTATAGGGGTATGAATGCGTTGGCTAGGGAAGTCTCAGGACGATTTTGGAGGACAGTGTGGTGCCACAAACCAAGCAACAGTACTCTCCCTCTCAATGCTGTAATTCAGACTGGTGTTGGATCATTGTGGAACCCTTTTATACCCTTGCCTTGGAGTAGGAGGCGGAGGTTCAGGTGTTGCAAGGTGTAAAAGTTAGGAGAGGTCAAAAAAGGGTTAAAAAAAAGGATGTTAGAAAAAGTCATAATGGATGTAATAACGGATAAAAACGGCCTGTTATTTAAAAGATTTATCCGTTTCAATAACAGGACTTTGAACCTGTTAACACCCATTATTTCATCCCTTTTTTAATGATCCGTTAATGCAGAAAACAGATATACAATAACAGGTGGATATACTGTAGTGTGAAAGGAGCCTTAGCCATCAATAATGAACATTAATGGATATCATCTTTTTCAATAGATATTCTATCATTGTAAACTTCACGAACTGTAAGAATTTAACCTGCCTGAACGTAGACATGGTTAAATGAAAAAGAGAGAGCGAGACAGAAATGACAGATGAGCAGGTTTTCCCATGACAAACACTTTTTTACTTTTAGACTTGATAATCCGACAGAACAAACTGCAGATAATGGAACATGTTCACCGTGACAGATCTGCTTTAAAGTGGCTCTACAAAGGAGTGTACAGCCAATGATCCACTTAAAAACCTGTTAGAGAATGTACCGGTGTATAAATTCAACTTTTTAATCTAGAAATAAAAACATAAGTGCTCTATGTTGTTTACTGGTATTATTCACCTGCAGGCTGCATGTTTCCACCCCGCTGGGAGGGTGATAACTAAAAGTATTTTATCCAAACAGGGAAATGCAAACCATAGGATTGTAGAGAGAACTTTCCAGCTCTCTCTCTCAGATGCAGTGACCATGACGGGCTGCAGCTCCACTGTATCGGTAACCTTACAGACAGGAATAACAACTGCCTGTGAGTGAATTAGGATTTAGAGGTTTGCAGTAAGGGCCATATTAGACGGCCCGGGTCACTGTGGAAATGGCCATCAATCACTGATTGGGAAACACTGCCATAGACCTCTTCAGTCCATAGACTAAAGAGTCAGATTTAATTGACAGCTGGGAGGTGAAGCACGCGCTGCTGTACACTTCACGCATCTATTGATCACTATCGCAACAGGTCTAGTGACTGAGAACCGGAGCGAACTTAACTTTTGACATGTCTGGATGACATGTTCATGTTATGAATGACTGCTCATTTTGGGCTAAGTAGTCATGTGGGTGGTCCTACTTTGTGATTAACAACTATCTTTGTAGAAGAATGCATATAGAGAAAGCTGTCAATCACTGGGGAAGACTGCCCACTCAAATACTTAGTCCAGATTGTGTAGAGATTTACATGAATAAATGACAAGTTTTCCCAAAGCTTTTTCGAAAAAAAAACAAACAAAAAACAAATAAAATAAAAAAAAAAACTGTAAAATAGTAACATAGTTCATATGGTTGAAAAAAGACCAGAGTCCATCAAGTTCACCCTATAACCCTTATGAGTCCCTACTGAGTTGATCCAGAGGAAGGCAAAAAACCCTCATACTAGAGGTAAAAATTCCTTCCCGACTCCAGATATGGCAGTCAGGATAAATCCCTGGATCAACCTTCTGTCCCTATAAATCTAGTATCCATAACCAACGATGTTATTATTCTCCAAAAATGCATCTGTGCTGGTGTTGAAACCTTCTTTCCTCTAAACATAGAGGATGCCCCCTTGTTATAGATACAGTCCTGGGTATAAATAGATCATGGGAGAGATCACTGTACGGTCCCCTGATATATTTATACATAGTTATTAGGTCTCCCCTAAGCCTTCTTTTTTCTAAACTAAATAACCCTAATTCTGATAATCTTTCTGGGTACTGTAGTCCTCCCATTCCCCGTATTACCCTGGTTGCCCGTCTTTGAACCCTCTCCAGCTCCACTATATCTTTCTTGTACACTGGTGCCCAGTACTGTACACAGTATTCTATGTGTGGTCTGACTAGTGATTTGTACATCAGTCTGCTCAGCTCCTCCTGCTCTATAACATGATACCTGCAGATTGTACTGTATTGTACATATCATCTACTCAGCTCCTCCTGCTCTATAACATGATACCTGCAGATTGTACTGTATTGTATATATTATCTGCTCAGCTCCTCCTGCTCTATAAGATGGTGTGTGCAGGTTGTACTGTATTGTATATATCATCTGCTCAGCTCCTCCTTGTTACGCCGAGCGCTTCGGGTCTCTGCTCCTCCCCGGAGCGCTTGCGGCGTTCTCCTGTCGGCAGCGCCCCGGTCAGACCCGCTGACCAGGAGCGCTGCACTGTCACTGCCGGCGGGGACGCGATCCACTTAGCGGGACGCGCCCGCCCGCGGGTCGCATCCCAATCCACTCACCTGTCCCATTCCCCGGCTGTCACGTCTCCAGGGCACGCGCGCGCTGGCTCTCTGAAATTTAAAGGGCCAGTGCACCACTAATTGGTGCATGGCCCAATCAGTTGTCAATCACTACCATTCATATAAAAACCCACTTCCCCTTCTTGTCCCTGCCGGATCTTGCCCTAGTGCCCTGAGAAAGCATTTTGTGTATCCCAAGCCTGTGTATCCAGACCCTTGCCGTTGCCCCTGACTACGACCCTTTGCTGCCTGCCCTGACCTTCTGCTATGTCCGACCTTGCTCTTGCCTTGTCCCTGTGTACCGTGCCTGTCTAGCAGTCAGTGGGGTTGAGTCGCTATCGGGTGGAAAGACCTGGGGGTTACCTGCCGCTGCAAGTCCATCCCGCTTTGCGGCGGGCTCTGGGGAAAACCAGTAACCCCTTAGATTCTGTTCCCCTGGTACGGCCCACGCCATCACCTCACTGACACAGAGGATCCACCTCTAGTGTCCTCGCTGCTTACCAGTCCGGATCCTGACAGTAGATTCGGCCATGGATCCCGCTGAGGTCCTGCTGCCTAGTGTCGCTGACCTAACCACCGTGGTCGCCCAGCAATCACAGCAGATCGTGCAACAAAGACAGCAGCTGACTCAACTGACTATTATGCTGCAACAGCTTCTGCCGCAACTACAGCAACCATCTCCTCCGCCAGCTCCTGCATCTCCTCTGCAGCGAGTGGCTGCTCCCAGCTTCCGCCTGTCTCTAACGGACAAATTTGATGGGGACTCTAAACAGTGCCGGGGATTCCTGTCCCTGTGTTCCCTACACCTGGAGATGATGTCGGACCAATTCCCTACTGAACGGTCTAAGGTGGCTTTCGTGGTCAGTCTCCTGTCTGGAAACGCCTTGTCATGCACCACACCGCTTTGGGACCGCAACGATCCCGCCACCGCTACTATCCAGTCCTTCTTCTCTGAAGTACGTAGTGTTTTTGAGGAGCCAGCCCGGGCTTCCTCAGCCGAGACTGCTTTGCTGAATCTTTTCCAAGGGAGTTCTTCTGTGGGCGAATACGCCATCCAGTTCCGCACCCTCGCCTTAGAGCTGTCCTGGAATAATGAGGCCCTCTGCCCGACCTTCAAGAAAGGCTTATCCAGTAACATCAAAGATGTCCTGGCCGCACGAGAAATTCCTGCTAATCTGTCGGAACTCATCCATTTGGCCACCCGCATCGACATGCGTTTCTCGGAAAGACGCCAGGAACTTCAACAGGAAAAGGATCTTGTTCGCACCAGGTGGTTTTTCTCCCCGACTCCTCTCTTCCAACGTCCTTTGCAATCTGTTCCTGTGCCTTCCGCCGAGCAGGCTATGCAAGTGGATCGGTCCAGCCTGACCCTACAAGAGAGGACTCGCCGCCAAAATGAGAATTTGTGCCTGTACTGTGCTAGTACCGAAAATTTCCTAAAAGACTGTCCTATCCGCCCTCTCCGTCAGAGAAACGCACGCACCTTCTTCACAAGGGTGAAACGACACTTGGTGTGAATTCAGCAACTCCACGTCTGACTGTACCTGTGCGGATTTCTCCTTCCGCCAACTCCTCCTTCTCAGCAGTGGCCTTCTTGGACTCAGGTTCTGCAGGAAACTTTATCTTGGCCTCTTTCGTTAATAGGTTCAGTATTCCAGTAACCCGTCTCGTCAAGCCGCTCTTTATCTCTTCTGTAAACGGAGAGAAATTGGACTGCACTGTGCGCTACTGCACTGAACCCCTGCCCATGAGCATTGGACTTCACCATGAAAAAATTGAATTTTTCGTTTTGCCTAACTGCACCTCTGAAGTTCTTCTCGGCCTGCCGTGGCTTCAGCGTCATGCTCCTACCCTCGACTGCTCCACCGGGGAGATCAAAAGTTGGGGACCTTCTTGTCTCAAGCGATGTCTCACATCTGCTCCCACTTGTCAAACCCCTGAGGCTTCATCTTTACCGGGCCTTCCCAAGGCTTACCAGGACTATTCAGATGTATTCTGTAAAAAGCAAGCAAAGGTCTTACCTCCACATAGACCTTTTGATTGTCCCATTGACCTTCTTCCTGGTACCACTCTGCCCCGTGGCAGGATTTACCCTCTGTCAGCCCCAGAGACTCAAGCCATGACGGAGTATATCCAGGACAAACTAAAGAGAGGTTTTATTTGGAAATCCTCATCCCCTGCTGGAGCGGGGTTCTTTGTTTCTAAAAAGGATGGATCCTTACGCCCATGTATTGACTATTGACTACCGCGGTTTAAACAAGATTACCATCAAAAACCGCTATCCCCTGCCTTTGATCTCCGAACTCTTTGATGGTCTACACGGAGCAAGTATCTTCACAAAACTGGACTTAAGGGGCGCTTATAATCTTATTCGCATCCGTAAAGGTGATGAGTGGAAAACCGCTTTCAATACCAGAGATGGACATTTTGAATATCTAGTTATGCCCTTTGGGCTCTGCAACGCCCCTGCAGTCTTCCAGGACTTTGTTAATGAGATCTTTCGGGACTTATTGTATACCTGTGTTGTGGTCTACTTGGATGACATCTTGATTTTTTCCTCTAACTTAGAGGAACACCGTTGTCATGTCCGTCAAGTGCTCCAAAGACTCAGTAAAAACCACCTGTACGCTAAATTTGAAAAATGTCTCTTTGAATGCAACAGTCTTGCTTTCCTAGGTTACCTAGTCTCTGGCCAAGGGCTTCAAATGGATCCAGATAAACTGTAGGTGGTTTTGGATTGGCCACGCCCTTCTGGACTCCACGCTATCCAACGCTTCCTGGGATTCGCCAACTATTATCGACAGTTTATTCCCCACTTCTCCACCATTGTGGCCCCTATTGTGGCTCTGACCAGGAAGAATGCTAATCCTAAGTCGTGGCCTCCACAAGCGGATGAGGCCTTCAATCGCCTTAAAGCTGCCTTCGCCTCTGCACCAGTTCTGTCCAAACCTGATCCGTTAAAACCATTCTTCCTGGAAGTAGACGCTTCCTCAGTCGGAGCCAGAGCCATACTTCTGCAAAAAAAACGCTACCGGGCGTAACATTACTTGTGGTTTTTTCTCAAAGACTTTCTCTCCGGCAGAAAAGAACTACTCTATTGGAGATCGTGAACTGCTGGCCATCAAGTTAGCACTTGAGGAGTGGAGTCATCTATTGGAGGGTTCCAAACACCCCATTGTCATTTATACTGACCACAAGAATTTGTCTTACCTCCAGTCCGCTCAGCGTCTGAATCCTCGCCAGGCTAGATGGTCGTTGTTTTTTGCCCGCTTCAACTTCGAGATACACTTTCGTCCCGCTGACAAGAATGTCAGAGCTGACGCCCTTTCTCGTTCCTCTGATGCCTCTGAGTCTGAAGCCCCTCTGTAGCATATTATATCACCTGAGTGCTTGGTCTCCTCTGCTCCAGCCTCACTGGGGCAAACCCCCCCCTGGAAAGACTTTTGTTCCTCCACGCCTTCGCCTCACGATCCTCAAATGGGGCATTCTTCTCACCTGGCTGGTCATGCTGGCATTAAAAAGTCTACTCAGCTAATCTCCCATCTGTATTGGTGGCCTACACTAGAGGGTGACGTTACTGATTTTGTTCGGGCCTGTACTGTTTGTGCCCGGGATAAAACCCCTCGCCAGAAGCCTGCTGGACTCCTCCTTCCTTTGCCCATCCCTGAGCAACCATGGTCCCAAATTGCCATGGATTTCATTACAGATCTTCTCGTATCCCATGGCAACACCGTCATCTGGGTGGTCGTTGATCGTTTTTCCAAAATGGCTCACTTCATTCCGCTTCCAGGCCTTCCTTCTGCGCCACAGTTGGCGAAGCAATTTTTTCTGCACATTTTTCGTCTTCATGGGCTTCCCACGCATATCGTCTCGGATAGAGGCGTTCAATTTGTGTCAAAATTTTGGAGAGCTCTCTGTAATCAATTAAAAATCTAATAAAATTTCTCGTCCTCCTATCACCCCCAATCCAATGGACAAGTGGAAAGAGTAAACCAGATTCTTGGTGACTACTTGCGACATTTTGTCTCCTCCCGCCAAGATGATTGGGTCAACCTTCTGCCCTGGGCTGAATTCTCGTACAATTTCAAAAATTCTGAATCCTCCGCCAAATTCCCATTCTTTGTGGTGTACGGCCGTCACCCTCTGCCCCCCCTCCCCATTCCCACTTCTTCTGGAGTTCCTGCCGTGGATGAAGTAACCCGGGACTTCTCCGTTATCTGGAAGGAGACTCAAAAGTCGCTCCTACTGGCCTCGTCTCGAATGAAGAGACATGCAGATAAAAAGAGAAGAACTCCTCCTGTCTTTGCTCCTGGTGACAAAGTGTGGCTCTCTGCCAAATATATCCGGTTTCGTGTTCCTAGCTACAAGCTGGGTCCACGTTACCTTGGACCATTTAAAGTCAAAAGTCAAATCAACTCTGTCTCCTACAAGCTTCATCTTCCTCCTTCTCTTCGTATTCCTAACTCCTTTCATGTTTCCCTTCTCAAACCTCTCGTTCTTAACCGCTTTTCCCCCAAGGTCACCGTTCCTGCTCCTGTCTATGGCTCCTCTGATGTCTTCGCGGTAAAAGAATCCTCGCCTCCAAGTTTGTCAGAGGTAAAAGATTTTTTCTTGTTGACTGGGAGAATTGTGGACCCGAAGAGAGGTCTAGGGAGCCCGAGGACAATATCCTCGACAAGGAGCTCATCCATAGGTTCCTGGGCTCCAAAAAGAGGGGTAGACCAAAGGGGGGGGGGGTACTGTTACGCCGAGCGCTCCGGGTCCCTGCTCCTCCCCGGAGAGCTTGCGGCGATCTCCTGTCTGCAGCGCCCCGATCAGACCCGCTGACCGGGAACGCTGCACTGTCAGTGCCGGCGGGGATGCGATCCGCATAGCGGGATGCACCCGCCCGCGGGTCGCAACCCAATCCACTCACCTGTCCCGTTCCCCGGCTGTCACGTCCTGGCGCGCGCGGCCTCGATCTCTAGGGCGCGCGCGCCGGCTCCCTGAAATTTCAAGGGCCAGTGCACCACTAATTGGTGCCTGGCCCAATCAGTTGTCAATCACTCCCATTCATATAAAAACCCACTTCCCCTTCCTGTCCCTGCCGGATCTTCTTGACCTAGTGCCCTGAGAAAGCATTTGTGTATCCCAAGCCTTCGTATCCAGACCCTTGCCGTTGCCCCTGACTACGACCCTTTGCTGCCTGCCCTGACCTTCTGCTACATCCGACCTTGCTCTTGCCTTGTCCCTGTGTACCACGCCTGTCTCAGCTGTCGGTGGGGTTGAGTCGCTATCGGGTGGAACGACCTGGGGGTTACCTGCCGCTGCAAGTCCATCCCGCTTTGCGGCGGGCTCTGGTGAAAACCAGTAACCCCTTAGATTCCGTTCCCCTGGTACGGCCCACGCCATCACCTCACTGACACAGAGGAGCCACCTCCAGTGTCCTCGCTGCTTACCAGTCCGGATCCTCTATAACATGATACCTGCAGATTATACTGTATTGTATATACCATGTGCTCAGCTCCTCCTGCTCTATAACATGATACGTGCCAATTATACTGTATTGTATATATCATATCCTCAGCTCCCCCTGCTCTATAACATGATACCTGCAGATTGTACTGTATTGTATATATTATCTGCTCAGCTCCTCCTGCTCTATAACATGATACCTGCAGATTATACTGTATTGTATATATCATGTGCTCAGCTCCTCCTGCTCTATAACATGATACCTACAGATTGTACTGTACTGTATATATAATCTGCTCAGCTTCTCCTGCTCTATAACATGATACCTGCAGATTGTACTGTATTGTATATATCATCTGCTCAGCTTCTCCTGCTCTATAACATGATACCTGCAGATTATACTCTATTGTATATATCATGTGCTCAGCTCCTCCTGCTCTATAACATGATACCTGCAGATTGTACTGTATTGTATATATCATCTGCTCAGCTCCTCCTGCTCTATAACATGATACCTGGGAATGACCCCACAAGCTTAGCGCACCTGTATAAGGGGGCTTCTCTTATTCCTCTCTGAATATCCTCTTAAGATCCTTATGTTGGATGGGATGCATACTGTACATGCAGCGATCTTTTCAGCTCTCTCCAGAGATGTGCCAAAGATTTCAAGTTCTCATTGTCTTGCATGGTGCTGCAATCTGATGAAAAATTTCCATATGCAAACCTGCCCAGGAACAGCCACAGCAAATCTGCCCTGGGTGCATCATACAGTCGAATTATCCAAGTTTAGAGCATAAGTCAACTGAGGAAAGTAAGCTGGATCAGCAATGGGCATCAGGCATAACATGGGAACACGATGAGAATCAATGCTACAAGTCAGCCCTCTTTCTGTGTCCTGAATACCTTGTTGGTGCAAGAACATTATTGGGGGGGATTATCAAGCATTTTACACGTCTTTTGGTGTGAACGACTTTGTCCTTGGGCTTTGCAGTGGTTGTGCCCAAATGTCACAACTTTTGTCGCAGAGGGCTCCAAAAGTCTCCATCTAATACCAGCAATCTTTTCAATTACAAAACCTGCTTACGACAACTTTTCAGAAGTCGCACCGGGCAAGATAATATTGGGGCACGTGCACATACGTGGATGTGCGCCAAATTTATCATGCCCCGTGCGACTTTTTGATAACTTAGGCACACATACTCACGACTTGAGCCTGGTAAGTTAGTTTAAAGAAACGTGTGTAACTAAACACACAATGACAATGAATGAATCTCCGAGCTCTTCTATTCTTTTTGTTACAAACGTTTTTGATTTTACTTTTTTGCCAGAGATGATCTGGCCCCACAGGAAAAGGGTCAGCCTCAAAACTCCTAAATAAATCCTTCTCTCTTACTTTTAAATCTTTTTTTTCTTCCAGTTTTCTTATCTTCCTGAAGAAAAAGGTTAAGTTAAATTGGGCGAAGAGATATAGAGTTAAAAATAGTTCCGTATCCGTTACTGCTGGCACAATAATTATAACTAATCTCAACTGATGGCTGTTTCCATTCACAAACGCATTACTGTTTTATAATAGAAGACGGAGGGAGACAGTTTATTTTGCTCAATACAGAAGATCTGCTTGTGTGAAGAAAAAGACATGAACTACTTTATTACGGTTCTTTTACCTCCCATCATTTGCTGAAAGAGACAAATCTCATAACCTTATGGCGGCATTATGCAAGGTGTTTTTTGTATACCAAAAACATAACAAAAAATGCTATGGGCAAAGCAGGGCATTTTAGTTTTCTTAATAAAAAGTAGCATTTTTTTTTAGGTCAGCGGCAATTTGTTTTTTTATGTAGCTATGGCATTTTTTTTAACTTCAACTATGGCTCTTTTCCTCCCATAGACCTCTATAAAAATACATCGGAAAAACACACATGTAAATGTGTGTGTGTTTGGGGGGGGTGTATGTACTTTTGCTGTTTTTTGCTCCCCTTCACATTCTTTAATAGAAATCAATCCTAGAATCATGTGAACAAAGAATCACATGATTTTCAATAAGAAAAATTCTGGTGAAGAGAAAAACACTACAAAAGTTTTTGGCAGAAATTTTGGCGGGATTCAAAATCCTTAAAAAAAACAACTCATTGGGGTTTATTTACTAACGTGATCCTGACTCTTTTTTTTTTATCGGGTTTTGCGCCCAAATTGTTTTGCACGTTCCATGCGACACAATTTGCAACCAAAAAACCCCAAACCCTCCATTTTACAAGAAAACCGGAAAAGGGTGTGTGGCTATGGACAAAGTGGGCATTGTCCTGACATTTTTGAAAAATTTCAACATATTTACTAAGGTTTCTACAGTAAATGTGCTGGATTTGAGCTGAGGAAAACCCGACAGATCAGAACAATTCTAAAAATAGCAAAATGTAGGGAAAAGTGCAAAATGTAGGGAAACCTTCAAAGCCCACAAATCAAAACCCACAAAGAAAACTACACTACATTCAAAACTACACTACACTAGTAAATAAACCCCATTGAGTTCAATGGGATTTCACCCACAATTCCGCAAATTTTAAAGACAGGTTTTAAATTTTGCAGAATACGGAAGTTCCACGGTAGACTTGGACAGTGGAATCCCATTGAAGATAATGGGCTTAAAATTTTGGCAGATGTAATTTCTGCCATATGAAAATAGCCTTATAGCTGCATTTTATACTAACCATTAAAGGGGTTATCCACCATAAGGTAATTTTAGTACATACCTGGCAGGCAGTCATGGACATGCTTAGGAGGGATCTGCGCTTGTCTTGGGGCTATGTTGTGAGATTACCATAACGCTGTGGCTAGCTGTTTGTGAACTAGTATTTCCTGTTTGACTTTTCTTTTTTGACTACAAATCCAACAATTAAATTTTCCTTCCTCCCACATATCAGCCACCCCACCCATTGAAACAAAAGACCTGTGGTTTTCAATCAGGGTGCCTACAGCTGTTGCATTAGTTGCAGATTGATCCCTCCACCCATTGAAGCAGACAGGCTCCCTGTCATCAGCTGACTAGTGAGCTGGGAAAAATCTGAGACAACAGTCATTTTGTATGCTGGTAAAAATAAATATTGGGGTCAAAATAACAGAAGAATTGTGAGAAAACCGTCATACACAGGTACAGACACTATATTATGAACTACACTAACTTTACAGCCCCTGTAGCATAGTCAAATAAAAAAAAATCCTGGAATACCCCTCTAAAGTCAATGGGTAGCAAATTTAGCTGAAGAAAATGTGCAGCATGTGGGACTCTACCCTACCACTGGGGCCCCCGCTGTTAATAAGAATGGTAGTCTTGTGTCCTTGCTAAATGGAGCTGTGGACATGTGCACAATGGCCAGATCATTTAATTCTATGAGCCTAAGATAGCAAAGTACAGCTCCAAACAGAAAAGATTAACACAGGTATGAATGAGCCCCTGTCTTTATTGGGCAGTAACATTATTCAGCTTAGGCTACTTTCACACTGCCGTTGCGCCCCATCACGAATCTCCGTCAAACTCTCACTTTGCCCATAGCCACAGATCTGATTGCTTCTGGAATCTGACTGGTTGCTACTGACAACTGCTCCTCTGATCCTCTTCACAAGAGTTCATAAATTTATTGCAAAGTTTACTAGTCCTTACTATAAATGATATACTGCTATACTGAGGCTCTGCTGTGGTTCCGTTCTGTTACATTATACAGTCTCTCCCTCTCCTTCCCCATTGCAAATCCCTGAGGCTGGACAACTTCCTGTCCCAAAGATGGCACCCAATGGAGCAGCATTTGACAATACACTGAACCGTATCTGGCTAGGGGGAGTGAAAACGGGGCGCTCCCATATTTAAAAATGTTCAATTGGCTGAATGGGAACAAATCCCAACAATATTAAGGCAAATGAGCTCTAGATGAATGCTTATGTTTTGCAATGGGAAGTTTAGAAAACTTATATATGGGTGATGTCAGGTGTCCACATACCTTTGGCCTTGTAGTGGATAAGTCCTTCTTTTTTACTTACTCTTTTTTACTTACTCTTAAAAGGGGTACCCTGCCCCTAGACATCTTATCCCCTATAGGATGTCTGATATATAAGATGTCTGTTCTGGGGGGGGGGGGGGTGTCACGCCGCTGGGGACCCCTGCGATCTCCCTGCTGCAGTGCCGGAGTCTCGTGACATCTCACTCTCTCAATGCAGGTCTATCCATTACGGGGCGAGAGGGGCGTGACTGTGATGTCACGAGCCTCCGGGACTGCAGCAGGGAGATCGCGATCAGACATCTTATCCCCTATCCTTTGGATAGGGGATAAGATGCCTAGGGGCAGAGTACCCCTTTAAGTTCAGTCCTGGAATTGGATCGGACAACTGCATCAAAAAAGGATTTACCATTTTTTACTTGACCATTTGTAAAGACGGTTAATTCTCTGTAATGGTGATTTAATGAGATCTATTGAGAAAGCAGAAAAGACTGATTTATAGGTTTCAATTACTTTTCCCTGGAGCAGTTCATTATGCCTCATTGAATTCCTCATTTATGGGAAGGGGCGATCTTATGACTCAACATCTATTTAATCCCACCAGGACAATAGCAAAGTCTCCCTCCCGGTCTCTTTTTGGTAATTAACGGCACCAACCAACAGCAGCTGTAATGCAAGGAATTTATCACACGAAGCAGCGGGTGTCATGTAAAATATGCAAGACAATTATAGAGTTTATCCGGTCGATCTATAAAATAGGTGAACATCTGTTCTATTACATTAGAACCATGGTATTCACTATAATTATTGCATTTATCTAGTATAGTTATCAGCTTCATAGCTGGTATAATCACACAAATGCTTTGTGCCCACAAACCAGGATTGCTCATGGGAATGGTATATGTATTTACCCATAAACATGCTAACCTTGCACATCTGATCTTTTCTTTTCTACCTAATAAATGCAAAATTTGTGCACAAACACAAAGTCTTGTTTACATAATGGCAGGAAATGTGACACTAAATTTCCTCCTGCTAATCACCTGGAAGTGGGCTGGGCAGAGAAAGGGGTATGTGATTAAGAGACACCTGTGTTTGGATGGTAGACAAGGAAAATATGGGAGCTGCTCATGGTGGTGGTCCATGTGGGCCGTCCATGCCTTGTGTGTGTCTCCTAACCTAAACACTGCTCCCAAAACAATCTATCAGTTTGATCATGACAGCCTAAATGGTAGGTAATTTGTCAAAACAACCATCTTGACTCTCTCAGTCCTATGGTGCACCCCCTCTAAAAGTCTTGTCAACTGCATAGCCTTATCTTGTAGTTTATTATCTCACCAAGAGGTGCACTACCCAAAGGTAGCTTCTGAGAGAGACACTTTCTCTAGTGTCGGGGGTCTAACGGGGCTATAGCCCCATGTGTAATGCCATTAGCCCCGGGTCTCTCACAGGGCTGATTATTATTTTAATTTTTTAAATTTTTCTTGGGCCACCTAGGCTGGCCATGCCGCTGTGCCGTCTCAGCACCGCCGCTGCCCACTGTTTCAAAGTGGCCACAATGCAATAGTGCAACTGCCACTTTAAAACAGTGAGCCTGCTGAACAGCCCGGGCTTGAGAAGGGACATTCCACCGCAGATCCATGCAGGAGGATGCCAGTGACGTCAATCGTCAGGCCGCTGCCAGAGATAAGCCAGGTGAGTGTGTCTGTGTGTCCCTGTGTTTTGTGTCTGTCTGTGCGTTTATGTCTGTCTGTGTGTTTCTGTCTGTGTGTGTGTGTGTGGGGTAGGGGGGGACTGCTACCAATGTGGGGAAACTGCTACCAATGTGGGAAAACTATGCTAATGTGTGCAAACTGTTGCCAATGTGGGGAAACTGCTACAAATGTGGGGAAACTATGTTAATGTGGCCAAACTGCTACCAATGCAGGGAAACTATGCCAACGTGGGCAAACTGCTACCTAATTTTGGGAAACTATGCCAATGTGGACAAACTGCTGCCTAATGTGGGGAAACTGCTGTCAATGTGGGCAAACTGCTGCCAATGTGAGGAAACTGCTACCAATGTGGGGAAACTGCTACCAATGTGGGGAAGCTATGCCAATGTGAAGAAACTGCTACCAATGTGGGGAAACTGCTACCAATGTGGAGAAACTGCCACCAATGTGGGGAAACTGCCACCAATGTGGGGAAACTATGCCAATGTGGGGAAACTATGCTAAAGTGGGGAAACTGCTACCATTGTGGGAAAATTATGCCAATGTGGGGAAACTGCAACCTAATATGGGGAAACTATGCTAATGTGTTAAAATGATGCTAATGTGGGGAAACTGCTACCAATGTGGGGGAACTGCTACCTAATGTGGAGAAACTATGCCAATGTGGGGAGACTGCTACCAATGTGGGAAAACTATGGCAATGTGGGGACGTTGCTACCTAATGTGGGGAAACTATGCTGCCTACCTAATGTGGGGAAACTATGCTGCCTATATAATGTGGGGGAACTATGCTGCCTATCTAATATGAGAGAACTATGCTGCCTATTTAATATGAGAGAACTGCTGCTAAACTAATGCTGCAGATTAATGTGAGTTGCATTGCTGTGGAGCTCTTAAATATGCAGTGCAAATTTACGGCATCTTTTTTTTTTTTTGGGGGGGGGGGGGTCTTTAGCCGGCCGGCCCGCCCCTCAGTTTGGAGTGGAAAGCCTCGACCTCGAGGGAGCCGTGGCATGCGGCAGGCTCAGTGTGGACCTGGAAGGGCTAGCTTGGTAGAAAGGTATTTGACCCACATGGTGAGGTGGGGTAGAGGTGTTGGCCACAGCACGACTCCACTGCCATCTTATGTCCCTCTGTAGATGTAGGAAAACTACAACTCTCAGCATGCCCAGACTGGGCTTGCTAGGAGTTGTAGTTTTGAAACATCTGGTTGTAAAAAAACACTACATTGAAAGGATTCCAAGGCAGTGTTCCACAACCAGGGTGCCTCCAGGTGTTGCAAAACTACAACTCCTAGTATGCTCAGACAGCCAAAGGCTGTTTGAGCAAACTGAGAGTTGTAGTTTTTACAACAGCTTGAGGTACATTAGCTGGAGAATGCTGCCTTAGAAGCCTTCCAAGGCAGTTTATCACAACCAAAGTGCCTCCAGGTGTTGCAAAAATACAAATCCCAGCATGCCTAGACAGACAAAGGCTGCTTGAGCATGCTGAGAGTTATAGTTTTGCAACAGCGTAAGATACCCTGTTTGGGAAACACTCACCTACTGTCATACAGGGCTACTTAACTTATCTACATACATGCCTACCTAACTGCTTAGCTACATACCTGACTACCTACTTACTTACCTAAAAAACTGGCTACCTAACTACCTGGCTAGTTACCTACCTACATACCTGACTACTTGGCTACCTAAGTGCCCATTTTTACTGAGCTGGAATAGGGGGGTTAAAAAGGAGACAGAGAAAACGGCCTTCTGATAGTGTAGTAAATTTGGATGATATAGGTGTGTGAAAAAAGACAGAAATGCCGCTCACCTTGTTATGTTGTGCTAATGGCAAGCACAACTCTGAGTAGCACTTCAAGTAGGTTGTGGAACGGTCCAGGAACCGCCGATCGTTGGTACCGCTGGCAGTGGTCAGGAACGTAGCTGGAGGCAGATTGCGGGAACCCTTGGTGGGGGTGATCCCAAAATTCCGACTTGTGGGATCGGCACTTCACCAGGATGTTGAAGAAGTTTTCACAGGCAGTTTACTCTGAAAAACTTTTTTTTATTGACGGCTGCCAGAGTATAAATCATACAGAGGCAAATTGGTTTACACAGATAGCTGAGTTGGCAGGACAACACGTTTCGAGAGGAGATTCCTCTCTTCGTTAGGGACCTGACCTAGGACCTAACGAAGAGAGGAATCCCCTTTCGGAACGCGTTGTCCTGCCAACTCAGCTGTCTGTGTAAACCAATTTTCCTCTGTATGATTTATACTCTGGTAAAAAAAAAAGTTTTTCACAGTAAACTGCCTGCGAAAACTTCTTCAACATCCCAGTGAAGCGCTGATTCCACAAGTCGGAATTTTGGGATCACCCCCGCCAGAGGTTCCCGCAACCTGCCTGCAGCTACATTTTTACTGAGTGGGATACCAAGGGGGCTTTTTTTTATATTATGGAGGCCCATAGGTGGGGAGATTGTGTAGAGTAGGGCACTGGAAAAATGCGGTGTCTAACATGTTTGTCCTGCAGACGCAGAAGAGATGAAGTTTTGGCTGGAAAAAGCCATCATGTTGGTCTGATCAGAATGGAGAAGAAAAGGAAAGAGGATGCCGCTGATCAGAAAAGACGCATCTGTGAGTCCCTAGATGTAATTTTATGTCTACGTTCACACCTGTGTATTTTCTGCTGCAGATTTGCTTTAGTGGATTTTGCTGTCCACTGACTTTAAGTGGTAGCAAAATCTGCTACAGCAAATCTCCAGATGAAAATACGCAAGTGTAAACGTACCCTTAATCACTTATGGAGTCCAACTCCAAGGTTTCGATGTTCAAATCAAAGCTGAAGATTTATTACACCATATAACATAAAGTGCTTTGTTTTATGGTGCAATGAATCTTCAGCCCTGATTTGAACACTAAAACCTTGGAGTTGTGTTGTTACTTTCTTTGTCTTTCTGTACTGTGTACAGCTGGTATCTACCTTTATATGGTTTTGTATATAATCACTAGTGTTGAGCGGCATAGGCCATATTCGAATTCGCAATATTTCACGAATATATGGATGAATATTCGTCATATATTCGCTAAATTCGCATATCCGTAATATTCGCTTGTTATTTTCGCATATGCGAAAATTCGCGTATGCGAAAATTAGCATATGCGAAAACTAGCATAAACCAAAATTAGCATAAGCGAAAATTCGCATATACGAAAATTAGCAGAAGTATTAGAGCCTTCTTTACACCACACAAGCTGGAAGCAGAGAGGGATGATCACTGTGATGTTTACTGTGAAAAAAAAAATTTACAAAAAAAAAAGAAAAAAATAAGAATATTCGTAATTACGAATATATAGTGCTATATTCGCGAATATTCGCGAATTCGCGAATATGGGATATTCACGAATAAAATTCGCATTGTGAATATTCGCGAGCAACACTAATAATCACTTATATGGTATACAGATCCTGTGCACAGCTGGTATATACCACTATATTGTCCTGTATAGAATCACCTACATGGTATACAGATCCTGTGTACAGCTGGTATCTACCTCTGGATGGTGAATGTATTTGGGATTATGGTCTTTTGTATAGTTTATTTTATTTAGTAACAAATATAGTGTTATTAGTCAGTGGTAATGGTGGTGGTCATTGTATGGTGGTATTATTTGTTCCTACTGGTAACACACAAGACTAGAAATGTGCACGAGTTTCATTTTGTTTGCAGATGCTGACCATTTTTGTACTGGTATTATTGGTAATATTGGTCTTAGTTTTGGTTAGATATGGTCACTAACAGTATGGCGGCAATATGTATGGTGATATTTCTCCTTGTATACTGGTATACTGTGTGTGATTGGGTGTGAATAAGGTGTGGGTAGGGGCATGAATGGGGTGTGGTTAGTGGTGTGGCTTGGGCTATGGGCTCTAGCCCACGGTCTTCAGCAGACCTAGCAACGCCCCTGCTAGGGCGGTGGGGGAAGCACTTTTATTATCTCTTGTAAATGGACCAAGTATCTAATCAGACAACACGTGTAATAGTTTACATATCAGCCTGAGACATAACTGAATGATACCTTTTACAGCAATCTGACATTCCTATTAGGGTGCATTATTTATTTTGTGTTAATGAGTGTATATGTGCTAGTTGTGTCTTTTATTCTTTTATACTAATCATATTATATATATAGTTATTATAAATTTATTTTTGTAGTTTTCTTGTTGATGAAACTTTATATAAAATAAAAGTTATAAAAATATGTTGTAAATAACAAGATATATCATACTGAAGAAGAAGAAGCACTCCAGAAATTCCAGTTCCAATACAATATGAATTTATTCACATGTTACAAGGCACTATCAGTGGGGAGCTAAAACTTTACCTTGAAACATTGGTTATAAAAATTTACATTACATTGGATTTCCTGGATTGCTGCTTCTTCCCTTTGGATATAGAGTCTTGCGTTGTAGATATGGAATTCGAGCTCTTTAAAGCTTTGCATGCCCTTTTTGAAGTCTGCTTTGACTTTGCTGCTCTATCCCATTGGATTTTATGTGTAAAAACATTATGCAAAGCATTCACTAGCAAATGCTAGAATATCCTGTTATTTTCACCACTTCTCCCCCTCCATCATAATTACTTCTTATTACCATTCTATACATACTGTTTACTACTCACCCGATGCAGGTGCTCCCTCTGATCCCCTCCAGCAAAAAGAAGCGTGAAAGCAATTTACATACTAGCAACCTGTACACCACCCAAAATCATACACCGTGTAAAAGCTACATTTCCATTTAAGAACTTGAGATAAACAAAATATTTCATATATATCACATAATGGAGAATAAATCAGGCAAAGCTAGTTTCGTGAACCCTATGTTTATAGGTGAAATATAAATGGATTTTCTGTAGACATTCTGTTTCCATTATTACAATACCTGCAGCAGAAGCACTTAGTGCAAGGTTCGGAATTTATTGTATACATTTTTCTATTGGCCTGTTCTGCAGATAAGATCCAGGGAACATTGTTTTTGGTAGTAACAGGATATATATTAGAAACCTGGATACCTGAAACACAATAAGTACGATGGAGAAAACAAAATTAAAGTAAACAAGCGCAAGGTATGTAGATATAGACAGGTGATCTTAATGTAACTAAAATATTATTTACATTTAAATACAAAAATTAATTGGTACCTGCAACAAAGGTGTTACACAAATGTAACAATTCAAAAGTTTAGGAAGACTCATGCGAAAAACATAAGGACAAGTTTCGATAAAAAAATAAAAAAAAATAAAAAATAAATGTATGACTTCATATCAGCATGGCTTTATGAGGGATCGGTCCAGTCAAACTAACCTGATCAACTTTTATGAGGAGGTGAGCTCCAGACTGGATGTCGTATATCTGGATTTTTCCAAAGCATTTGATACAGTGCCACATAAAAGGTTGGTGCATAAAATGATGGGGATTGGGCTGGGGTAGAATGTGTGTAAGTGGGTAAGTAACTGTCTCAGTGATGGGACACAGATTATTAATGGTACTGTGGTTATTAATGGAACTTATTTTGATTGGGTGACTGTTACTAGTGGGGTACCACAGGGGTCAGTCTTGGGTCCTTTTCTATTTAATATACATATTAATGACCTTGTAGAGGGGTTGTATAGTAAAGTAGCAATCTTTGCAGATGATACTAAACTCTGTAAAGTGGTAAACACTATAGAGGACAGTGCACTGTTACAAATGGATCTGTATAGGTTGGAGGTTTGGGCTGAAAAGTGGTAGATGAGGTTCAACACTGATAAATGTAAGGTAATGCACATGGGGAGGAAAAATCCGGGCTGGGATTATGTATTAAATGGGAGCACACTTGTGTCGACTGACGTGGAAAAGGACTTGGGAGTCAGTAAATTTAGCTGTAGTGACCAGTGTCGGGCAGCTGCTGCCAAGGCAAATAAAATCATGGGGTGCATCAATACAGGCATAAATGTCCACAACAAGGAAATAATTCTACCGCTGTACAAATCACTAGTCAGACCACACATAGAATACTGTGTACAGTACTGGGCACCAGTGTACAAGAAAGATATAGTGGAGCTGGAGAGGGTTCAAAGACGGGCAACCAGAGTAATACGGGGAATGGGAGGACTACAGTACCCAGAAAGATTATCAGAATTAGAGTTATTTAGTTTAGAAAAATGGAGGCTTAGGGGAGACCTAAGAACTATGTATATATATATCATGGGAGCTTACAGCGATCTCTCCCATGATATATTTATACACAGGACTGTATCTTTAACAAGGGGGCATCCTCTACATTTAGAGTAAAAGAAGGTTTCTACACAACCACAGACTGGGGTTCTTTACTGTAAGAGCAGTGAGACTGTGGAATTCTCTGTCTGAGGAGGTGATCATGGTGAACTCTGTAAAAGAGTTCAAAAAGGGGCTGGATGCATTTTTGGAGAATAATAACATTGCTGGTTATGTATATTAGATTTATAGGGACAGAATGTTGATCCAGGGATTTATTCTGACTTCCACATTTGGAGTCGGGAAGGAATTTTTACCTCTAGTATGAGGGTTTTTTGCCTTCTTATGGATCAACTCAGTAGGGACTCATTAGGGTTATAGGTTGAACTTGATGGACTCTGGTCTTTTTTCAACCTTATGAACTATGTTACTGTGATATTTTAACATTTGTAGATCTTTGTCTTTAGCTAGGCCCTGTATCTTTAACCTCCTGAGCGGTATTCCCGAGCGTGACTCTGGGTTAATTTTCCCTGCCAGGATCGGTAACCCCGAGTCACGCTCGGGGTAGAATTACAGAGTTCCCGGCCGGGCTGCACGATATATCGCAAAAGCAATGCGATATAGCGATGCGGCCCCCCCCGGGAAAACTTGCGATTATCTGCTCTGGTCGGCTCCCGTTGCGGGGGCCGGCCAGAGCAGCTAAAGAAAAATACTAAGTCAGTGTTTCCCTACCAGGGGGCCTCCAGCTGTTGCAAAACTACAACTCTCAGCATGCCCGAACAGCCAAAGGCTGGGAGTAGTAGTTTCACAACAGCTGGAGGTACACTGAGCTAAATGTAAAAGGAAAAAGTAGTAAAATAAAAAAAACTTTTGCTCACCTACTCCCGGTCCCTGCAGATGTCGTTCCCCTCCGTGCGCTCTGGTCCCTGCTCTATTCATCTTACAGGACCTTTCACTTTTCAGCCAATCACAGGCCGCAGTGGTGTAAAGCCTGTGATTGGCTGAAGGGGAAAGGACTTGTTCTGCAGCAAATACACTAGGTTTGAAATCTGCCCGGCAAACCTAGTGTATACTGCTGCAGGACAAGGTGAGAAGGGGGGAATGTGACAGAGGGGGGAATGTGACAGAGGGGGGGGGGGATGTGACAAGGGGGGGGGGATGTGACATGAAGGGAAAGAAAGAATCATACCGCCAGGGAGGTTAAAAGGGGTACTCCACTGGAAAACATGTTTTTATTAAACTGGTGCCAGAAAGGTAAATAGATTTGTAAATTACTTCTATTTAAAAATCTTAACCCTTCCAGTAATTATCAGCTGCTGTATGTTCCAGAGGAAGTTCTTTTCTTTTAGAATTTCCTTTCTGTCTGACCACAGTGCTCTCTGTTGACACCTCTGTCCATGCCAGGAACTGTCCAGAGCAGGAACAAATCCCCATAGCAAACCTATCCTGCTCTGGACAGTTCCTAAAATGGTCAGAGATGTTAGCAGGGAGAACTGTGGTCATACAGAAAGGAAATTAAAAAAAGAAAATAACTTCTTTTTTTTTAATTTTATTACAATTTTTGGCATCTTCCACCAGTCTTGGACAACCAAAGGGGGTTTGAGGGTGACACTAGTGCCATTCTTAAATGGGTTTTCTCATTCCATAAAGTCAATCCCTATCCTCAGCATAGGGAATAAATAGCAAGTTGGTGGGGTCTGACTGCTGAGACTCCCAATGATCACAAGAACCCAGGAAATGTGTGCCCCAATGAACAGAGCACTCCTTACCATTCACTTTTCATGGGGCTTACAGCCATTCCTTTGCACTGAACAGGTGCTCTATGGCAACATAAAATTTGTGAACATTTCTATTTATTTACTTTATTTCTTCATATCCAACAGAAGAACATGAATGAGCTGACACCAACTGGAAAAGCCCCTTAGTCATGCTAAACCACAATGGCAATTATTAATCTCCTTTTTTTTTTTTATCTGCATTGCCGCATAGCCGAATTGTTCTCATTGACGTCTGTGTTGAGTAACTTTGAACCATTTTTGAAATACAATAAAAGCAAGCGTCCTACTGATACGGCCAAGGTGCTCTCCGGCAATGAGCCTTGGGCAGCAGCTCCACTTTTTGAAGATTTGCAAGCTTCTGAGAGCTCCGAACAATTTCATTTTGGCTTTCATTTGTAAGATATCTCTCTCTTTGGCTCAAAACAAATCAACATAGTGGTATCTAATTGTTATAAATCTACACATCACCCTAAATGGTTTATGACACGGAGCCAAACTCTAAAGTTATAAACAGGCAAGTAAGGTAAAACACATTTCTCAAGTGCTTCAGAACTGGCTTAAACATTTCATGAATTCATGCTTTTTCACTTTTATACAATAAATCTACCTTTAGCTGTGCAATCAATATCTTTATTGCAGTGTACGGCAATAGTACTGTAGATTACAAAGTGCCTACAAAGTACCCCAGGGTGAACATAAACAACTGCTTTGCTCATTAAATAATCTATGTGATGCCGGTCCGGCCTTTTAAATCATTTCGCAATATAACAAGCTACAGCAGAATGACTCAGGTTCTGGAGATAGGATATATTACATTGAAACTTAACTTTCTGCTTCCCTGATTTCTTTTTGTTTTGTGCCGCTCATTTATGGTTTTCATTTTCTTTGCCTCTCTGTTTTTATTGGATTGTTTTGTATTAAATTTCTTTTTAAAAGAGACAAACATTTGCTTTAAAACAACTTATTTATAATGAAGAATAGAGTAAACATTAGATTAACACAGTTCAAGCAAATGAAAAGAATCCTGAAACCAAAGCTTATGAAATCATAAAAATAATATTGATGTATGCAAAGGTAGAACTTAAAGCATATCTGTCTTATCACAGAAAAAAATATGGTTAGATATGTTACTCACTAGGTCATGCAAATGCTCGCTCATTCTGACATCCACTGCTCAGGAAGGATCATGTCAGAGCAAAGCACTGAGCCCACCCTCACTCACCATGAATTCACTCCCTCCCTGAGTCTGCTGTGCTGGGTCTATTCATTCAATCACTGCAGGCTACTCTGTAACCCCTCCTCTCTGTTTTTAAACAGAAGTGTGATAGACAGGACAGGACAGGAGTCCCGCCCTCACTTCCTTGACTTTGTCCCAGCATGGCTTAAAGTGGCATTAAAACTATTTCCAAAGCAGAAACAAACACATTTTACAGTTTTATAGTGCATATTTTGGTGCACATAACTGTTAGGCGCAAAACCTTTGCTCAAAATTTTAGATGCAGATTTTGGAGCACAACATGTGAAAGGTGGCTTTTCACATGATGTGCGCCAAAATTTGCAAGTTGGAGAACCGTTCACAGAAATTCACTACAGGAAATAAATACGTTTCATACAAGCAGATTTGTCATTTTTTATTTGGTGAAACAGTTTTAAACATGAGTGAATTGTGAAAGGATGAAATCATTCAGTTTTCACATTATACCATCAAATGTGTTTAATAAATATGCAGTCTTGATTTTAACTAATTTTCTTCGTTTGTGGCCACATGGAATGGCTGCTGGTGAACTGCAAGGTGTCTCCAAACTGCATGGGGTTGAAATGTTGCAGCCGATTATTGCAAGTTTTATGGCAAACTCCAGTGGCCATTGGCTGCCGCTTTTTGGCTACAAGAGGCTGACAGCTAATTTGTTTTCACCCAAAGTTGCTGTTTGGAGCAGTTGATTGTTCATGGCTGCCTTTTTATCTGTCTGTTTGTTAATGGCTGCTTTACCTGCAAATAGGCACAGCCATAAAAAATCTACTTAAAAACATTGATTAACATCTACTGTATCACAATCACTCCATTTACCTTTACCCACTCACTTTGGCATGAGTTGTAACCATATTTTTTCAGCATCGTGGGCGTCATTTTTCATCAGTTTTCCCCTCTACAGACTTGATTTTATTTTCAGTTATTCTTGAGTTAGGGAGTAGAGATTAAAAGCTGCTTTATAAAATGTTCTATACTCTGCAAACACACAGAAGAGATTTAACTTGTTACGCCGAGCGCTCCGGGTCCCCGCTCCTCCCCGGAGCGCTCACGGCGTTTCTCTCCCTGCAGCGCCCCGGTCAGACCCGCTGACCGGGAGCGCTGCACTGACATTGCCGGCGGGGATGCGATTCGCATAGCGGGACGCGCCCGCTCGCGAATCGCATCCCAAGTCACTTACCCGTCCCGGTCCCCGGCTGTCATGTGCTGGCGCGCGCGGCTCCGCTCTCTAGGGCGCGCGCGCGCCAGCTCTCTGAGATTTAAAGGGCCAGTGCACCAATGATTGGTGCCTGGCCCAATTAGCCTGATTAGCTTCCACCTGCTCCCTGGCTATATCACATCACTTCCCCTGCACTCCCTTGCCGGATCTTGTTGCCTTGTGCCAGTGAAAGCGTTTAGTGTTGTCCAAGCCTGTGTTACCTGATCTCCTGCTATCCATATTGACTACGAACCTTGCCGCCTGCCCCGACCTTCTGCTACGTCTGACCTTGCCTCTGCCTAGTCCTTCTGTCCCACGCCTTCTCAGCAGTCAGCGAGGTTGAGCCGTTGCTAGTGGATACGACCTGGTTGCTACCGCCGCAGCAAGACCATCCCGCTTTGCGGCGGGCTCTGGTGAACACAAGTAGCCACTTAGAACCGGTCCACCGGCACGGTCCATGCCAATCCCTCGCTGACACAGTGGATCAACAACCTGTAAGCCGAATCGTGACATAACTCCACTGTGTCTCTATGGCACACCCTAAGAAGCAGCATGAAGGATATTTTAGAGCAGTGGGTCAGATATTTTAGAGCAGTGGGATGTAACTCTTACAAATAGCAGGATTTTTCTGCTTATTTCTCTTTTCCTGTTTTTTACTCCACTTGATGCAGTGCAACTATCTCAGAGAAATACATCAGACATCTTGATCGCTTAGACATAGATTATTAGGGTGGTTTTTCATCTGTTAGCCTTTAATAGAACCAGGTCCTTTTTAACCTGCACAAATGAAATGTGATGCTTAAAATATGGTAAAGTTTTTCTGACATCTGTCTAGTTCAATGTTCTTGTCTAAGTTCCCTGTGTAATTTTTATTATTTTTTTTAGCTATTGCAATATCGATATTTGGAAATGTTGTATTTTCCTTGAAAGTGTGTGTCTTTTCTGAGTCTAAGTGCGTTCTGTCTTAGAATAGTTTAGTGTAGGGTTATTAAAGGCTTTTTGTTCTTATAATTGATAGTGAGTAGGGCACACAATTTAGACACATCCTTTGACCCACAGTCATTTCACACCACATGACATAAAGAAGAGAAGGCCCTCTCTTATATTGGGCAGGCTAGATGGGTTAAATGGTTCTTATCTGCTTATACATTCCATGTTTCTAACTCTATATCTCATACACGCATTAGCATGAAGGACAGTGTACAGCATTATTGAGTAGTGTAACTTTGAATCAACTACTTGGTGAAGCAGTAGAACACTAGCAGCCATATCTGTGTATGTTTCTGACTCCCTCTCACTGCAGCTGCTCCCTCCCTCTTCCCTCTGCATCTACATGCTATAGCTGTAATGCGATCTCTCAGAGATCTGATAAACTGTTTGAATCTCTGTTTCTCTAAATCTAGTAACTGGGGAAAGATGTGATTTTCCACATAAAAGGCTCCTTGTTACTACTAGTATTATTCATTTATGAAAAAAAAAAATCACATGACAGTTACCCTTTAATCTTTTGTATAGACTTGATCTTCTATCTATTAAAAGGGTATTTTACTAAATGTGGTCTCAGGAAAAACAAAAACAAAACAAACCTCTTCACCTGTCCCCAATCCCTCACTGGTGGTGTCAGCATTTCCTGTCCTCCATACATTCAAATAAGAAATGCTTGCTCAACCAATGAGTGATTGAGGTGGGTCATTGCTGCAGCAAATTATTGTGTCAGATGGGGAGAAGGGAGCACTGAACTGTGACCGAAAAGGACTGGCACCTTTAGAACAGCCCTGGAGGGGGATCAGAAGTGGGTGAGTACAGTTTTTAATTATTTTTCCTAACAACTAGAGTAGTTTTAAAGGGTAAATATAATTCTCTGTAATAACCCTTTAATAGGATGATATATTTTTAGAGGGATGATATATTTCCAGTATATGGCATTACTCGGTCGGTGCTGGTCTGACCTCTTGGAATTCCATTGATTGTAAGAATTATTTACTGCTTACACTATATATATATATATATATATATATATATATATATATATGTATATATATATATATATATATATATATATTTCCTAGGGAAAAGTCTGGTTCAAAAACAGAAGACATAAAGTTTGTAGAGTTATAAATTGGTTGGGTTATGAAGAAGCTGTCAGAGTGGAATGAAAACAGCCTTGACAGGATCTCTCATGTGATTTAAAACATGTAAAAATTGAAAGGGACTCAAATTAAACGATAGAAGATAAAAAGAAAGGATACATCATTGTGTTATACTGATTCTGTTATGTTATTCAATCTATCTGATGCACACTTTGTAGTTTAAAAATCCAGCAGGATTTTCTTTTGTTTAAAGTGCTATGACAACAGGGTCGGTTTGGTGATATTTGCTTAATATTTGATACTTGTACAAACTTTATAGTACAAGCGAATATAACAAACTTTGTGAGATATCTTATCATAGAAAAATGCTTCTTTCTCCTTATCAAACTTCTTTTCAAACCACTCCCCTTATGTCTCCAGGTTGGGTGTGGTTCTGCAGCTTAGCACCATTGAAGTGAATGGAGCCAAGTTGTAATATCACACCCAACCTGGAGACAGATGGGGAGCTGTTTTTGAAAGAAATTGGCTCTGTTTTTCTATTTCTGGATAACCCCTTTAACTCACTAGCTCAAGGTCACTCAAAATTACATATGGATCCTATGGAGCAGAAATCTGCTGAAAAATGCCATAAAGTAGGTAACTAATGGGCAGAAATAGTGTAACTCTTCATGTACACACACAACAAAGTTATCTTGAAGTTATTTAAAATGACAAGCATGCTTAACCGGTTGCCTTCTAAGGACTAGCCGGCTCGTCCCGAGACGGCAACCGTTGTATGGTGCGGGCTCCCGACTCGAGCACGCGCCATACCGGCTGGCCTCCAGCTGATTCCTGTAGCTGGGAGCTGGCGTTAATAGCCGTCATGCGGTGATTGCAGTGGCCGGCTATTAACCCTTTAGATCGCCACTGTCAAAGTTGACAGCGGCATCTAAAGGATATATAAACTATCCCTGGTGGTCTAGTGGGGTGGATCGCCCCCCCCACAGTGCGATAGCGGTGGGGGGGCAATCCACTGCTGAGGGCTTACCTCACGTCGTATGCCAGCTGCTGCGCTGTGAATGATAAAGCTTGACAGGACCAGGCTTTATCAATCGAGCGCAGAGCACACAGATCAATGTGGTTCTATGAAACCACATTGATCTGTATGAGGAATCTAATGATTTCTCCTAGAAGTCCCCTAAGGGGACTTAAAGTGTAAAAAAAATATTAAAAAAAGTTGAGTAAAAAGTTTTAAAAAAAACACCCATTAACCCCTTCCTTATTAAAATTTAAAATCACCCCCCTTTTCCCAAATTCCATATAAAAAATATGTAATCATAACAAAAAAATAAACATATGTGATATCACATCGTGCGTAAATGTCCAAACTATAAAAATAGATTGTTAATTAAACCGCTTGGCCAATGGCGTATGTGCAAAAAAATTCCAAACTACAAAATAGCGTATTTTTGGTCACTTTTTATACCATGAAAAAATGAATAAAAAGCGATCAAAAAGTCCCATCAATACAAAAATGGTACCGATAAAAACTTCAGATCACGACACAAAAAATTATCCCTCATACCACCCCATATGCAGAAAAATAAAATGGTTTTAGGGGTCAGAAGAGGACAATTTTAAACGAATTAATTTTCGTGCATGTAGTTATGATTTTTTCCACATGTATGACAAAATCAAACCTATATAAGTAGGGTATGATTTTAATCCTATGGACCTACAGAATAAAGAGAAAGTGTCATTTTTACCAAAATGTACTGCGTAGAAACGGAAGCCTCCAAAATGTACTAAATTGTGTTTTTTCTTCAATTTTGTCGTACAATGATTTATTTATTTATTTGGTTTTGCCGTAGATTTTTGGGTAAAAAGACTAATCTCATTACAAAGTAGAATTGGTGGCGCAAAAAATAAGCCATCATATGGATTTTTAGGTGCAAAATTGAAAGGGTTATGATTTTTAAAAGGTAAGGAAGAAAAAACAAAAGTGCAAAAATGGAAAAATGCTCGGTTCTTAAGGGGTTAAAGAGATTTTTTTCCACCAATAGCAAATATGGCCATCTCCAGCCTAGTTCCCGGTGCTATACGTAGTTATGCAAATTGGATAATGCAGTCTGCTAGAATGTTTTAGGCACCCGACTCATTTCTGCCAGCTGCAAACAATCTGTAGATAGCTGAGTGGTCCTATTTTCGATTGGTGGGAAAGCCCCATTGAGTCAAATAAATCATGTTTGATAGTTCAATGATGTTAAAGGGGTACTTTGCTGGAAAACATTGTATCCCCAATCCCCAGCAGAGGGGACCCCCAAGATCTAAGATGCGGCACCCCAGTCATCTGGTGCACGGAGCGAACTCTGCTCCATGCCGGATGACTGGTGACTAAAGCCGCCACACCCCCTCCATTCATGTCTCTGGGAGGAGGTGTGACGGCTACATAGTAGCCGTCACGCCCCCTCCCATAGACATGAATGGAGGGAGTGTGGTGTGATCCAGATGCTACCACTGCCGAACTGGAGATCACGAAGTGCCCCAGCACCGGGACCCCTGATCAGACATCTTATCCCCTATCCTTTGGATAGGGAGTAAGATGCTTTCCGTCAAAGTACCCCTTTAAGGACTGTTTCAAAGTGGGAACTTTTTTTTACTTCTGTGTGTAGTCATTCAGTCTAACTCCCAAAGTTTGGCTAATTTGGCCAATTTAATGCAAACCACAGCAGCAGTTTACTAAATTGAGAATACAGTCTGATCTACAAGTGAAGAATTGTATGATTTGGAATGATTCTTGGGTTCTGCCCTATGTCATTTCCTTTTTTGAATTACTAATGATATTTCAAAAAAAAAAAAAAAAAGTCAATTTCGTATTCTGTATTTACCTTACCTGCCACATACCTGCCATTTACCCCCTCCCACAGAGATGGTAATGTTTTATGTGTTTCTTCATCTGCTCAGCACAATTATATGTGAAATATTTGGTCCAATTTTTTTTTAACCCTTAGAATAGTATTCCCCAGTGGAGTTTTATCTTTTCTCTGTCTATTCCCATTACCAGAAATTGTTATCAAATTGCATTTAAACTTTTCGTCACATACAGCAGCATTTCTCTGTTGTTTTCCATTGGATTTTAGTTTTAAGCATCCTAGTATAAATCACCCATGTTGTTTGTTTGGAAAAGCTGTCTGTATAAGTTTGGCACAAAGCCTTTTTCTCTATGAACTTTGTAATGATTTAAGATTGTGAAATATAGTTTGTGGTCTTTGTATACTTCCTTTATACAGTTCCCAGCACAATAAGGATCTTTCGCTCACAAAATAATCCGCAATATAAAAAGACACAGTGCAATAGACACAAACAGTTTTTTTTTCAATATCTTATTATTTATATCAGAATAATTTTTGGATACAAACTGTTAAATGGGTACTGTAAGATTCAAAAGTTTTTAATTGATGTCGATCTTAGAAAAAAATTGACCTTTCTAATTGACTTCATAAGAAAATGTAATTTCCTTTCTATCATGGCTTATAAAAAAAAGACCACCATACCATCCAGAACATAACCCTGTCCAGCTGCAGCATCATCTTTGTCCCAGTTAAAGCACAGGCAGGGACAAAGTGAGGGCAGAGAACTAGCACTCCCTTGTGCTCTCTCCTGTCATATTGCAGTGCATAAACAGAGAGGAGGGGGTTACAGAGCAGCTTGCAGTGATTGGATGAAGAGACCAGTACAGCACAGAAGACTCAGGGAGCAGGATGAGTCAAGCATAGTGAGGGCAAGAGACAGACATATCTTCTCCAAAACATAGGATAAAAAACTAAGTGAGGAAAGGTATTTGTGAGAGAAATATAGGTGTAAGACACATAAAATTACCTGGACATGATCATGATAAGGTACTGAGTAACATATAACATTTTGTTTATTTGTGGAATATGACAGGTATTAGTACAGTCTAATGAAACATAGAAGGGAAAGATATTGATCCGTATCGTCACTATAGGTTGGTTGTGTTTAGTGGAACATAACAGGATATTTTCCCTTATCTTCAATATGTAATGAGATAATATTGCTGAGTTATTATAGTTCTTATGGAAACACAGCAAAAACCAAAGCGGCAGGTTTCCCAAAATGTGGCTCCACATTGGGGTACTCCGGTGGGAAAAAATGTCATTAAATCAACTGGTGTCAGAAAGTTAAGCAGATTTGTAAATTACTTCTTTTTAAAAATCTTAATCCTTCCAGTACTGCTGTATGCTCCACAGGAAGTTGTGTAGTTCTTTTCTGTCTGACCACAGTGCTCTCTGCTCACACCTCTGTCCATGTCAGGAACTGTCCAGAGCAGGAGCATATCCCCATAGCAAACATTTCCTGCTCTGGACTGTTCCTTGAAGGAGGAAGAGAGAGCAAGAAGGTGGAAGCTGAAGAGCGCACTGCCGAGGAACACCAGGTAAGTCCGGACTGTTTTGCAACATCGGGTGTTTTATTATAACTAAAATAACAATACACATAACGCGTTTCAAGATTGTTCCTGTCTTTTCATCAGGCCTTGAATTGTGTTGCGTGTATTGTTATTTTAGTTATAATAAAACACCCCCTGTTGCAAAACAGTCCAGACTTACCTTGTGTTCCTCGGCAGCACGATTTTCATCTTCCACCTTCCTGTTCTCTCTTCCTCCTTCATTGTTTGCACGCTTGTTTGTCAGTGTGGGAAGCCACAATAGCCGAATTCCTTCTGTTATATATGAACCTAGTGTTGGGCCTCTTTTTGCTCAACATTACAAGGTTGAGCGGGCCATTTGAATATATGTGTCCGGAAGTTGTGCCTTAAGTGATTCCACACAAGGGAGTGCTCCGGTTGTCTTTTGTTTATTCTGGACAGTCCCTGACATGGACAGAGGTGTCAGCAGAGAGCACTGTGGTCAGAGAGAAAGGAAATTGAAAAAGAAAAGAACTTACTGTGGGGCATACAGCAGCTAAGTATTGGAAGGATTAAGAATTTAATTTACAACTTTCTGACACCAGTTGATTTATAAAAAAAAATGTTTTCCACCGGAGTTCCCCTTTAAATAGGACTTTACACAAAAAGCAAAGTCTGTCAGATGTGAGCACATACCATCAGGGAGTTCAAATGTTGTGTTTATAGGTTAAATAACTTATATTCTTGAAGAGTTCTTCCCCCCTATGGATCTGATCACTTCCTGGTTTACTCCCTGAACTGTGACCCTGTGGTTGCCAGGCAACAGAGCACACACTTTCCCATAATCCCCCTTGCCTGCATACATAGTTAATACTTACTGCCAATACTACCTGGACAGACCAGGACATGGCAGCTGAACTGATCATGCTCAATTGTGTATGTTATACAGGCATTGTCAGTAATGCTTGCACATTTGAAATAATTTACATTTCACATAATGCATCAGTTTGGCCCTATTAATAATCTTTGTAAGAAACCCTTTTATATTTTGACCTGACATGTTATACACAGGGAGTCTCTTTTTTCATAAATAATTAGCAATTGAAAATAAACCCTTAGGCTAGGTTTCCACTTGGTTTTTTGTGTGTGTTCCCCACCCAAAAAAAAAAAAAAGCCAAAATGGCCCCCATGGCGTTTTTTCATTGAAAAAACGCTGCGGCCAGATGTTAGCTGTAAATAAATTAAAAATCGCAAAATTATTTTTCCACTTTTCGTTTTTTCATTTGCCGTTTTTTTAATATTTATCCTTTTGGCTTTTTTCGCTCTTTTTTAGCTCCTTGGCGGTTTTGCAAAGTTGCAGCATGTTGAGCCTATGGCATTTTTTCCCCTGAAATTGTGGCATTTTTCTAAGTCTATGGGAGTAAAAAAAAACGGCAAGAAAAACGACATGTGGGTTTTAAATTTGGTGTTTTTGCAGGCGGTTTGTATTCTTTTTTGGACTTTAGCGATCCAAAAAAAGCGATGGAGATACCTTTTTAAATAAAATTACGTAGGGTACCATTAAAAAAAATATATTAAAAAGATACAGTAGTGATGGAAAAAGAATGTATTTAATGAAATTTATCTTTTTTTATAACAAAATTTTTATAAATTTTTAAACAGGGATCAATTTATGTGGGCGTCAGGAAACTAAAAATGTAGCCGACAATAACAAAAATGTTGTGTGTGTGTTTTCACTTTTAAAATGTTTTTCTTTAGGTAGTACTGCTACTCCCAGCATGGAACACACTGTTCCATGATGGGAGTAGTAGTACCTGTACTAATTGACAGATCGCCCATGTCACTTCTGACACCTGTTGCGATCCTCCTGTATAATGTATAGATGCGGCGGCTGCTCTTCTATGATCCCCTGCACTGACGTATATATACACCTATTCATATTTCCCACAGAGAGCTGTGATTGGTCAGATGGTTCCAGCCAATCAAAGCTCTCTGTGGGAAATTGGAATAATAGGTGTATATATACGTCAGTGCAGGGTACCATAGAAGAGCGCCCGCCCGCCCGCATCTATACATTATACAGGAGGATCACAGCGGGTGTCAGGAGTGACATCTGCTGTGATCTGTCCTTAACTGCAGATACTACTGCTCCCAACATGGAGCACACTCTGCTCCATGTTGGGAGCAGTAGTACCTGCAGTTAAGGACAGATCACAGAGGGTGTCACTATTGAAACCTGCTGCGATCATCCTTCATCCCTGAGATGGCTTTCTCCTGCGCTCGCATCTCTGCTCTGTACTCACCATTTATATTTCCCTCTGAGAGCGGTGATTGGCTGCCACCATCCGGCCAATCCCCACTCTGGGCGGAAAATATGAATGGCCAGCCCAGAGTATGGTGCAGAGATGCGAGTGCTGGTTTGTATTAATGGGGTCTTGTTTGGAATTTTTATTGAAGAGATCTGGTCTGACATCTGTATTAAGTTAGAGAGCTCTGATTTGTATTATGGAAGTCTAGTCTGGGGCCTGCATTGATGTGATCTGTTTATTAGGGAGTCTGTGTTTATTAAGGATTCTACATTTACTGAGGTAGTCATTACTTGTTACTGGGTTAGGTTATGTATACAGTGGTCTGGTCTGGGTTCTTTATTTATTTGAGGATTTCAGTCTGGAGTCTATATTTAGATATTGGAATCTAAGTATGCAGTCTACTGAGGTCTGTCATTGTCTATGGGTGTGATCTAATGTCTGAAGTTGTTTAGGTGGCCTGGGGGGGGGGGGTGTTAGATGTGTGGCCTGTGTATATTTATGACGTCTGGTCTGTGGTTTGCATTTGTTTTAGGTGTCTGGTCTGTGTTCTTTTCTGGTGGTCTGGTATGTGGTTTTTATTAGTTATGCGGGTCTGATAAATTGTCTGTATGGGGGTCATATTCAGGTTCAAATGCTGTTCTCATGAGCATGGAGAGGAGTATAGAAGGCTTGGCAAGACAGCAGTCATCCACGTAAAGTGCAAAGATGACACCATTGTTGTCTTGCAGGTTTACTTTTATGACTCCTGTACTTTGTGTACCATTCTGGTACCAGCATCCCAGCTACCATACAGGTAAAGTTGTTGTGTGGCAGTGAGAACACTTTCTTCAGATTCACAGCTAAAAGATATATGGCTGGCACAGCCACTACTTTCCAATAAGCCCATGGACTGGACTAGATGGCATCCGGGTACATACACTTTGGTGGATTACCTTCGTGGGGTGCTCAATCTTTTAGCGATAGTGTTCCAAAACTTCCAACCATAAAGAAAAAAATAGATAGATGGCAATAAATGCAACTTGCTTGGAATAAAGCAAGTTGCATTTATTCCACCAACATCATGTGCGAACAGGTGTAAATGCTGGTGTGTTCACTGACAGAGTGACAATTGTTTCGCGCTATATATTTCATAGCTCTGCTTCTGCTAAGCATAGGATCCTGTCCAAGATAAAGCCTGCCAAAAGCAAGTCACAGTCCGGTCCCAGTTGCAAGTCCCATCATCTGTGACAGATCCTGACTACAGTGGGGATCAAAAGTTTGGGCACCCCAGGTAAACATTTGTATTGTTGTGCATAAAGAAGCCAAGGTAAAATGATATAAGACATTCTTATATGTCAAAAAAAAAGTTAGATTTTATTTCCATCATTTACACTTTCAAAATAACAGAAAACAAAAAAATAGCATCTGCAAAAGTTTGGGACCCCTGCAGAGTTAATATCATGTACTGCCCCCTTTGGCAAGTATCACAGCTTGTAAACACTTTTTGTAGCCAGCCAAGAGTCTTTCAATTCTTGTTTGAGGTATCTTTGCCCATTCTTCCTTACAAAAGTCTTCCAGTTCTTTGAGATTTCTGGGCTGTCTTTCACGCATTGCTCTTTTAAGGTATATCCATAGATTTTCAATTATGTTTAGGTCAGGAGATTGTGAAGGCCATGGCAAAACCTTCAGTTTACGCCTCTTGATGTAATCCCCCATGGATTCCGAGGTTTATTTAGGATCATTACCCATTTGTAGAAGCCATCCTCTCTTTAACTTCAGCTTTATAACAGATGGCATCAAGTTAGCATCCAAAATTTGCTGAAATATTATTGAATCCATTTTCCTTCTACTCGTGAGATGTTCCCTGTGCCACTGGCTGCAATACAACCCCAAAGCATGATTGATCCACCCCCATGCTTAACATTTGGACAGAGGTTCTTTTCATTAAATTCTGTTCCCCTTCTTCTCCAAATGTACCTTTGCTCATTCCAGCCAAAAAGTAAAATTTTAACCTCATCGGTCCACAATACTTGTTTCCAAAATGCATCAGGCTTGTCTATATGTTCCTTTGCAAAGTTCAAATGCTGATTTTAGTGGTGAGGACGTAGAAGAGGTTTTCTTCTGATGACTCTTCCATGAAGGCCATATTTGTATGAGTATCTCTTTATAGTGGAATAGTGTACCACAACTCCAGTGTCTGCCAGATCTTTCTGGAGGGATTGTGCAGTCAAACGTGGGTTTTGAATTGTTTTTCTCACAATCCTGCGAGCTGTTCTGTCTGATATTTTTCTTGGTCTTCCAGATCTTGCTTTTAACTTCCACTGTTCCTGATGACTGCCATTAATTACATTCCGAACAGAGGATATTGACATCTGAAAACGTTTTGCTATCTTCTTACAGCCTTCTCCAGCTTTGTGAGCTTCAACTATTTTCAGTTTCAGATTTCTAGACAACTGCTTAGAAGAACCCATGGTGCTGATTGTTGGGGCAAGGTCAGATGAGTCTGGGCATTTAAAACCTTTGAGATTGACTTCACCTGGTCTTCCTAGATGATGATTGAGAACAATCCATGACACTGGCAGGTCTCAGCTTTGCAAAGGGGGCAGTGCATGCTATAAATTCTGCAGGGTGCCCAAACTTTTGCAGACACCATTTGTTTGTTTTCTGTTATTTTGAAAGTGTAAATGATGGAAATAAAATCTAACTTTTGTTGACATATTATAAAAAATTTTAATATGTAATTTGATGCCTTTTGGAGATTTTTTTCATCTTTCCTTGGCTTCTTTAGTCAAAATAATACAAATTTTTACATGGGGTGCCAAAACTTTTGATCCCCACTTGTACATGTATGGTGATCACGGCACTATACAGAGTTTGGAGGTTTTTGCTCAAAAGATCATCTCTACTCCACGCTGTGAAGACGAAGTGCTCAAGTCTTCACCTCCAAGAAGGATTATCGTCTTAGCCAGAGGATAATACAGCTGGACAAGGGTCCCTCTGTGTGCACTAATCTCTTTAATGACCTATGGTCAGAGTTAGTGCTGTGTACGCCCTACATATTGTGTGCTGCAAAATCTGTAAGTAAATAGTATTTTCACCACAGTGGGCCAATCTGTGTAGGCCTTACACAGTAGAGTTTGAGCTCATTGGACAGTAAATTTGTAACTTGTCTGCAAGTGCATTTGCATTAGTAACTTCACTTACGCATGCAAAAAGAACCTCCAGTCAGTATAACTACTGTAAAAGCAACTCTTAAAGGGACAGTGACCAAATATTCACTCACCTGTTCTAAACACTGTAACAATCCACTCTGTGCTGATGAGCTACACCTCCCTGCTACATAGCATTACCATCTGCGTCCCTATAAATCTTACTTTTAGCTAGCCTGAATTACAACACCTATCATCCTCTTTAGGTACCACACTACAATGTTTAGACTTAAAAATTTACTATTTGAATTCTCAAATAGTAATAAGAAAGCACAACACCCACCTGGCTTAGCAGCATTTACATCTGTGTGTACAAGGCTTCCTCATACCCACAAACACGGCATCAATAAAGTATGAACAAAGACCACAGATGCCAGACATAGACATGAATGGAGGGGGCAAGGTCCCATTCCCCCTCCATCTTGCCCCCTCCCATAGACATGAATTGAGGGGGCATGGCCCCATTACCCCTCCATCACGCCCCCTCCCATAGACATGAATGGAGGGGGTTTGGTGTTACGTCACAAGGGGGCATGGTGTGAAATCACATTTCCTGTCCCGGAAACACAGAGGTTTCTAAGACTGGAGAGGCAGCCCAGCATAGAATGCATGTGTTGCACTGAGATCACGGGGGGGTCCCAGCGGCAGCCCCCCCCCCCCCCCCCCCGCGATCAGTCATCTTATCCCTATCCTTTGGATCAGAAAGAGTAAATCTTAGGTATACAGATACATGTTTAGGATGCAAAAGTACAACAGGACACAGTGATCTTAGTTATATAATTCTTTATAACTCTATTATTACTTCACTTCAGTACATACAATGCTTATTTTTTTTACACAAAAGCAACTAAGATGACTTTTCCTACTCTCTAACATGCTCGCCTTCACATATTGATGGCAGATAAAGGAATTATATAAATAGAATAAAATTACAGCTTTCAACGTCCCTAAAACATCTACTTTTGCATAGAGTTTACATAACCTTAACCCCTTAAGGACTCAGGGTTTTTCTGTTTTTGCACTTTCGTTTTTTCCTCCTTACCTTTTAAAAATCATAACCCTTGCAATTTTCCACCTAAATATCCATATTATGGCTTATTTTTTACGTCGCCAATTCTTCTTTGCAGTGACATTGGTCATTTTACCCAAAAATGCACGGCGAAACGGAAAAAAAATCATTGTGCGACAAAATTGAAGAAAAAAACGCGATTTTGTAACTTTTGGGGGCTTCCGTTTCTACGCAGTGCATATTTCGGTAAAAATTACACCTTATCATTATTCTGTAGGTCCATACGGTTAAAATGATACCCTACTTATATAGGTTTGATTTTGTCGCACTTCTGGAAAAAATCATAACTACATACAGGAAAATTTATACGTTTAAAAATGTCATTTTCTGACCCCTATAACTTTTTTATTTTTCCTTGTACAGGGCGTAATGAGGACTCATTTTTTGCGATGTGATATGAAGTTTTTATCGGTATGATTTTTGTTTTGATCAGACTTTTTGATCACTTTTTATTCATTTTTTAATGGTATAAAAAGTGACCACAAATGCACTTTTTTTGACTTTGGAATTTTTTTGCGCGTACGCCATTGACCATGCGGTTTAATTAAAGATATATTTTTATAGTTTGGACATTTACGCACGCGGCGATACCACATATGTTTATTTTTATATTTTTTTTACACTGTTTTATTTTTTTTATGGGAAAAGGGGGATGATTCAAACTTTTATTAGGGAAGGGGTTAAATGACCTTTATTAACACTTTTTTTAAAAATTTTTTTTGCAGTGTTATAGGTCCCACACTGATCTTTTACACAGATCACAGGCGTGTATTAACACGCCTGTGATCAGTGTTATCGGTGCTTGACTGCTCCTGCCTGGATCTCAGGCACGGAGCAGTCATTCGCCGATCGGACACCGAGGAGGCAGGTAAGGGCCCTCCCGGTGTCCTGTCAGCTGTTCGGGACGCCGCGATTTCACCGCGGCGGTCCCGAACAGCCCGACTAAGCAGCCGGATCACTTTCACTTTCACTTTAGAAGCAGCGGTCAGCTTTGACCGCCGCTTCTAAAGGGTTAATACCGCACATCGCCGCGATCGGCGATGTGTGGTATTAGCCGCGGGTCCCGGCCGTTGATGAGCGCCGGGACCGACGCGATATGATGCGGGATCGCGGCGCGATACCGCTTCATATCGTGGGAGCCGGCGCAGGACGGAAATATACGTCCTGCGTCGTTAAGGGGTTAAAGGGGTACTCCACTGGAAAACATTACTTTTTAAAAATCATCTGGTGCCAGAAAGTTAAACTGATTTGTAAATTATATCTATTTAAAAATCTTAACCCTTCCAGTACTTATCAGCTGCTGTATGCTCCAGAGGAAATTCTTTTCTTTTTGAATTTCCTTTCTGTCTAACAACAGTGCTCTCTGCTGACACCTCTGTCCATTTTAGGAACTGTCCAGAGTAGGAGCAAATCCCTGTAGCAAGCCTCTCCTGCTCTGAAAAGTTCCTAAAATGGACAGCAGAGTGTCAGCAGAGAGCACTGTGGTAACAAAGAAAGGAAATTCAAAAAGAAAATAACTTCCTCTGTAGTATACAGCTGCTAATAAATACTGGAAGGATTCAAATTTTTAAATAGAAGTAATTTACAAATTTGAAAAAAAAAAAAAAAAAAACCTTTAAGGGTCATAGACTGAAAGGAATAAACCCAATATACTTCTCACTGGTGAAGCCGTCTCTTCATATTTCCTTTCTGGAACTATAGATTCAGAATCTACACTTCTGCATTTTATTTTTGCTGTTTTTTTGTGTGTGAAATTTGGATGGCTCTAAAGTCTTTATTTAAAGTCTAGTATATAAAGTCTGTTGAATCCATCTGGAGACACATTCTGAACACACTGCTGCTCTTCCTTGAGTTTTATCGACAAGAGAGTAAGAACAAGAGAACTTTGAAGAGAAGTGCAACAGGGAGATGGAGAAAAGCGAGAAAAGAAACGGCTCTGCGGCAAGTGAGAGGAAGCAGTTGATATGAATTTCTACAGGGACGGGCGACACTCAGCCATGACAGGTGGGGACGAGAGAAAATCTGCATTTCTTATATTTGAATATTTTCGTTGTCTGCAGGAAGAGATGTACTGCTACAGCTTTCTTCCTTTTTTATAAAAGTGCTTGAAAACTTACCTGCATAGTTACTGATCTGCCAAAATGACTTTATTATGTACACAGTATATATTGGGCATCATTGTACTCATTTTACAGATCATTTCTAACACGTCAAGGCTTAGATTGCCTTCCTTGTCTTATTCTTACTACATGTTTTTGTCACTAAGATCTACATATTACATCTACCTATTAAATCTACATATCATTATTTAAAGAAGCACAGGGAATGTATTATCATTTTTATTATTATAATTTTATTCTATTTGCTTATCTTATTATTATTTTATTTACTTACCGTATTTTTCGTCATATAAGACGCTCCGGCATATAAGACGCACCCAATTTTAAAGCATAAAAATCTAGAAAATAAAGATTCTGAACCAAATACAATGTAAAGTATAGGACAGTGATCTTCAACCTGCGGACCTTCAGATGTTGATAAACTACAACTCCCAGCATGCCCGGACAGCCAACGGCTGTCCGGGCATGCTGAGAGTTGTAGTTTTGCAACATCTGGAGGTCCGAAGGTTGAAGACTACTGGTATAGGAGGTAGTACTCACTTGTCCCCGCCGCTCTGGACCCATCACCGCTCGTGACCGCTTCCCTGGATGTCGCCCTCCATCGCTGTCGCCGCGTCCCCGGGGTGTCCCTGTCGCTCCATAACGTCTCTGCTGCCCGGAATCCTCGCTCTCCGTCACCGCCATCACGTCGCTACGCACGCAGCTCCTATTGGATGACGGGACGGCGTGCACGACGACGACGAAGGAGAGCGCCGGCCATGCAGGGGATCTCAGCACGGAGCAGACACCGAGGAGGCAGGTAAGGTCCCTCCCGGTGTCCTGTAAGCTGTTCGGGATGCCGCGATATTACCGCGGCGGTCCTGAACAGCCCGACTGAGCAGCCGTGTTAGTGTCACTTTCGCTTCAGACGCGGTGGTCAGCTTTGATCGCCGCATCTGAAGGGTTAATACAGGGCATCACCGTGATCAGTGATGTCCTGTATTAGCCGCGGGTCCCGGCCGTTGATGGCCGCAGGGACCGCCGGTTTTAATGTGTCTTTGCTGTATAAGACGCACCAACTTTTTGGGGAAGAAAAAGTGCGTCTTATACAGTGAAAAATACAGCGCAGCATAGGCTTTTATTAGAAAATGATGTAGAGGTTCTTGAGTATGTCTAGTGTATACATTTTTTAGCTTATGTGGCATGCATACGTTTTCAGCCATCTAAATCCCTTTTTCCATACTTATTTCCCATTAATTATCTGGTTTCACTATACTTGCTTTGAGCTATCACTTCAGTATACCTGGAGCCTAAAGTATTTCTAAAGTACATAAAACTTGAACAAAAAACTAAATTGTAATTGTAGATCAATATTTTTTTTTAGAGAAATATCGCCATGAGGAGAAAGTGATTTGACCTATAATCACAATTGAAGTGTTTTGTAAAGTCTTCAGAGCAGATGTATAGATTGATCTACTATATCTATCTATTTATCTAGACAAAAAGCAAAACCACTGTAGCACTCAGGGTTGGTGAAAAAAAGAAAGTGGTAGCTTTATTCCATAGCATAATACCATTTTGCTTTTTGTCTGGATTTGGACCTGTGACAGGGGCCCAGTGGTTTGCCTGCCCCCCCTTATGTACCTTCTTGGATGTGCTGCTCCTCTGCTATTACTTTCTGGATATCTATCTATCTGTCTGTTTGTCTCTGTCTGTGTTTATATAAATATATATTTATATTTATATATATATATATATATATATATATATATATATATATTTTATACTATATATACTGGTTCCATATAGAGAACAGTAGCAGTATACAAATTGAGCTGATAGAGCAAAAGTCAGCTGACCCAGGGAAGACCATTTCCTTAGACAAGTGTCTGTTGCAAAAGTATATGGATGCAGCTGTGCTGGGAAGTAGCGGTGATGAGCGGAAGTAGCGGTGATGAGCATGCATCATATGAGCAAATACTGGAGTGCTTCTTTAATTCTTTGTTTCACAGTAGAATAAAAGATTTAATAAGGACATTTTATGAACTTGACCCTTTTCCTGTGCTCCCCTCTTCAGTGTTTCTGCGCAGCTATCTCCTTCTCCGATAAACACAGCAAAGTTTTTAGAATATCACATGCCACTTGTGCTTTATTGACGGCCGGCGATGTTTGGAACAAAATATGTCAAGTGCAACATATAAACTGTCAGAATCTGTCAGCGCTCCTATGGTAAATGGTGTTGGTTAATGTGACAGCTATAACTACACAATCAGTCCACACTTTAATAAACAGGCCCATTGTAGAAGAAGTGACATATGTTGTATGGGACAGCATTTTGGCTTAGATTCGGTATGGGCATTTGGGATGCTTAGATTTTCAGAAAGTATACTACAGGGGTGAAAGTTCCTACTTGAGGAGAGTCCTTATATAAAGAAGAAGAAAAAAAGAAGAAAAGGGACAGAGATCATGCAAACATGTGACGTTATCTTAAGTTATATTGGGGAGACAATCCAAAGTGATAGGCTCACCGTTTGGTGTTGTGTAGAGATGAGGAAATCGAACATGATGAATTCGAATTGGTTACGAATTTCCTAAAAAATTTGATTTGTAACGAATCTGAATATCGCCACGATTCGTTTTAACAAATCATGGACTCCATTCACTGCAGGCTGGGGGGCGAAAATGGCGGATCCACGTGTAAGGACATGGGGCAAGGAATTCTGGGAAGGTGGGACAGACGGATGACCCTGAATGGTGGCATGAAGTCTATCAGCAGCCAGCCAGCCCTGTGATATTGCCTGCCTATATCATCTGGAGCCATTGCTGCAGCTAGGCGTTTCAGTGTTTTATTGCAGAGAGAGAGCAGAGTGTGTATGCCACAGGAAAAAAAGCTTTACAGCAGCGATTCATCACAAGCCCAAATCAGGGGAGAGAGAGAGAGAGAGAGAGAAAGTATACTTTTGGGTGTACTTCACGGCAACTCTGTACTGGTGAGCACTGAAGAAATGGCAGGGTTTTTAGGTGGAAATAGGGAGAGGTTCCTGTGTTGGGGCTGCCCTTTTTAACACTTGCCAAGAAGCAAATTAATAGGGCGAGAGTAGGGCCTTACAGGGTCAGTTTTTACCTCCACCTGCTACAATGGACCATACGTTTTTCCCTTTAACCTTTTAGAGGTTTTTGCATCACATCAATACTTGGTGGTATAGGTGGCACATGGTGGTTTCCTTTTGTTTGTTTTCCAAAATGTTTTGGGTCCATATATTTTATCCTAAGAATATTATTAAAACTTAAGTTTTAGCTAATGCATATCCTCAATACTTACTTGTGCACACCAACACTTTTACAAAAGAGACCGGTTTCTTCTGCCTACCTGCATCATCTACAATTCTAATCCTGCCACCTGCCTGAGGACACACATCTAATGCCAAGTGCTCCTTCTTTCACCCACCTTTGTCAGCGGGTACTGTATTGCCACCCACCACCCATTTTGTCACTGGGTCACTTTCAGGACTCCGGAAGCTGCTGCCATCTCCAGGCTGTGTCATTCTTCCGCCATATAGTCTCCTTGAGCTTCCGCCACCTCCAGTCTGTGTCATTCAGCCACTATATAATCTCTTTATCCTGCCGCCACCTTCAGGCTGTGTCATTCTGCCGCCATGTGGTCTCCTCATGCTGCTGGCACATTAAATAAAAATTTTAATGTTCATCATCTATTTAAAATCTTCAACTTACATTAAAAAAATATCTGTAATCTTTTCAATTGTGAGGCCCTATGGTCTCGTTAGGCTGCTGCCACCTCTAGACTCTGCCGCCATGTGATCTTGTTATATGGATCTTGTAGTAGTAATTATACACTATTGGAGCTGTAATTACCGCAGCTGCTGCCACCTCCAGGCTGTGTCATTCTGCCGCCATTTGGTCTCCACTGGCTCATGTCAGTTTTTAACCCGTTAAGGACGCAGGGTTTTTCGGTTTTTGAACTTTGGTTTTTTCCTCCTCACCTTTTAAAAATCATAACCCTTTAAATTTTGCACCTAAAAATCCATATGATGGCTTATTTTTTGTGCAGTGAAATCAATCATTTTACCCAAAAATCTACAGCGAAATGAAAAAAAAAATCATTGTGCGGCGAAATTGAAGAAAAAACGCCATTTTGTAACTTTTGGGGGCTTCCGTTTCTATGCAGTACATTTTTCAGTAAAAATGACATCTGATCTTTATTCTGTAGGTCCGTACGTTTAAAATCATACCCTACTTATATCGGTTTGATTTTGTCATACTTCTGCACGGAAATTTATACGTTTAAAATTGTCATCTTCTGACCCCTATAACTTTTTTATTTTTCTGTGTATTGGGTGGTATGACGGCTAATTTTTTGCGCCGTGATCTGTTGTTTTAAGCGGTACCATTTTTGTATTGATCTGACTTTTTGATAGCTTTTTATTCATTTTTTAAAGATATAAAAAGCGACCAAAAATACCTTATTTTGGACTTTGGAATTTTTTTGCGCGTACGCCATTGACCGTGCGGTTTAATTAATGATATATTTTTATAGTACAGACATTTACGCATGCAGCAATACCACATATGTTTATATTTATTTTTATTTACATGGTGTTTTTTTTTATGGGAAAAGGGGGGTAATTTGAACTTTTATTAAGGAAAGGGTTAAATCCCATTTATTAACTTTTTTTTACACTTTTTTTGCAGTGTTATAGCTCCCATAGGGGGCTATAACATTGCATACACTTATTGCCAGCACTGTTCACTGCAAAGCCACAGCATTGCATTTATCAGTGTTATTGGCGGTCTATTGCTCAAGCCTGCATCTCAGGCTTGGAGCAATCAATCGCCGAAGGGACACGCCGGAGGAAGGTAAGAGGACCTCCGCTCCTGTCCCAGCTGATCGGGACACCACATTTTCACTGCGATGGTCCCGATCAGCCCCACTGAGCAGCCGGCAGCTTTAACTTTCGTTTTAGATGCGGCGTTCACATTTGAACGCCGTGTCTAAAGGGTTAATAGCGCGCAGCACCATGATTGCTGCTGCGCACTATTAGCCCCGGGACCCGGCTTCAGATACATGCCGGGACCGTCCCGATATGACGCGGGGTCCCGATATGAGCCGGCCAAGGGCGTAACTATATGTCCTTGGTCGTTAAGGGGTTAATAGCTATTCAAAGTAAATAAATTCTGATCAAACCAAATTTTTTCAGAAATTTCGGCTAATTAGACAAATCTAATTTTTCATAAAATTCAATCATCTCTAGTCGTCATATATTATTTCTGGAATTACCAGAAGAATCCAAAGAAAGAGGTTGAAGCTGGAAAATTAAACCATAGCTGATTAAATGAAACATTCACAGTTTCGCAGTAGCAGCTGTGTTCACTTACACGTTCATGGCTTGATATTTTAGACAAAAATATGATACTGGCAGGATCTACCGAGTAGCCCTCCCAGGTCAGGCCTGCACCACTGAGAGGGAGGACAAACTGCTGACACACTACTCTGTCATTGTGCCGCTATGCGGACTACATAGGCTGCCGCCACCTCCAGACTGTCATTGTGCCACTATATGGTCTCCTCATACTGCTGTCACATCCAGGCTCTTACATAGTGCCGCCCTATGATCTCATCATGCTGCTGCCACCTCTAGGCTCTGTCATTGTGCCGCCATGTGATCACCTTGTTATATTGATCTTGTAGTTTGACTGTATTTTTTCAATGTAAACACTTCAGGCACTCGGGACACTCAGTCATGGGCATGGGGGGGGGTCGCTGAGAGGCAGGGTCTGGGACAGGCGGTAGCTGGCCCCGCAGTTTACTGTCCCTGCACTTATTATAGGAAGGGACTGTCTTCGTGGTTGTGGACCCGTTATTTAGGATGGGTACGCATGTAGGTGGGGACATATGGTGTGGGCAAGTTTAGGGCTGAACTCTATCCCTGCCCTACGTGACACAAGTACTGTGATTTCTTGGATTCTGCATCACAACAAATTTGATTCTATACTTTTGCTATATAACTAATAAAAGAAAAATTTACGTGGGACCTCTTTTTCCGTCAGTGATATATTTTTAAGAGGCATAGGCAATAGGTGTGAGTTAGCACTGCTGGCCTCGATTGAGGGGATACTAGTGGTCCAGTGTGGCAAATGAGGTAGGGCTCAGTCACTTATACAGTGAGGCGTGTGAGTGGTGGTGCTCAATCCCAGGTGAGAAGTCCCAAACTGTCAAATGGTAGGTAGAATGAACGGACGGTACCCACCATATGCTCCTATAATGCTTTATTACGTGGCTACGGCAGGTACAAGAGATGGGTGCAATAAGCGACAATTGTTTCGCACTGACATGCGCTTCTTCTCAGCTTCTAAGCTTGGTTCCATCCGTTCATTCTACTTACCAGGTGATATTTTTAAGAGGTATTACCGGTGGCATTAATTATCTTAAAACCTTTTCTCTCAGTGATTTGCATTTGATTTTGCCCCAGGACAAAAGGGTATGGTGTTTATTTTCCCTTTCTTTCCATAACCCATTGGTAAATCCCCCCTGCATTAATTTGCTTACAATTCAGTTCTCTGGAGAGAGGAGTTCTGCACAGTTTCCTACCAATAGAACAAGGAATGGGACCAACCAGGTACCCTCTCTCCAAGGACCCCATAGTCGTAGCACACTATGGTATATATGGCCTTACCTGTATACTACATAGAATCCTCCCCAACCACTTGAAAGGCTGCTCCATTAATTTATCCCTTTTTCTGTATCATAGGGTTTCTTTAAATCTCCTTTGAATCTGATGCCTGGTTGTAAGTTTAAAAATTATAGGGGGAGTTTATTAAGAGCTTTGTTAGCTTGTTTTTGGTGAAAATTTTGAAGCAGGAATGTTTTTCTAAAAAATTGGCAGGTTTAATATTAGGGGTGGAGTTTTCTGTAGCCCAACAGATTTGGTATCAATTATGCTAGTAATTATAATGGTAATCTAGACCACCTCATAACTGCTATAGATTATAGTATGTGGTCCACAAAAAGTGAAAGAGACACCAAAGTTATTAAAAAGCTTAACAAAATGAATAACAGCATATATTACTCCTGTGCACTTTGAATTAAGACTATTATAATAAAATACAGCCTGAATTCTCCGCTCTATGTAACTATGAGTCAGTTGGCTTCAGGTTACAGTGGGTAATCTGTCTGTTCAACTTAGTTGACTTTAGAGGTAAGGCTACACTCTGAAGAGACCTGGGGAGTCTTGGGGGACCGGGGTGGGGTATTGGTCAAACATTCTGTTGGACCATGCGGAAACTTTTCCCCTATAAATTTGTGTACTGATTTGAAAGTACATTGACTCATTAAAAGTAAATATAGTAGATACATAAAGTACATATAGCACATACAATAAATGGGAACTATCAGAATCAAAAACTTTTTAAATGTTGTACATATTGCTAAAAATGTACCTTTCTAATATATTTTATGAAAAAAACGTTGTCTCCTTTTCATATAAATCATGGCTTATGAAAAAAAGACCTCTTGGGGTCTGGCTGCAGCATCATCTTTGTCCATGCTGAAGCACAGGCATGGACAAAGTCCTGGAAGCAAGGTAAGGGCTAGAAATCCTCTGTGTACATTCTTGTCCTATCAGACTACAGCATGAAAACAGAGAGGAGGGGGTTACAGAGCAGCCTGCATGGATTGAATGAAGAGCCCCAGCACAGTACAGCAGACTCAGGGAGGAAGTGAATGCATGGTGAGGGAGGGTGAGGTCAGTTCTTGCCTCAGACACACCCCTTCTTGAATAGTGGATGTCAGAATGAGTGAGCAGCAGAACAGAGGGATTTGTGAGCTTAATAAAGAAGCTACACACATAAAAGAGACATGTTAAGAAACTGCATGACCTAGTGAGTAACATATAAAAGCATAATTTTTCTGTGATTTGCCACAACTCCAGTGCCACAGCTCTTTGGTGTCCCCTGCCAGAAGTAATTTATGTTTTGCCTGTGACACTGCAGCCACTCATTAGTCTCTAATTCCATGCACGGCTTGTGACCATTACATACACCAGAGCAGAGGCCATGCTGGAGCCATGGCAAATTTAAAAATTTTTTCCCACTGTAACTCCTGGAAAACCCATTGACCTTTTTTATGCCTTTTGTAACTTTTAATTAATTTATTAAAGCACAACTGTCATCATTTATTACCCCCCAGACTACCACAGTGTGTCAGACTACTACAGGTGTCAGGCACAGTTGGATATTCATGGCTTGGGGTTCGCAAAGCCCCGCCGCCGTCACGCCTATCCTCTCTTTCAGCACTGGGACTGCTGTGTAGGGAGACACAGCGGTTCACTGCGCATGCACCAATCCCTGATGGCTCTGACGTTTGCGTGCCGTCGCTCTGAATTGACAGAGCGAGCGCTCGCTCCCTCACTTCAAGAGTGCTCGCTCCTGGTGTCTATGCGATCTGTCAATGCAGGGTGGTGGCACGGGCATGCCAGCAGGGATAGGTGCATGCGCTGTGGACCGCTATGTCTTCCTAAACAGTGATCCCAGCGCTGAAAGAGATGATAGGTGTGGTGGCGGCAGGACTTTGCAAACCCCAAGCCATGCCTATCCAACTGTGCCTGACACCTGTATAAAAGTATTTTGTAAGTCAGAAAAGAGGGAAGAGCGGCCATAAAGTTATGGTTAGACTGACTATATGGTAGTCTGTAACAACACTGTGGTAGTCTGGGGGGTATTAAATGATGACAGTTGCGATTAAAACACTTCATTAAGAGGGGAACTCTGGTGGAAACAAGTGGAAAACAAATGTTTTCAAATCAACTGGTGCCAGAAAGTTAAACAGATTTGTAAATTACTTCTATTTAAAAATCAGCTGCTGTATGCTGCAGAGGAAGTTGTGAAGTTATTTTCTGTCTGACCACAGTGCTCTCTGCTGACACCTCTGTCAGGAACTGTGCAGATTAGAAGCAAATACCCAAAGCAAACCTATCCTGCTCTGGACAGTTCCTGACAAGGACAGAGGTGTCAGCAGAGAGCACTGTGGTCAGACTGGAAAAAACATCACAAATGTCTCTGTAGTATACAGCAGCTGAAAAGTACTGGAAGGGTTAAGATTTTTAACCAGAAGTTATTTACACATCTGTTCTGTTCTTTCTGGCACCAGTTGATTTGAAAACATTATTTATTTATTTTTTTTTTTTTTTTGTTTACCACCGGTGTTCCCCTCTAAGTAGCCCTTCCAAATATTTTAATGATACAATCTATTGTTGTAATGCAATGAAAAGAAGTCAATTCCTGGCTTTTTTTTAAAGCAATCCAGAATACTACTTTAAGAGAAAAAGAGAGAACTATATGTTTAAAAAAAATAAATTATGACATCTGCTTTGACAGTATGCTGAGTATTGTTGCCCTTTTAATCCAACGCAAATACCTGTATAAAAAAGTCTTTTTAAGCAGAGCTAAGACTGTCAGCTCAAGATGTCTGCAGTTCCTGGCATCCAGGAGAAATGTTGTCATAAATTCTGTAAAAATATGAATAATTTATAATGGTAAATAATCAAAAACTTATATTAAATGTACATACTGTGCAAAGAAAATGCTAAATAAAGCAATAAACAGCAGTATCCTACAATAGTGCAACTCAATATTGTCTGCAGGTTATTTTACACCAAATAGAATCAGATTAAAACTGATTAATTATTAGGTAATACGTTTCTAATTTTCTAAGTACATTACTATATAATTAGCTTAGATATGGGATCTGCTCAACTACCTTCTTAAACACCAATTTTATGTCGTCTCTAGATGCAGATTTTTATTTGTATATTTAGCAAAAATAGAGAAAAAGCATATTATTTCTTTCTGACTTTACTCCAAATCCCCAAAATTTGGATTTATTATGATCTGAATTTTTTTGTCGTATTTCTTTCAGAAAAATAGATTCAGTGTGTACAATACAGGCACTACTTGTAAAGTCTGTACTCAAATGTTGTAAGGGTGCATGGTGAAGTAACTAAGCAGCGAGGCGAACAGTATACGCCTTGCTGCTCAGTGTACAGGTACAGAGATACTTGTCTTTGTTACAAAGTATGGTTGAGAAAAGACACATGTCGATCAAGTTTAACCAAGAAGGGAAGGAGATGGATGAAAGGGAAGGGGGGGGGGGGGGGGGGGGCAAGCATGGGTGTAGGGGAGAGAAAGTGATTCTATATGTCTACATATGCATTTATGTGATTTTGTTCTGAGAACGTATCTGCCTGCTTTGAAGCCTTCATCTGTTCCTGCTGTGACCAGTTACTGAGGGAGACTGTTCCATAAATTCACAGTTCTTAAAGGGGTACTCCACCGCAAAAATCTTATCCCCTATCTAAAGCATAGGGGATAAGATGTTAGATCACGGGGGTCCCGTCGTTTGGGGAACCCCGTAATCTCCGGCATGGCACCCGGTCATTTGGCGCACGGAGCGAATGGAGAGAATACCCCCTCCATACATTTCTATTGGAGGAGTTGTGATGGCTACATCATAGCCGTCATGCTTCCTTCCATTGACCCATATGATCTAACATCTTATCCCCTATGGAAAGGGGATAACACATTTGCGGTTGAGTACCCCTTAAAGGTAAAGAAGGCTTGGCGAACCTGGAAACTAAACCTTTTTCTGTTTCCCTGTATTTTTGCACGGTCCCTTTATATACTTAAATAAGTTGATCATATTCCCCCCTTGAACATCTCCTTTGAAGACTATACAAAATTAATCCTTTAAGTATTTCCTCATAACTAAGGTGATCCACGTTTTAGAATAGTTGCTGCCTCTGTACCCTTTCCAGCTCCAGGACGTCCATTCTATAAACTGGCGCATAAAACTGAACAGCATATTCCAGGTGAGGCAGCACCAATTCTTTTTAATGTAGTAATATTATGTCCCTTTACCTCGAGTCTTTATCTTGTTTTAATACATGACAATATTGGGAAGTGCCAGCAGAGAGCTGTTCTCATATGCATTACATTGATCTATAATCCAAAAAAGTAAGAAGTGTATGGCATTCACCACTGTGCTTAAAATAGTCTTTTATTGCATGCAGGTGTGGTAGCCCTTGGGGGGTGTATGGTAGTTGGGGTGTTGTTTTGGTAAATGAGGGGTTAATGTTAACCCTATAGTTCGTGACGCCAGGCTGAGGTAATTCTCTGGCCTATCGCCGTCCTTCCCAGTAACGATAGGTGCATATACAAAATAATTGAAGGTCCACAAGGTACTTGAACTTGAACAAACTTTACTGAAAGGCTTGCGGTACATCCAATGCACAATAACAGTCTCAGGAATACAGTCTCTATATAGTGCAATGACTGACAGTTGTTGCGGACCTTGACTTTTAGACACAGTCTCTGAATTTAGGGTAATATTTGCAGATCAGTCCGGATTTAGGGGATAGATAAGGTCCGGTGATCATGCAGAGTGCTTAGGGATTGATACACTCTCAATTTAGACTCGATCAGCCGTTGTCGCAAGGCTCGGGCCTAACTCACTGCGGGAGATAGCTGTACAGGTCCTTCCTTGTCAGGAGCGCAGGAGCAAAGAGAGAGAGAGCAATGGCCGCCGCTCCCTTATATGGGCAGGGGCAGGGCCGTTTTTGATTGGTCCCAGTAACCGTCACTAACCGTTACAAGGAGTGATGGGTAGAATATGTCACAGGGACCTCCAAAGGTCCTTAAGCAAAAACCATAGAGTTTTCCTGATCACGTGACCCGCAGGTCCTGCTACGCTGTATACAGGTAATTAACTATTTATAGACATTTATACAATCATATTTACATGCATCCTAAATAAACCATTAGCTCAATAACTATCTAGATGAGAGGTGACCAGGGGTGAACTAGACAATGGGGACCCCGACGTCCTAGGGACTCTGGCTAAGGGGACCCACACACGCAGGTACCGGATAGGATACAGTACCGGGACACCACACAAGTATCAGATGTGGAGTAAAACTAAAGCCATTTCAAGCACCAACATGTTTTCACATCCCAAAAAATATATAAATAAAAAGTGATCAAAAAGTTACATCTAAACAAAAGTACAGCAAAGTAAGTACAGTATAGAATACAGACCATAGCACACAAATGAGCCCTCACACTGCTCCATAGGTGGAAAAATAATTAATTATAAGTTATAGGTGTTGGAACATGGCTATGCACAAATGTTTTTTTTTTGTTTTCTTTAAGACTTTGATGTTCAAAGAGGACGGTTGGACCTAAAACAAAACAGGATTTATCAAAACCTGTCCAAAGGAAAAGGTTGCCCATAGCAACCAATCAGATCACTTCTTTCATTTTTGAATAGTCCTCTGAAAAAAAAGAAGCAATCTGATTGGTTGCTATGGGCAACTCAGCAACTTTTCCTCAGCGCAGGTTTTGATAAATCTCCCCATTGTTCTTTGCTGTCACTAAAATAAATGCTTTGTTGTTATTTTTGTATGCCCATATATTGGCTTTATTTATTGGTTACCAGCAGGGAGCCTTGGGAAGATACATCCTTTTTTGCTCTGGATCTTGTCTGAAGCGTTACTTACCATCCCAAGTCCTGGGTATGGCCGCACCAGATTATCTTATTTAGGGTCCGTCTATTCACACGTACAGTATTCTGCACAGATTTGATGCGCAGGATTTCAAGCTGTGTTCAGTCCTTCAGTTTACATTGAAATCTGCGCAGAATACTGTACATGTGAATAAACCATTAAGGTGCAAAGTGGTGTTGTGACCAGGGCGCAAAATCCAAAAGGTGAGTGCACTGCCTGTCTCACCATTCTCTACTGTAGAGATTGCGGCACTATTGCCCCCCCCTGTGTGTTCTTTTCTATATATGTATCTGAATTAAAAGGTGAGAAGGAAAAAAAAAGTTAACATAAAGGGGTACTCCGATGGAAAACTTTTTTTTTTTTTATCAACTGGTGCCAAAAAAATTAAACAGATTTGTAAATTATAAATGCAAGAATAATTGATGTAAATCAATTATAAACCAGTCCTCTAGGGTAATGAAAAGAAAGAGAAAAGAGAGATAGGATCCAATAAAATAGTATTTAATAATAATGATAATAATAATACAATAAAATAAAATATAATAATATTTAATTTATTAATTATATATAAAAATATAGAGGTAAAGGTGTGTGTCAGCGTCCTGATACCTTAGCGGGGCCCAAGCATCAGGTACAGGAGCATAAAATAATAGAATAAATGCAAAAATATAATGAAATAAAAATTAATTGAATTAAAACATGAAAAAATCTTAAAATATGTATAGATATGAGAACATGTAAGTTCTTAGTTCACTGTTTAACAATATGCAGCGCAGTGGATGTGGTGTATCCGGATGGATAAGCTGTTACAGTCACTGTTAGCAAATGGTTCCGTTATTTGTAAGTGTGTATATACCAGAGAAAAGTTTTGGTGCACGGCACCGCTCACGGGTAGGTGTCCTGTGGAAGTGCGGTCAGGCTGGCACGGAGGCCAGCATTTATTCCTATTGTTATAGGCCTTTTTTGGGTGAAGGCACCACTTTTAACCTCGGGCTTTTTATTTCTATATCTAAGTGAGCTGCACACATTTTCCCTTTTTTTTCTTTTCCAGATTTGTAAATTACTTCTATTAAAAAATCTTAATCCTTTCAGTAGTTATTAGCTGCTGAATACTACAGAGGAAATTAATTTCTTTTTTGACTTTAACAATAAATAGAAGAGTGAGGAGGGGGATGCAGCTGCAGTCTGTCACTTAGGCTTTTAATAAAGAGGGAGACACCTGACTCACAGACCACAGCATGGCCCTATACTACACTAGGAAGAGCCTGACCACTGGGTAATGGGAAACTAGTTCCCGATATGGTGCCTTACATTTCACATACTGTTCCCACACCTCCATGGGATTAAGGATGCAGAATCTGTACCAGGACTCCCACCTGCCGTGTGACATTTATAATACTGGTGTATTATGTGGCAGAGAGGTTTCTGGGTCCCATCAGGCACCAGGGCCAGGGTGTGACTCCTACATCTGCACCTGCTATAGATATGTCCCTGTGCCTATAGGCTTTAGAGAAAATGCATATAATAGGGTACAAGAATGAGATTGATAGACATAATTGGGAGTACTGGGGCCCTAATATTTCACGAGTCTGAGATTGGATGAAGTGTCATTTGGTTATTTATTTTAAGATCTTTTGTCTATGTTAACTATATATTTTAATGTTCAGTATTTAAACTGCACTAAATAGTTAAGGTGTCTGAAATTATTCGGCACCAAGGAGTTAGCAGCATATACTTTAAAGGAGATATCCAACAAAAATTTACTTATCTATAAGTATCTGATCATGAGGGGTCTGACTGCTGGGACCCCCAGCAATCTCCTGAATGGGCCCCAGCACTCAATGAGGAGCGCGTGCTGCAGACGGCACAGGCTCTATTAATTTCTATGGGGGTGTCGAAAAGACCCAAGTACAGCACTCACCCATTATCGGCGCTCCAATACGAATTAATGGTGCGTGTGCTGCACACCGTGCTCCTCTCCGAGAGAGACGGGGTCCCATCCCAGAGATCGCGGGGACCCAACAATGGGACCCCCAAGATCAGCTACTTATCACCTATGCTGTGGATAGGGGAAAAGTTCATTTTAACTGGAGTTCTTGAAAGTTGAGTTGTGGTCTTCATGGATCAAATATGGATTTAGATGGAATTGAGATAAGGAAAGCTTGGAAGCTAAGTCTACACCTTGAATTCTTTGTCACGTATCTAAAATCGTTCTTGAACATTTTTTTGCAATATGACACAGCACTTTTAATATATGTATAATATATGAAAAATTAAACTGCATGACCTAATCCTCTATTCTGATTTCCCTGAGCTCTTGAACACTGGGGCAAAGTGTTATTGGAAATCAGCCTCACTGTTATAAGCCATCTCCTACATTCACGAGATCAGCAAAATTTAACCCACTTAATGCTAGAGGGAAATACATGTGATTGATGACCTGCAGCTTTATCTTGATGCTTGATAGGAAGGAATTTAAGAGTACTAAGGATTTTGTCTAAAACTATGCATAGGCATATATTGGGAATCAATTCACAGTATACAGCAAACAAGGAAATCATGCAGCAGTATTTTTTTTTTCTCTATCGTCTTAGTTTGTGTATCCGTCACCATAGATTCTCCCGCAAGCTTTCCAGCCATCAACATGAGTAAAATGCAAAAATATGAATAGACTGCCTATTGTTAACCCTTCAGATGTAGCAAAGAGAAGAAATGGTGCACTCACTGCAATGAAATCTGCAATCTTCCAACTTTATTTTCATAATAAAAAGCATATCCAAGAGTATGTACAAGTTGGGCAGCGGGATGGAATCAAGGCAGGGGAGAAACTGATGCTGGGTCCCCCGGCATCCGTTTCTCCCCTGCCTTGATTCCATCCTGCTTTCTTCTATACAATTTCTTCCTTTTTGATTTGCTGGACTTTTGTGCCTTTGATGTGTAGCACCGCCGTAATTATCAAACATTAACCATGTTCCAAGGGATATATGGACATGAACGGTAAACTCATTGCAGTGCTGGTTTCTTTGGTTTCCTGCAAACATTTTTTTGTAACCCTTAAGATGCTTCCTCTTTCTTTCTTTGGATCCATTCAAGTCCGACAGAAGTGCACAATATGCTACTCTTTATTTGTGGGTTGCGGCCAGAAGAACAATCGCAATGCACAATATTCACCATCACCCGTAAACCACGGACAAGTAAAATGAATAGCCTTAAATATCCTAGGACAATTGCTCCTGTCAAGGGGTGGGATATATTAGGCTGCAAGTGAATAGTTGAAGTTGATAGGGGAGATTTATCAAAACTTGTCCAGAGGAAAAATTGCTGAGATGCCAATAGCAACCAATCAGATCACTTCTTCCATTTTTCAGAGGCCTTTTCAAAAATGAAATAAGCGATCTAATTGGTTGCTATGGGCAACTCAGCAACTTTTCCTCTAGACAGGTTTTGATAAATCTCCCAGGATGTGTTTGATGTAAGAAAATTGGGCAAGTGTAGAGATCTGACAAGGGTCAATTGTGATGGCTAGACGACTTGTTCCGACCATCTACGACATGGCAGATCTTGTGGGGTGTTTCTGGTGGTTATTACCTAACTATAGTGGTCTTAGGGAAAAAAAATGGTGAAACAGCAATACAGTCATAAGCACCCATGGCTCATTGTTGCATGTGGGGATTGAGGACTAGCCTTTCTGGCCTTCTACAGGAGCTACTGAAGCACATTCAACCCTTTGTAAATTTTATTTTTGTTGCTGAACATTCTGGTTTTGTGAAGAGTGGTGTACCTACTATGGAGGCAGACCATGTACCATCTTTGGGGCTTGATGGACAGAGAGGTCCAATCAGGGACTAAATGTCCCTGTCATAAAGCGTAGCTAGCAAGGTGGGGGAGATGGTAGACACAACCTGCAAAACCACAGGAATACAGAATGCACAGCATCCTATTAATACGCTGTTGTATTTTTACTAAAAATGTTGTGGAGATGTTGGTGGAAATTAATCTCAACTTTAGTGATCAGTGCCAGGCAGCTGCTGCCAACAAAGTCATGGAATGTATCAAAAGAGGCATAGAAGTTTGTGACTGGTACATAGTTTTGCCTCTGCATAAATCATTAGTTATATTAGAATTTTTGGGCCCTGTATGTAAGAAGGACATTACATAACTGAAAAGGGTACAGAGGAAGGTGACAATTAATGGAATGGGAGGCTTACAGGACCAAGACAGTGTGGTGGCCCAGTACAGGAGTTGCTCATCTGTACCCTTGCTGCCCAGTCAGGCAGCATCCATACAGTGTCCCCTGCCACCCCACCCCCTGCACCTGTCCCATTGTCTATTCATCTGTATACTGGTTAAATAATGTATTTGTCACGATTCGGCTGGCTGGAGGTGGATCCTCTGTGCCAGAGAGGGATTGGCGTGGACCGTGCTGGTGGACCGGTTCTAAGTTGCTACTGGTATTCACCAGAGCCTGCCGCAAAGCGGGATGGTCTTGCAGCGGCGGTAGCAACCAGGTCGTATCCACCAGCAACAGCTCAACCTCTCTGACTGCTGAAGATAGGCGCGGTACAAGGGAGTAGACAAGAGCAAGGTCGGACGTAGCAGAAGGTCAGGGCAGGCAGCAAGGATTGTAGTCAGGGGCAACGGCAGGAGGTCTGGAACACAGGCTAGGAACACACAAGGGAACGCTTTCACTGGCACAATGGCAACAAGATCCGGCGAGGGAGTGCAGGGGGAGTGAGGAATAAGTAGGGAGTGCACAGGTGAGAATACTGATTAGGCCTGCTGCGCCAATCAGTGGTGCAGCGGCCCTTTAAATGGCAGAGACCCGGCGCGCGCGCACCCTAAGGAGCGGGCCCGCGCGCGCCGGGACAACACAGACGGGGAACGGGTCAGGTACGGGAGCCGAGATGCGCATCGCGAGCGGGCGCGTCCCGCATCGCGAATCGCATCCCGGCTGGGAGTAATATCGCAGCGCACCCGGTCAGCAGGTCTGACCGGGGCGCTGCGAATGAGAGAACGCTGCGAGCGCTCCGGGGAGGAGCGGGGACCCGGAGCGCTCGGCGTAACAGTATTATACCTGAAATGTGTTATGCCTTTTAGACCAGTTGACATGTGATTAACCTGTTTTCATGTGATTGTAACCCAGTGAGGTATCAGTGACCACGTGACCTAAGGGTGACCTATGGGACCCCTCCTAGTATCCTCCATATAAGTCCTGGGAGGAGCTTGCTCTCTCTCTTCTCTTGTATGCTGAATTGCAGTGAGGTCAAGTCCTAGGTGTGTTTCTGGAGTCCAGAGGAGGCCTAAAGTCAGTCAAGCAGCCATGGATTCTCAAGTCCATTGCCCCACAGGTCAAGTCAAAGCCTGGTAAGCTACAGAAAGGGTGAAGTCAGTCATAGTCTGTCATAATCAGTCCAAGTCATCCTGTCTCAAGTCATCCTGCATTCAAATTGCCCAAGTCCACTATAGGTCACAGCAAGCCCTAAGGTCTCTGAAGCAGGGCTGGACTGGCCCACCAGGATACCGGGAAAATTCCCGGCAGGCAGCTCACCCTGGGGCCGGCAGTGGCCGGCCTGTGCCCAGTCACCGACCTGACCCGTTCTTATAGATTGAAGTGCTGTCGGGCCGCCCATGCACACTTGCATACAAGGGCCTGATACTAGTATCAGGACCATATATGCAGCCAGGGCCGCCGTTAGGGGGATACAGCCAGTACTCCAGTAAGGGGCCCGGGCCCCCGCTGCACCCCCCTGCAGATGCCGCAACACAGAAGCAGGCGACCACTGTATACACAGCAGTCTCCTGCTTCCATGGCCGGTCCAGGATGCATTGAACTTGACTTGACAATTGACATGAAGATGAATGTGAGCTTACTTGAGCTGACTTTGTGGCTGCAGACTTTAGGCTTGAGGCCTCCAATGCTTTGGACACACACACTGAGATGACTGCACTGGGCCTCAGCAGGAGCAAGAATGCTGGAAGAGAGAGATTGTAGCTCCACCCCAGGGGTGCCTAGCAAAAAGCCTATACAGTGGGGATCAAAAGTTTGGGCGCCCCAGGTAAAAATTTGTATTAATGTGCATAAAGAAACCAAGGAAAGATGGAAAAATCTCCAAAAGGCATCAAATTACAGATTAGACATTCTCATAATATGTTAATAAAAGTTAGATTTTATTTCCATCATTTACACTTTCAAAATAACAGAAAACAAAAAAACGGCATCTGCAAAAGTTTGGACACCCTACAGAATTTATAGCATGCACTACCCTCTTTGCAAAGCTGAGACCTGCTAGTGTCATGGATTGTTCTCAATCATCATCTGGGAAGACCAGGAGATGTCAATCTCAAAGATTTTAAATGCCCAGACTCATCTGACCTTGCCCCAACAATCAGCACCATGGGTTCTTCTAAGCAGTTGTCTAGAAATCTGAAACTAAAAATAGATGATGCTCACAAAGCTGGAGAAAGCTATAAGAAGATAGCAAAATGTTTTCAGATGTCAATATCCTCTGTTCGGAATGTAATTAAGAAATGGCATTCATCAGAAACAGTGGAAGCTAAAGAAAGATCTGGAAGACCAAGAAAATATCAGACAGAACAGCTTGCAGGATTGTGAGAAAACAATTCAAAACCCACGTTTGATTGCACAATCCCTCCAGAAAGATCTGGCAGACACTGGAGTTGTGGTACACTATTCCACTATAAAGAGATACTTGTACAAATATGGTCTTCATGGAAGAGTCATCAGAAGAAAACCTCTTCTACGTCCTCACCACAAAAATCAGTGTTTGAACTTTGCAAATGAACATATAGACAAACCTGATGCATTTTAGAAACAAGTTCTGTGGACCGATGAGGTTAAAATTTAACTTTTTGGCTGGAATGAGCAAAGGTACATTTGGAGAAGAAAGGGAACAGAATTTAATGAAAAGAACCTCTGTCCAACTGTTAAGCATGGGGGTGGATCAATCATGCTTTGGGGTTGTATTGCAGCCAGTGGCACAGGGAACATCTCACGAGCAGAAGGAAAAATTGATTCAATAAAATTTCAGCAAATTTTGGATGCTAACTTGATGCATCTGTGAAAAAGCTGAAGTTAAAGAGAGGATGGCCTCTACAAATGGATAATGATCCTAAGCACACCTCGAAATCCACGGGGGATTACATCAAGGGGCGTAAACTGGAAGTTTTGTCATGGCCTTCACAATCTCCTGACCTCAACATAATTGAAAATCTATGGATAGACCTTAAAAGAGCAGTGCGTGACAGACAGCCCAGAAATCTCAAAGAACTGGAAGACTTTTGTAAGGAAGAATGGGCAAAGATACCTCAAACAAGAATTGAAAGACTCTTGGCTGGTTACAAAAAGCGTTTACAAGCTGTGATACTTGCCAAAGGGGGCCATACAAGATATTAACTCTGCAGGGTGCCCAAACTTTTGCAGACACCATTTTTTTGTTTTCTGTTATTTTGAAAGTGTAAATGATGGAAATAAAATCTAACTTTTGTCGACATATTATAAGAATGTCTAATCTGTAATGACACCCACCTGGATAAAGAATAAAGAAATCCTGCTGCAAACATCACGGTCAGTGCTCCGTTGCTTTCTTTCCTACTATTGATGTCACTTCAGACTTGTTAACGTAGCAGCACTACCTACTTTGCACAGGTACATGATAAGTCAGCTATTATCCATCTGCAGCTACATTATCCACATTGCTGAATACATTGCTTAATATTATGTAGAACGGTACGGAGTCCACTGCCTTTTCTCCCACAAGATTTGATTAATCTGTAATTTGAAGCCTTTTGGAGATGTTTCCATCTTTCCATGGCTCCTTTATGCACATTAATAAACATTTTTACCTGGGGTGCCCAAACTTTTGATCCCCACTGTAGGTCACTTGAGGGGTCACCTGGTCACTAGTGCCTCCTGGGTAACAATCACATGGTCACAGTAATTAAAGAAACATTACACTTTTAACATATAATATGTACATGGGGATAACACTGCAGAGGGCTCTGGGGACATAAAGGGACTCTACCTGACAGGACAGGAGAAGGGTACGGGGAACACCATCCTGTACTGGGCTACCACATACATATTCAAATAAGCATAACCAAATACATACTTTTGCAGTGTACAATCGAGTGCACAATAATAAATCATACCATGTATATTGTGTTCAAATCCATCCAAAAGTACCGATCGCTGAAATTCATTATTGGTTGTGCAGTGCATTTATAAGTGTATAAGGGAATAGCTGTTAGGAATCACGGAAGGTCGTGGATCCTCTGGGCCTGTGTGGATGGAGACTTGAGCCGTGCCAGGGAGCAGAGTCTAAGGTGCCACTGGTTTTCCCCAGAGCCCACCGCAAAGCAGGATGGTCTTGCTGTGGCATGTGGCACCCAGGTCACTACCCTTGGCACGACTCGTCCACACAGGTAGCTAGGGGGTGGCGAGGCACAGAAGATAACTGGCAGGACGCGGCAGGTCATTCAGGTAACACAGGTATAGGGTAGGTAGGGTAGCAATTAACAGATACACAGTAACAGGAGCACAGGACTTAACAATTGCATAGACTACCAAGGATAATTGGGTACTGGTCCTTTAAGAGATAGAGCTCAGGCGCACCCTAGGAGGCTGAGGCACATGTGCTGGAGCTGCAGGGACACCAAAGAGCTGACACAGAGGACGGTGAGTGACGGGCTGAGACTTGCATGCGGGCGCGTCCGCGATGCGAATCTCAGCCCCGCGGACAGCGGGGATACAGGCAAGGAGCGCTCACGGCCGGCGTGTCTGGCCCGAGCGCAGATGTTACGATGGTATTAAAACAATAGCATTACCGGTTATGATGTCGGAAGTAAACAACCCTCCTCATGGTGAGGAACGCCAGCGTCCGCAAGTCTTGAACTCTGTCGGCAAAGCCAAGGAGTTACTTCTGGATGCAGGGGAGCTGTGGCCAATCATACAGAGGCATCCTACGTAACCATAGTACAACGAAAGAGGCAGGCTGTGACGTGAACTACCATAGTACTGCTCATGTCCGAACCATACAGCGCATGTCATCTGAACTAAGATGTACCAGGCAGCGCCATAATATTGTCGGGCAAACTTCAAATAAGTAGAATTATTCCAAAAAGTACCAATTATGAGTTAGCATATAGTTAACCCTTACAATGCCAAGCCCCAAAGTCACTCAATGAAGAACATACATGGGGCCAAGACACAGCAATCTCCCTGTACTGAGGGTTTACTGGGGTATGTCAGAACAGAGCCCTAAACCCACTATGTCTGGCATGAGTACAGTGTCAGGTGATGAAATTCTCACCATCTTGTCACTGAAATATCCCCTAGATACCCTTGCTTAATGGGAGAAGTGTCCTAAAGGCTCCTAACCATACATGTTAGACAGTCAGACTCGGGCATAGGGCACAGGGTCTATAGGGGCACAGGCTAGGGCAATTGAATACCCAAACGATAAAGCAATATTAGAAGGAATAGAACTATCACAGATGGAAATGTATACATATATAGCGTTGGTAAACATTGGCGCTACTTGTATGTTCGCACATCAGACTCCTCAAAAATTTAAAAATAGAATAAAATCAATGAAAATAGCAATGAGAACTACATGCGGATCCAAATTGTGGTTATGGTTGTATTTGTTTTAAGGCATCTTGACCGGGTCAGCAGAATAATTTAAAAAAGATAGAAAAATATAAAATTAGAAAATCATAAAGAGAATAGTATCACTTGATCAATCATATCACACTGAGATATTGTCCCCTCCAAGGGCTATACCAAACAGTCACATCATCATTTCCTCATTCTGTGTGATACAATAAACTCACCATTGAGTCCATTAGGTTTCAAAGAATTTAAATCAAATTTAAGTTCACGTTTTTGTAAAATGGAGACCCTGTCCCCTCACCTCTTGAGTGGGGGGATATGGTCCACTTCCATGCACTTAAGATCCTGTTCCGAGTGTCCCCCCTCCATAAAGAGTTTGGACACTGGTAAATCAACCCTGTTTTTCCGAATGGTATAAGGGTGCTAATTTAACCGTGCTTTAAATTAGCAATTTTTCTCCTCCACATAAATAAAGTTGCATGGACACCATAGAATGTAAATAATGTGGTCACTTTCACAAGTAAGGTAGAATTTGATAGGAATTGTTTTCCCTGTGCCAGGATGTATACATGCACTCTATTTCTGTAGGTATTTGCAGTTAATACATCTCCTACATGGGAAACAGCCTTTGTTTTGTAAAGTTAAATATTTTTGTGTTCCTCCTCTTTGTTTCGAAATATCTGCTTTAACAAGGCAGTCATTTAAATTTCTACATCTACGGTATGACATTAGTGGCGGTTCCTTGAACTCTTTAATCTCTGGATAACTGTCACTAATGAGATGCCAGTGTTTTTTAACCTTTTGGGCTATTGTCCCTGATACCTCATCGTAGGTAGTAATAAACGGAATCCGTTTGTATCAGTCTCTCTTTATCCTTGGACCCCTAAGGCCCTGTCATTCTTCATACAGTCTACATTTTTGTTTCTCCACTAGCGGAGGGGGATGTGAAGGACTGACTCCGCCAAATGTGACTTCTCCTTCCGAATGACAATCCCCAGCATATCACAGGCAATATACCCAGGCAGAACTAGAGATTATTGCATCCTTGTACCCAAAGAACCAGGCAACACCAGTCTTCAGGTATAAAATCAGAACTCTTTATTGTGGAACACGTGTCTCCTTTTATAGGAAGGAAATCACAGGGGGAAGGGTCAGTAAAGACAATACAGGTGGCAGTGAGTCTGGGAGATAATCCAATAAAGGTAATACAGGTGACAGGTATTCTGGGAGATAATCCAACAAAGATGATTAGCTCTCCCTATACAGTGCCTTGAGTGCAAAAAGTGGAGGTGTGCAGAAGTTGGACTGTGTGCAAAAAGGATAAGCATGTGTAGAATTAGTGCAATGTACAAAAGGTGAACCGTGTGCAAAAGTGGACCGTGTACAAAATGTGAACCGTGTGCAAAAGGTGTATTGTGTAAAGGAGGTGGACAGTGTGCAAAAGGTCGACAGTGTGCAAAAGGTAGACCATGTGCAAAAAGGTGTATTGTGCACAGAAAGTGGACCGTGTGCACAAGGTGTATGAAAACAGTAAATAAAAGTATTTTAACTCTGAACTTTATGTCACTGGACAACATCAACTGAGGGGTACAAATAGTGATGTCATAAAGTCCATCCAAGTAGGTAGGGTGACTCTAGGATCCATCACAGAGGATATCCTCTAATGACAAACTGTGAGGCAATTTCTGTATGGCCCTATACAGTTTGTCATCTGAATCCACTATTCTGCTGGCACGTAGAATTTGGCTATACAGCAGTGTCTCCACCTTTGGCCTGGGATGACAAGAATTCAATTTCAACAATGTATTGCAGTTCGTAGGCTTGCAAAAAAGGTTAAGTAGATAATTTGTAACCTACAATTTACACCTTCGTGTCCAAAAACTGTATTTTTTGATTAGAGTATGTTATGCAGTTCACTGTGAATCCCATTAAGGCAGTGCTTCTCAAATAGTGGGGCTCCGTAAAGGGGGGCCCGACTCACTCACAAGCGGCGTCCCTGGATCTTACTTATGGCCCTGGGTTGTCAGTGTGGCTGCCTGGGAGAGGCACTTTGAACTCCGGCATGGCGCGCTGCTACGTTCAGACGTGAGGTCACGTCACCGGGGTGACGTGACCTCCCGTCTAAGCGCAGCAGCCCACCATGTCGGAGTTCACTGTGCCACCGAGCAGTGCGCCCGCCGTCCTGCTCTCTCTCGTACAGGCCCTGCTTGTCCTCAGGTACAGATCCCTGTTTGTCCTCCATGTAAAGAGCCCTGCTTGTTATCAGTTTACAGAGCCCTGCTTGTTGTCAGTGTACAGAGCCCCACTTGTTGTCAGTGTACAGAGCCCTGCTTGTTGTCAGTGTACAGAGCCATGCTTGTTGTCAGTGTACAGAGCCCCGCTTGTTGTCAGTGCACAGAGCCCTGCTTGTTGTCAGTGTACAGGGCCCCGCTTGTTGTCAGTGTACAGAGCCCCGCTTGTCAGTGTACAGAGCCACGCTTGTTGTCAGTGTACAGAACCCTGCTTGTTGTCAGTGTACAGAGCCCTGCTTGTCCTCAGTGTACAGAGCCCTGCTTGTTGTCAGTGTACAGAGCCCTAGTTGTTGTCAGTGTACAGAGCCTCATATACGTTAATAAGGATACAGTGTTATGCAGAGGTGTACTTATAACAATTTTATAGACAAATGATACTATTTACAGTCGCGCGGGTGGCGCGAAATGTTTTCTTCTTCCTAGGGGGGGGCATGACAGAAAATAATTGAGAAGCACTGCATTAAGGTAAGTCTGAAAGTCCAATAACTCACTATCGTTACCTTCCCAAATGTAAATTTCTTTTGTCTATGTAGCGCCACCACCCCAGGATCTTCCTGGAGTGGTGGGCCACATAGACGTGACTTTCCTCATAGTCCGCCATGACAATATTAGCGTACGTGGATGCCATGTTACTGCCCATGGTGGTCCCACATAGCTGGATGTAATATTTGCCATCAAACATGAAATAGTTGTTTTGCAGCACAAATAACTATAGTTCAAGAATGAATGAGACTTGTTCAGAATCAAAATCAGCATTAATTGATCATTAGGGAGAGAACAAGTAGAAATATTTGCCAATGTTTGTCTGTCTATAAACTATTTATTTCTCTGTGTGGTGGTACTCTGTTCAAATTGTTGTCTTATATTCCTTTTGCCTTTTGCGATTACGGAAGTGTCGACGTTTCTCCCCTCATCCGTCAGTTGTAGAGGCCTGGGCTTCTAAAAAGCCTGATGCTTGGGCTGTTGATCCTATTTGTTTGGACCGGGTTTCTTTGTAGAATTGAAGATTTCTTCTTCATCCACCAGGACATTACCCTTTTTGTAGAAGCATCTCGCGGAATTCGCCACATTTTCCCAGGCATAAACTCTGCCATTGCTATAGTCCTGGCTTTCTCTAAACTACTTCCGACGTTTTGTTTCTTCTACCTGTGTACGTTGTTTGACTAGGAAATTCCTTTGCTTCTCAAACAATTTCTCACCCTCTTCAGTGGGAAGAGATGTCTTCAGTGCACTTTAAAGCTCTGTATTTTTTGTTTGGGTTGTTGCCAGGTCCCGTTGCATAAATTCAAGATTCAATAGAATAAGATCTAGTGCTTTTTGGAATCATTCTACTTATTTTAAGTTTGCCTTACAATATCATGGCACTGCCTGGTACATCTTAGTTCAGATGACATGCCCTGTATGGTTCGGACATGCGCAGTACTATGTTAGTTCACGTCACAGCCTGCCTCTTTCATTGTACCATGGTTATGGAGGATGCCTCTAAATGATTGGCCACAGATCCCCTGCATCCGGAAGTAACTCCTTGGCTTTGCGGACGGAGTTCCGTGCTTGCAGACTCTGGCATTCTTTACCAAGAGGAGGGTTGTTTACTTCCGACATCATGACCGGTAATGTTATTGTTTTAATACTATTCACTTATACACTGTCACTCATAAATACACTGCCGATCTAATAATAAATTTTAGCAATCAGTACTTATGGATGGATTTGTACACAATATACATGTAAGATTTATTATTGTGCACTCGATTGTACGCTGCAAAAGTATATATTTGATTATGTTTATTTGAATATGTAAATATAGGAAGTCATTGATTTTGATGATGTCACTAATTGGGGGAGTGTGTATTTTAACCCTCTTGTATCACTTGTATTCACTTGAAAATGATGGTGAGAGATCACCGAAACGTTATCTGCTGAATCATGGAATAAATTCACAAGTTTGGTTCACTAAAGTTGGTGTGCTGCATATATTTGCTGTATTGACGGAGAACCGGAGCACTGAGACTCTAAGTGCTTGTACCCATTACAATCATCACGTTTGTCTGGAGGTGCTGCTTCTATTTGCAATATATATATATATATATATATATATATATATATATATATGTACTTTTGTATCTTTTTTGTGCTGTTTCTAGTTATATGAAGGCTGCATTCTTTTTAACAGAAGTCTTTGTGATAAATGTCTATTTTTCCCAGGCGCATCTATTGTGTGTATAAATAGCTACCAGATCTGAGCCTTGTGTTCCTACTTAGGAAGGGAAAAAAAATTCTCAGTTGCATATCTTTATTTGGTGTCTACTGTTTGTTTGGAAAATTTTATTTGGAAATTTTGAGCAGCTTAAAATAGCTGACATTTTTACCAGGACAGTAATTCGCTAACAATGATCGTCTTATATGAAGAACAGCTAAATTTAGTATCCATTAATTTGTCTCCTTATGAGAATGAAGTTCAGACATTGTATTTTCTATGCACATTAGTGGAAATACAACTGGTAACAATTAGCCTATGCATACGGCATATACATAGGGGTGAATTTATTTACATGTATACATATACATAGGGGGGAATTTTCCTTGTTTTGTGTAAACTGAGGCAGATTGGTTGACATGGTGGCACAGCACAGCGAGTGTCACGCTGCAAGTTTGAGATGCAATCAACTAGACGTAAGTATGTTAGGTCCCACGTCAGACCACGCTTAAGCGTAATTCCACCCAGCATTCGAATATGTCAAAAGAACAAAAAAAGTATAAGTGTTCAGGGTAGTGCATAAAAATTAACTTTTATTTGGGTCATTTAAAAGTCACCCAAAAAAAAAAAAACGTGTTTGATTCCAACACCGTTAAAAAGAATAGAATAGATGTAGACCATCAGGAGCAGTAACCTTCCAGGATCGGAGGAGACGCTCAAACTGTGCCACAGCTACTTAGTAACTATAAGTTACCAAAGTTAGCAGCATATCATACCACTATTATATTATACCACCGACGCGTTTCTGCCATAAATTTATATGGCGTCCTCAGGGAGGCATATAATATGTACAGAGAAAATAAGTCAGATTGACAGGTATTATGTATATACAATCGGTATATCAAATCACACCGGAGTGAACAGAGCTGGACGGAGCCAGCTCCCTGCGCCACAGCAGGTTGTCGCGCCCGCCCCGCAAACCAGGGATCCGTGGACCAACGGATAAAGTCCTGGCTTATAATACAGGGACAGAGTCTTGTTATTTATATATACCTGCTGCTTTTCCCTACAGGATTTATAGTGATATGAGAATATTGTTATTGCAGATGGTTGACCTGTTTCCTACGCCAAGGACCTCTTTAATACTTCTTTTGATTTGATATACCGATTGTATATACATAATACCTGTCAATCTGACTTATTTTCTCTGTACATATTATATGCCTCCCTGAGGACGCCATATAAATTTATGGCAGAAACGCGTTGGTGGTATAATATAATAGTGGTATGATATGCTGCTAACTTTGGTAACTTATAGTTACTAAGTAGCTGTGGCACAGTTTGAGCGTCTCCTCCGATCCTGGAAGGTTACTGCTCCTGATGGTCTACATCTATTCTATTCTTTTTAACGGTGTTGGAATCAAACACGTTTTTTTTTTTTTTGGGTGACTTTTAAATGACCCAAATAAAAGTTAATTTTTATGCACTACCCTGAACACTTATACTTTTTTTGTTCTTTTGGCAAGTTTGAGATGCAGCAAATTTTCCACTGCAGCTCAAACCGTGTGAATGTACCCTAAAAACACTACACTAACACTAAATAAAAAGTAAAACACTACATATACACATACCCCTACACAGTCCCCCCCCCCCCCCTCCCTAATAAAAATGAAAAACATCAGGTACGGCACTGTTTCCAAAACGGAGCCTCCAGCTGTTGCAAAACAACAACTCTAAGTATTGCCGGACAGCCATTAACTGTCCAGGCATGCTGGGAGTTTTGCAGCAGCTGGAGGCACATATGGGGTTCCCTACTCATGAGAAATTGCCTAACAAATTTTGGGAGGCTTTTTCTCCTTTTACCCCTTATGAAAAGGTAAAGTTGGGGTCTACTCCAGCATGTTATTGTAAAAAAATAAACATTTTTACACTAATTTGCTGGTGTTGCCCTTTACTTTTTATTTTCACAAATGGTAAAAAAGACCCCCAAAATTTGTAAGGCTCAGGAGTGAGAGAGCGCCATGTACATTTGAGGTGATTTGCACAGGGTGGCTGATTGTTACAGTGGTTCTGACATAAACGCAAAAAAAAAAAAAAAAACACCCACATGTGACCCCATTTTGGAAACTACACCCCTTTAGGAATGTAACAAGGGGCATAGTGAGCCTTAACACCCCACAGGTGTTTGAAGAGTTTCCGTTGAAAGTGAAACATTTGTATTCTTTCACTAAAATGCTGGTGTTATCCTAAATTTTTCATTTTCACAAAGGGTAATAGCAAAAAAGCTCCCAAAATTTGTAACCCCATTTCTTCTGAGTATATAAATACCCCACTTGTGAATGTAAAGTGCTCTGCGGGCGAACTACAGGGCTCAGAAGAGAAGGAGCGCCATTGAGCTTTTGGAGAAAGAATTTGGCTGGAATTGAAGGCCATGTGCGTTTACAAAGCCCCCATGGTGCCAGGATGGTGGACCCCCCCCTCCACATGTGACCCCATTTTGGAACTACACCCCTCAAAGAATGTAATAAGGTGTGCAGTGAGCATTTACACCCCAGAGGTTTCTGACAGATTTATGGAACAGTGGTCCATGAAAATGAAAAATGTAATTTTTCATTTGCACAGCCCACTGTTCTAAAAGTCTGTCAAACACCAGTGGGGTGTAAATACTCACTGCACCCCTTATTAAATTCTGTGAGGGGTGTAGTTTCCAAAAAGCGGTCACATGGGGGGGGGGGGGGTCCACTGTTCTGGCAGTAGAATGTGTCACAAAAAAACTATCTCGGAATCAACTTCATAAGTAAAAGAGTTAATAATGCTTAAAGTGACAGTGGTCTGATGTGCTGAAAAAAATTCTGGTCCTTAATAGTGTTGGGTGCGAATATTCGCATTTCGAATTTGTATCGCGAATATCGCAAATTTGCAAATATTACGGATATATTCGCTATATATTCGAAATTACGAATATTCACTTTTTTCCACATATTTGCATATGCACATATGCGCATATGCGTATATTTGCATGTGAATATTCGCATATTTCTTCTTTTCCCTTGTGGGCCAACTAAAATAATGCAAATACACTTGTCAGAGATTATCAACAACATCCCTAGCAACCAATAGTAAAGTTGCCCACCCCCTCACTGTTCTCTTCCACGAATATGCGAATATTCGTATATGTGAATATAACGGATATGCGAATTTCGCGAATATAGGACGAATAGTAGCACAGTGGCTTGCAAATCAATTATTCGTAGAAGTCCCATGCTCATTGTTCTTAGAAGTCCCAGCAAACCTGTGAAGAACCTGAACTACGGTCCTCTATACAAAGACTGTTCTGTTATCTGCAGTTGCATAAAATATACAGTAAAGTGTAAATCTGCTGTGGACATTTCTTTATTTCTCCCTTCCGTTTGTGGGACGGTTGGCGGTAGGACCATTACATTGAGGAAACCTCACCCTGGCATCATGGCACTTAAGGGTTAAATGCCAACATACCCTACACTACCTGTGTACTCCGGTAGAAAACAGACATGGTGCACATCTACAATCTTGCACAATGATCCAATTGCTTCTCAGCATAATTTCAAAAACAAACAGGTTGTTAGTATATACGTTTTGATCAAAAAGTACAAAGCCCACTCGCCACGTCAAGGCCATCTATTTAGAGTGGGTCCGTAACGTCCCTAGCATAAAATGGCGCAGCACTGGGCCGCCGCGACACCAGTGCCCACAGGGGGAACGACCCACTGGCAGAGCAGCCCCAACGCCACTCAAACCAGTCCATGGGTCGCACCTCCCTGCAGGCACAGCGCCACGGCAGCAACGGACGCCGCACAGCACCACACCAGTGTGAACAGGATGTTATAGCACACTTACCATGCTCTCCCAGTCAAACTGGGAGGCTGCCAGCAAAAAAAAGGTGGTCGCCGCCCAGTGCTGCTCCATTTTATGCTAGGGACGTTAGGGACCCACTCTAAATAGGTGGCCTTGACGTGGCGAGTGGGCTTTGTACTTTTTGATCAAAACGTATATACTAACAACCTGTTAGTTTTTGAAATTATGCTGAGAAGCAATTGGATCATTGTGCAAGATTGATGTGCACCATGTCTGTTTTCTACTTGAGTACACATTGTGTTTTCTATCCCCTCTTTTTTTTTTTTTTTTGAACATGTTGTCTGCACTCTTCCCCACCCCCTCACCCAACCCTATATAAGTAGTAGTTAGCTACACATGGGCCTTTTCTTTCCTGGCAGCCTCCCAGTTTGACTGGGAGAGCATGGTAAGTGTGCTATAACATCCTGTTCACACTGGTGTGGTGCTGTGCGGCATCCGTTGCTGCCGTGGCGCCGTGTCAGCGGGGGGGTGCGACCCATGGACTGGTGTGAGTGGCGTTGGGGCCGCTCTGCCAGTGGGTCGTTCCCCCTGTGGGCACTGATGTCGCGGCGGTGGTTGTCGCCGCCCAGTGCTGCTCCATTTTATGCTAGGGACGTTAGGGACCCACTCTAAATAGGTGGCCTTGACGTGGCGAGTGGGCTTTGTACTTTTTGATCAAAAAGTATATGCTAACAACCTGTTAGTTTTTGAAATTATGCTGAGAAGCAATTGGATCATTGTGCAAGATTGTAGATGTGCACCATGTCTGTTTTCTACTTGAGTATACCCTACACTACCACTTGCACCACCCAGTCACCACACTGTCACACTGCCATTGTGACTCGGCAGTATGATGTCCATTGGGACAATAGTGGGAAGAAAAATACATCATGCAACATTTTTTTTTCTCCTTCTACTCCCAAAAGCTGTCGGAACCCATTTTTCCTGTTGTACCCCTTCAAAATTAACTTCCGTTAAGGCACAAAAAAAAAAAAAAAGAAAAAGAAAAAGTGCCTGACAGACGTTTGCCGAAGGTGCAGTGTGAAAGGGGCCTTATAAGGGCTCTGCAACCAACATATGTTCTGCTCTACTAAATTCAACAGGCAGAAGTCTTGCAGAGTTCTAGACCTGTCCCTATCATCATATGCTTGCTTAGATGTTTATTTTTTGGGACCTCTAACTCAAAGTCTTACTCTTTGGATAATTGTTCTTTCTTTTTCCCAGAGTCCTCTTAATAATGAGGTGCCCTGAGAACCAATTTATTTCCCATAGGGAGGCAGCAGAGAGGACATGAAGGGAATGTCTGGGAAGGTGTCTGACCCAGGCTTCAGTGAGAATAACAAAATGGTATGCTTACCTGTCCCTGAACGCTGGTTTCCCGAACTTCTAGAGACCGCTATGATCCTTTTTTATTGCAAGTTGTGGACAAACCAATCATTCGGAGCAGGCACCTACTATTCACATGGCACATCACTGAAACTAGTGAGGACCACAGTGGGGCTAGAAGTTCAGGAAACCAGTAGTGTTTCTCGCGAATATTCGCAATTCGAATTTTATTCGCGAATATAGCATTATATATTCAAAATTACGAATATTCACTTTTTTTTTTTTTTTTACAGTACACATCACAGTGATCATCCCTCTCTGCTTCCAGCTTGAGTGGTCTAAAGAAGGCTCTAATACTACTGTGTGAGACCGCCGGGTGAATATTCGCGAATATTGATCCCTCCCTTCTGCTGCTTCTATCAAGTTACACTGGTATAGTTGCTATAAAGTTCATACATTTTCACATATGCATATTTTCGCATATGCGAATCTACGCATATGCGTAAAAAAAAAACGTGAATATTACGAATATGCGAATTTAGCGAATGTATGACGAATATTCGTCCATATATTCGCGAAATATTGCGAATTCGAATATGGCCTATGCCGCTCATTACTAGAAACCAGCAGCTTTAGTATATCTCTTTGTTATTTTGACTGCAGCCCAGGCCACATGTTTAAAACCCTCAATGCAAACAACCCTTTTAACTACTTCTGAGTAGATCACTTTGTGGGTAGAGGCTACCGGGAAGAGTCCAAACTCTAACTGCGATCAGATTGCTGTATAAGTGGCCACAAATAATCTCAGGCCGTGCTACTCGCTATATGCAGTCCATAAACTAGCAATGAAGAGAAAAGAAGATTGGTGCACTCACCCTCCAGATTAAAAGATGAAACTTTATTCCATATGTTCAGCTACAAAAGTCCAACATCTCAGGGAGAAGAGTATGCATTCAGGCAGGAGCGTCTCATCGGGCGGGCGACAGCTGCTGTTTCACTTGCATCGGGGCATCATCAGGCCCATTGGTGACCAATGGACCTGATGATGCACCGCTGTGCATGAAACAGCCGCCATGCCCCCTCCCGTAGACTTGCATTGAGGGGGCATGACCGTGATGCCACGAGCTGTGCACGACTGTGATGTCAAGAGCCTCCGCCCTGCATCGCCAGTCCTCCTGCATGGAGCAAAATTCGCTCCATGCACCGGATATCTGGGGTGCCGGCATCAAGATTGCAGGGGTCCCCAGCGGTGGGACCCCCACTATCAGACATCTTATCCCCTATCCAAATAATATGTCTAGGAGTGGACAAAAATAAAACAATTAAAAACAAAACACCAAAAACAAAACACCCACTATGTTAACCCTTATGTTGTTGTATTTCCCCCCCCACCTTCTTTTTCTCTATCTCTTCATTTCCATTGTGAAAAACTCAATAAATCTTTGAATAAGTAAAAAAAAAAAAACACCCACCACCCATCTCTATCACCCAGATCCTGAGCTGTTATTCAATTTAAAGAATAAATTTCCTTTCCTTGACTTGTTGCATTAGGCTATTACCGTATCCCTGCTCATCCATCTTGAGGCGTTTTGTGGATTTTGCAGAATCCATGTCTTTCATCATATCTCACTCTCATTTTCGTAGGACAGGAAATGCATATTTAATTCCAACTTGCCTCAATCTCTTTTTTAATTTCCCCAAACTTATGTCTGCTCTTTCGGATCTCAGTTAAGTCTGCATAAATCTTTATTTGATTTCCTTTAAACAATAATGATGATGTTGTTCTTCACTTTTATTTTTTTCCATCCTGCATCTCAATTTTTGAAAGAAAGCGATCTGATCAAATCATGACAATAGTTATCTCCTGACAGTATTATGTATGCAGGGACTTGACGATCCCCTATCAATATTGAATACATTTAAGCGGACCTCTGTCCTGTTCAAGTTTTTCAATTATCAGGTGTGAATAAGGACAAGCAGTCATCTCCTTCTTACCTCCAGAAAAACAATGAAAGTTGTGCCATCTTAATCTGTTCTTTAAATCGTTTATTTTTAAACAGTTTATTTAAAGGGGTACTCCGGTGGAAAACTTTTTTCACATGAACTGGTGCAGGAAAGTTAAACAGATTTGTAAATGACTTCTATTAAAAAATATTAATCCTTCCAGTACTTAACAGCTGCTGTATGCTCCACAGGAAGTTGTGCATTTCTTTTTAGTCTTACCACAGTGCTCTCTGCTGACACCTCTGACCATGTCAGGAACTGTCCAGAGCAGGAGAGGTTTGCTATGAGGATTTGTTCCTACCGGGACAGTTCCTGACACAGACAGAAGTGGCAGCAGAGAGCACTGTGGTTAGACAGAAAATAACTACACAACTTCCTCTGGTGCATATAGCAGCTGATAAGTACTGGAAGGATTAAGATTTTTTTAATAGAAGTAATTTACTAATTTGTTTAACTTTCTGGCTCCAGTTGATTTGAAAAAAGTAGGAAAAGAATGCTGGTGCTCAAAGTCTATAGATATTTGGATAGTAAAATATTTATTTGTCATACAATATATAAAAACATAAATGTACAGGTGGTTCACAGGGCCCTTGTGAAGCCACCTCATAAAATTGCCACAATAAAATACACGGTATTGCCACCAATGGTTAATCCAGTTAAAGGGGTACTCCGGTGGAAAACTTTGGTGCCAGAAAGTTAAACAGATTTGTAAATTACTTCTATTAAAAAAGCTTAATCCTTCCAGTACTTATTAGCTGCTGAATACTACAGAGGAAATTATTTTATTTTTGGAACACAGAGCTCTCTACTGACATCATGACCACAGTGCTCTCTGCTGACATCTCTGTCCATTTTAGGAACTGTCCAGAGCGGCACATGTTTTCTATGGGGATTTTCTCCTACTCTGGACAGTTCTTAAAATGGACAGAGATGTCAGCAGAGAGCACTGTGCTCGAGTCGTAATGTAAGCAGAGAGCACAGTGTTCCAAAAAGAAAATTATTTCCTCTGTAGTATTCAGCAGCTAATACATACTGGAAGGATTACGATTTTTTAATAGAAGTAATATGCAAATCTGTTTAACTTTCTGGCACCAGTTGATTGAAAAAAGGGAGTACCCCTTTAAAGTTACTTGTTGTCCCAATATACTTTGTCCGCATATACCAGGACATATTATTAAATAGTATTGCAGTTCCACAATTAAATGTGTCAATGATTGTCCCAATAGCTGTGCACAAATCTTTCACTTGTAAAACTGTCCACAAATCTCTCACTTTATACTCCGGCACCGCTATGTAATCCGGAGATGAGATTAATCACAGAAATGTCAATGTTGATATTCCAAGCGGTGTGGCAGACCGGATTATGCATTCATTTACAAAGCATATAGGGGGAGATTTATCAAAACCTGTGCAGAGGAAAAGTTAACCAGTTGCCCATAGCAACCAATCAGATCGCTTCTTTCATTTTGCAGAGGCCTGGTTAAAAATGAAAGAAGCAATCTGATTGGTTGCTATGGGCAATTGGTGCAGCACACCTCTTACCTCATCGGGGGGTCCAAGCTCCCGTAGCAAGGGACTTGCAGATCGTGCGTACTGATGTATATCAGCATGACTGGCGGGACTCACGCTCCCAGTAACTTCTCAGCAAGCGGAGGAAGAACAATGTTGTATGCTCGTTCTTCACTGGTCGCCTTGGACTTGCGTCCTCATGGATGTTGGGCGCACACTAGTGCTAGAGTCGCACTGATGAAAGAGGACAGAAGGTCAATGGGATGACTGACGGCAAAAACTTAAAAGTTCAATTGTTTTTAGCGGATCAACCTTTGGCTGTAACTGGTATTAAACAAGTATCCTGGTGGCGTGCAGTGCTATGCTGGACGTGTTTCGGTCCATCAGTGGTTGTGACAGTGGGGGTAATTACCCAGGTTATATAGAAGGTATACCCCTCCCACTGGTGATGCTAGTAGTGGCTGATACAAAAGCTTGGACTGGATTGGAGACTAAATAGGGATATCCACAAATGTATTGTGTGCCTTTATCATATAATACAAAATCATCAGACTAAATGCTTTCAATATATATATATATATATATATATATATATATATATATATATATGTCGATATAAAACATAAATAATGAAAGTGTTAAAAATATATGTATATAAAAAGCATAAGAAATGTAAAAACGTAACAATGGGAATTGGAGAGGTCTATAGAGTATGTATGTGGATAAAGTGGAAATAGTGCTGAAATACTAATATTGAGATAAAAAATTACATAGTAGAATGAAAATGTATTCATGAAGATGATAATAACTATTCAAGGAACAAAATAGGAATAGATAAGAAATAAAAATAAAGATAGAAACAAAAGTAAATGAGAATCTAAATAAATAATAATAATAATAAAAAATATAATTAAAAAAATAAAAGTAAAAATAAAATAACAATGAAATAAAAATGAAAATAAAATTTAAATAAAATTAAAATAGGATTATACACAAAGATTGTTGCTACAGTGTCACTTGATTGTGAAGATAAAGCTGGGTCCAGAGAAAGGAGCCATCGGGGTGCTGGTATAACAGCCGAACCCCGATTTGAGCCTCTAATTCGCAGAGTCTAGAAAGCCAAACAGTTGAAAAGCTGTATTTATCCCCTTCGGGGCTAGCGATTCATCTTATTGATAAAATTCCCCCCCTCCAATCTTTCTCAGAGAAGATGGCCATATATTTAATTGAATTGGGGTTACTAATATGGTATTGTTTAAAATGTAGAGATAGTGGATGTTTGTCATTCTTTTTCTAAATGTTGTATCTGTGCTCAAGCATGCGGGTCTTTAATGCCCGTGTGGTTTTCCCTATATAATGTTTATTACAGGGGCATTCTATGATGTATACCACCCCTTTACTGGAGCAATTCAGAAATTCTTTAATTGTATGTTTGAAATTGTTTACTGGGGAAGTTACAGATAATGTTCTTTTTTGAAATTTAGTGGCCTTACAATTGGGCCACACGAATCCACACTATCCACACGAAAAAAAACAAAAAAACGTTTACATCTACTACAGTATTTGAATAAGGTTTGGATACGGTGAATTGTCAAATTGTTGGTGCCACCTTTATGCCCAAATTTGGGGCTTTTGTATATATACTATTTTTTTTTCTGGTAACAGATCACCCAGCAGTTTGTCACAACATTAAAGGGACCAATATTTGGTGATAATAGCTAAGAGTTTTTTTTAGTGTGTATTGTAAGTAATGGTAAGATTAGGGACTTCTTCTGTTTGAGTAGTGTTTTTAACTTTGACTTCAAAAAAGGTCGACCTGTCTATCTGGCATACTTTTTCTAAAGATTGCTTCAAGTTGTCAATTGGGTAATTTTTCTCCAAAAATTTTTGGTTAATGACTTTGCTTCTACTTCAAATTGTTCTGAGTTGGTGCAATTTTGTTTCAACCGAGGGTACTGACTTGTTGACACATTAAGGAGTCATTGGGGTAGATGGCAACTAGTGTGCAAGATGAAGCCATTTTTAACCTCAGGTTTGCAGTAGGTACTACATATTAATTTATCCTGTTAAGATACTGAAATCAGGAGGTTTAAAAATTCTACTGAACTGGAACTGATATGGGGCATAAATTGTAAATTGAGGGTATTGGAATTAAGAGCAATAATAAAATCATCCAAATCATGTCTGGCTCCATTCCAAACAAATAAAATATCATGAATGTAACAATGCCAGGCCTCCAGGTCACCACCCAGCCTAGGTGTAATAACTCACTCTTCCCAATCTGCCATAACAGATTGGCATGGCTGGGGGTTAACCTGATGCCCATGGCTGTGCCCTCAGTCTGTAAAAAGAAGGAAGTGCCAAACAAACAAATAATTATGGGATAAAATGAATTGGATGCTTTCAATTAAAAAAAGTGATCTGATCTATATGTAGATCATCATGTTTTAATAAAATGTTGCGAATAGTATTTTTCAGTATCCATTACTACAATCCCCCAACTTATCTGCGGGTCTAATAGATAAATAATAGATAAATCCTCCTGTAGTTGTTTGATCGCAATGGTTTCATTGGGGTTAGGTTTCCCCATATTTGTTTAGGGGTTTTCATTTTTCTAATGTCATTTTCAACTGCTATTTTGAAGGCAACCATATAATCATAGTGTGTTCTACTCTAATGTCTGATTGTAGGGGATTCTTCATATAATATTTTATAATTTATATAATATAAATATTTTTTAAGACACAGTTTTCTCATATATTGTTCGATACCTATGAACATGTCAAATTTACTCAAAGAATAATGACTAGGGGCAAATTTAAGGCCCTTATTTAGAAGGTCCATCTGACTTTTGGTAAGGGTGGTAGAACTTAGATTAAAAATGGCATCTTCCTTTATCAGGCTTTGTTTACTTTGCTCTTTGGTTTTCCTCCCATTCTATTATGTCTGCCACCTCTGCGTATTCTCTTTTGCGGTGGTTGTGAGTTGGGATGGGGGTCAGAGTTTGTGAAAAATTGTGATTTTAATAAATTCCTAGAGAGTCTATGTAAAAAACTGGACTCAGTTGAACAGGAAATTATTGATAAAAAAATGAAAAAACTATTGTGGAGGGAGAAGAAGGCTGACCATGTTGAAAAATCTGAGTGTGAAACTAATGCACAACAGTTACAATTTAATATTCCCACATCTAACAAATATTCTGCACTATTAGAGGAGAGTCATTTTTTGTGACCACGCCCCACCCAAACACACCCACCACAACCAATACACCACCAAACACCACATCGTCCATATTCTCCATGTATACCCCATTATGAAAGATACACACAATATTACCACAGACCTCACTTTGCACTATCCACACCACAGAACATACACATACTGTCCCAAATACAAACCACAACAAAGATCACATTATCACCAATAAACCCTACAGAAAAGACACACACAATCAGAGTATTATCATCACCAACCAAATTATCAACCTCACAATATGTCTCCAACCCACTTCCCTATGAAGAAAACGATGGGAACTGTAGCACAAATACACCCAGCCCCCCTCACAAACTCTGACCTACATCACAACTCACAACCACCGCAAAAGGGAGTACGCAGAGGTGGCAGACATAAAAGAAGAGGGAGGACAACCAACAAGAGGACAAGAGCAAAGCCAACAAAGCCTGATAAAGGAAGACGTCATTTTTAATCTAAGTTCTACCACCCTTACCAAAAGTCAGATGGACCTTCTAAATAAGGGCCTTAAATTTGCCCTTAGTCAATCTTTGAGTAGATTTGACACATTTATAGGTGTCGACCAATATATGAGAAAACTGTGTCTTAAAAAATCTTTTAAGAAGAATCGCCTACAACAGACAATAGAGTAGAATGCACTAACTAATGCCCCTTCTGAATTTAAACATACAACACTAAAGAAAAAAATCTGTATTTTATCCTAAACAAGAGACAAGTGGCGACATGGTGGCCTTCAAAAAAGCAGTTGAAAACAACATTAGAAAAATTAAAACCCTAAACAACTATGGGGGAACCTAACCCCCAACGAAACCATTGCGATCATACAACTACAGGAGGATTTATCTATTACTATTAGACCTGCAGATACATGGGGGGGGGGGGTTGTAGTAATGGATACTGAAAAATACATCATTGAATGTGAGAGACAGTTGAATTACATGAACACTTATACTAAATTAAAAGAAGACCCCGCTACCGATTATGCAAATGAATTATTAACACTTTGTACTAAAGCTCTACAGCAAGGTATGTTATCCAAATCAGAGTTTGATTTTATTACAGGTACGCAAAACAGAACACCTACAGTACAGACCAAAAGTTTGGACACACCTTCTCATTCAAAGAGTTTTCTTTATGTTCATGATTAGGAAAATTGTAGATTCACACTGGAGGCATCAAAACTATGAATTAACACATGTGGAATTATAGACAGAACAAAAAAGTGTGAAACAACTGAAAATATGTCATATTCAAGGTTCTTCAAAGTAGCCACCTTTTGCTTTGATTACTGCTTTGCACACTCTTGGCATTCTATTGATGAGCTTCAAGAGGTAGTCACCTGAAATGGTCTTCCAACAGTCTTGAAGGAGTTCCCAGAGATGCTTAGCCCTTGTTGGCCCTTTTACCTTCATTGGGTTCAGGTCTGATAACTGTGGAGGCCAGGTCATCTGGCGCATCACCCCATCACTCTCCTTCTTGGTCAAATAGCCCTTACACAGCCTGGAGGTGTGTTTGGGGTCATTGTCCTGTTGAAAAATAAATGATGCTCCAACTAAACGCAAACCGGATGGAATAGCATGCCGCTGCAAGATGCTGTGGTAGCCATGCTGGTTCAGTATGCCTTCAATTTTGAATAAATCCATCCGTTCACCTTTTCTGTGTCGCACAAAGACACGGTGGTTGGAACCAAAGATCTCAAATTTGGACTCATCAGACCAAAGCATAGATTTCCACTGGTCTTATGTCCATTCCTTGTGTTCTTTAACCCAAACAAGTCTTTTCTGCTTGTTGCCTGTCCTTAGCAGTGGTTTCCTAGCAGATATTCTACCATGAAGGCCTGATTCACACAGTCTTTTTTTTTTTTTCCTTTCACCTCTTGTGAAAATGAAAAGTATGGGACAACACCAGTATGTTAGTGTAAAAAATGTATATTTTTTTACAATAACATGCTGGAGTAGACCCAACTATACCTTTTCATAAGGGGTGAAAGAAGAAAAAGCCCACCAAAATTTGTTAGGTAATTTCTCCCGAGTACGGAAATACCCCATATGTGGCCCTAAACTGTTGCCTTGAAGTATGACAGGGCTCCGAAGTAAGAGAGCATCATGCACATTTGAGGCCTAAATTAGGGATTTGCATAGGGACAGACCCCGATGCTAGAATTAGACTTGCCTCCGATACCAAAATTACCCTATGGCAGTGTTTCCCAAACAGAGTGCCTCCAGCTGTTGCAAAACTCCCAGCATGCCTGGACAGTCAGTGGCTGTCCGGCAATATAAGGAGTTGTAGTTTTGCAACAGCTGGAGGCTCGGTTTTGGAAACAGTACCGTACCAGAAAATGTTCCTTTTTTTTTTTTTAAGGGGGGGGGGGGGGGGGGGGCTGTGCAGGTGCATATGTAGTGTTTTACCCTTTATTTTGTGTAGTGTAGTGTTTTTAGGGTACATTCATATGGGCAGGGGTTTACAGGGAGTTTGAGCTGCTGCGGAAAATTTGCTGCATCTCAAACGTGCATCGAGAAGCTCACTGTAAACCCCCTCCCATGAGAATGTACCCTGTGAATGTACCCTAGGGGGGCAAACCTTCAGCTTTTGCAAAACTACAACTCCCAGCGTGCTCTTTGGCTGTTTGTGCATGCTGGGGGTTGTAGTTAGGTAACAAACTCAGTGTTTTGCAACCAGTGTGTCTTCAGCTGTTGCAAAAGCTACAACCCCCAGCATGCACAGACAGCAGAAGGGCATGCTGGGACTTGTAGTTATACAACAGCTAGAGACATACTACTAACACTCCCAGCTCCCATCAGGCCCTTTGGCTGCCCATGCATGCTGGGGTTGTAGTTATGCAACAGCTGGAGGCACACTTTTTGAAAAACACTGAGAGTTTGTTACTTAACTCTCAACCAGTATCCAAATAAAGAAAGGGTCCCGGCACTCAGATGCTTGTGAAATCTCAAAGATTTATTTATGCTGGTTGATAAAGGCTATTGAGCCGTAACGCGTACCTACCCTGTATGCTATGCATGTTGCATAAATAAATTTTTGAGATTTCACAAGCATCTGAGTGCCGGGACCCTTTCTTTATTTGGATTATCGTTATATTTGGTCCTCGGGCACCAACTACCTATTGCTGTGCCTACCTTCTTGAGACTTTGGCTTTCTCAACCAGTATGCCTCCAGCTGTTGCAAAACTACAACTCCCAGCATGTAGGTCTATCAGTGCATGCTGGGAGATGTACTTTACAACAGCTGGAGGCACAGCGGTTGCAAAACACTGAGTTAGGTAACTAATTCTGTGTTTCGCAACCAGTGTGCCTTTAGTTCTTGCAAAACTACAGCCAAAGGGCATGCTGGGAATTGTAGTTATGCAACAGCTGGAGGCATACTACTGTAACTCTCAGCATGCCCTTTGGTAATTTGTGCATGCTTGGGGTTGTAGTTATGCAATTGCTGTAGACACACTTTTTCATAGAAAAAATGTGCCTCGAGCTGTTGCCTAACTACAACCCCCAGCATGCACCAACTACCAAAGGGAATGCTGGGAGTTGTAATTGTGACTTCTGCTGATGCATAACAACAACTCCAAGCATGCCCTTTTGTGTTGTTGTTAGGCAATAGCAGGAGGCACGGCCTTACCTTCTGCTGCACGTCCTACCTGTCATCCTGCCGCCACCGTTGTCTCAGCTCCGGGGGCCCTGATTCCACTGCCGATGCCACGGATCAGGGGCCCCCACTACAGGTACACATTCTTGGCACCCGCTTTCCGGAGTATGGGTGGAGTGGGTGCCGTTAGGGACACCCCAACAGCAGGCTTCCCAGTGCCACCTCACTCCTTCTGCTAAAGGGTGATAGGTGCCGTGTCGGACAGCACCTTTCACCCTTTTTTTCCCTCCAGGTCACCAGGGACCCGATTGACCCGGAATTGCCGCAAATCGCTTGTGGTTTGGGGTGATCGCTGACATGGGGGGCCTGCTGAATGATTTCAGCAGGCATCCCCTTCCAGTCCCCATACGGCGGGGACCAGAATTCCCAGGGGCATACAGGTATGCCCTGGTGTCCTTAAGTCACAGGATGTCAGGGCGTACCTGTATGCCCTGGGTCCTTAAGGGGTTGAACAATGCTATAGTAGTAACCCCAATTCACCCAATTGTCTGCTAAGAAAGATTGGTGGGGTAGAAATGTTATCAATAAGATGTCCCGTATAGAATCAAGGTAAATCTTTGAATTCGAATCACTGGCCCCGAATACAGATTTTAAACAGTTTGGTTTTCTAGACTCTGCGAATTAGAGGTGTGGTCCAGAGCGATAACCCATCAGGGTTAGGCTGTGATACTACCACCCCGATGGCTCCTTTCTCTGGACCCATCTTTATCTCCACAATCAAGTGACAGTGTAGTAACAATCTTTGTCTATAATCCTATTTTTACTTTATTTTAATTTTATTTTCATTTTTATTTCATTGTTATTTTATATTTACTTTTATTTTTTATTAAATTTTTTTATTTTTATATTTTTTATTATTATTATTCATATTTTTATTATTATTTATTTTTATATTATTTTTTTAATTCTTATTTACTTTAGTTTTTATTTCTTATCTATTCCTATTTTGTTCCTTGTATAGTTTTTATCATCTTCATGAATACATTTTCATTCTACTACCTAATTTTTATCTCAATATTAGTATTTCAGTACTATTTCCTTTTTTATCCACATATATACTCTATAGATCTCACCAATTCCCATTGTTGCATTTTTTATGCTTTTTACGCTTTTATATACATATCTTTTTTAACACTTTCATTATTTATGTTTTATATTGACATTTCTGTTTATCTATACAGTTTTTAAAGAATTTAGTCTGATAATTTTTGTATTATATAATAAAGGCACACAATACACTTTGTCTATATTACTATTAAGTCTCAGATCCAGTTCGAGTTTTTGTATCAGCCACTAATAGTATCACCAGTGGGAGGGGTATCCCCTCTATATAACCTGGGTAATTACCCCCACTGTCACAACCACTGATGAAGAAGGAACCTAAGGCTTGTTCCAAAACACATCCAGCATAGCACTGCACGCCACCAGGATACTTAGTTAATACCAGTTACAGCCAAAGGTTGATCCGCTACAAACAATTGAACTTTTAAGTTTTTGCCGTCAATCATCCCATTCACCTTCTGTCCTCTGTCATCAGTGCGACTCTAGCGCTAGTGTGCGCCCGACATCCACGAGGACTCAAGCCCAAGACGACCAGTGAAGAATGAGCATACAACATTGTTCTTCCTCCGCTTGCTGAGAAGTTACTGACAGCGTGAGTCCCGCCAGCCGCGCTGAGATACCCCTAGTGATATAAGAGTACGGCTGCACCAATTCTGATATCCCCCAGTGGGTGAGGTATATATAACATTATATGCGCTGCATCAATTCCGATATCCTCCAGAGGGTGAGTTATACAACATTATGGCCGACATTTATCATTGTCTTTAGACTGTTTTTTGTGTCTACAAGAGGCGCAAAAAGGCGCAAGCAGGGTTTATTTGCGCCATTTTTGCGCCTTTTTGTTTACACATTTCTGCTGATTTTGAGTTGCAATCCACTGATTTTGGCAATACACATGATATGGAAGGGATTTATGAACTGCGCCTTTTGTAAAAAGGCGCAAAAAAGGCGCAAAGCCACTGAAAAGTGTCTAAAACTACACCAGCCCAGACCTGGCGTAGCTTTTTAGTGTATGTGAAGAGAGAAATTTTAGAAAATGTTTACCTGCACAAAATTTATCAAATGCTCTGTGAACATTTAATAAATTTGGTGATCCTACACATTATCAGCACACAAAAAAAGGTGTAAAAAAAATGCTTCACTTACACCTACAATGATAAATGTGGGCTTATATGCTTTGTAAATGAATGCATAGTCCGGTCTGCCACACCGCCTGGAATATCGACATTGACATTTCTGTGATTAATCTCATCTCCGGATTACATAGCGATGCCGGAGTATAAAGTGAGAGATTTGTGGACAGTTTTACAAGTGAAAGATTTGTGCACAGCTATTGGGACAATCATTGGCACATTTAATTGTGGAACTGCAATACTATTTAATGGATGTCCTAGTTATTTATACATAAGTTATATGCGGAAATATATTGGGACAACAAGTAACATTAAAGGGGTATTCCAGTGGAAAACTTTTTTTTTTTAAATGAAGTGGTGCCAGAATGTTAAACAGATTTTAAAATTACTTCTATTAAAAAAACCTTTACCATTCCTGTACTTTTTAGTAGCTGTATGCTACAGAGGAAATTCAGATTTTTATTTATTTCTGTTTTGTCTTGTCTACAGTGCTCTCTGCTGACACCTGATGTCCGTATCAAAAACTGTCCAGAGCAGTAGAAAATCCCGATAACAAACCTAGCTGCTATGGACAGTTCCTGACACGGGCATCAGATGTCAGCAGAGAGCACTGTGGACAAGACAAAAAAGAAATTCAAAAAGAACAGAATTTCCTCTGTAGTAAACAGCTGCTAAAAAGTACAGGAAGGGTAAAGATTATTTAATAGGAGTAATTTACAAATCTGTATAAAGTGGATGAAATTGATACATTGAGTGTCAGCGCTAAAAAAATGGTTTTGGTAGTGATGTTGATATTTTAAAAAGTTTTATTGTTGCTTTTGCAAAAAATGATAAATGGCGCTATATATTTATTTAATGCAATGCTGATATTTGTTGGTGAATGTTCTCTATTGGTGTTTCCTTCTTAGACGATATATACTGTATTTTGATAATGTAAAAAGTCGTTCCACTAACGGCATAGGTGTGAAGGTCCTTGTGTTGTTTCCTTGAAGCAGGTACCGGGAGACAGCCCTGACGTCTACAACCGGCAGTTCCGCTATGATAAGAGAAAAGGACCCGGCTGGCAGTGAGGTCACTACAGTTTCCAGTATGGATCAATTCTTTCTAACGCATTTTGGAAATTAGCGATTTCCTTCCTCATCTCTGAGAAAGGAAATCGCTAATTTATGAAATGCGTTAGAAAGAATTTACAAATTTGATTAACTTTCTGGCGACTATTGACTTATACAGACCAAAAAAAAAAGTTTTTTCCATCAGAGTACCCCTTTAACTGTATTAACAGAACTATTGGTGGCAATACCGTGTATTTTATTGTGGCAATTTTATGAGTTGGCTTCACAAGGAAATGTGTAATCAGAAAACAACCTATTATTTAAATCAAGTTTTAATTTTAACTTTACTTTTAAGTCACTATTGGTATGGTTCTTTCAAATTTCCTATATTTTTAAATATTCTTGCCATTCTTGCCACTTGACCTAAAACTAAGCTGAGACTCTCTGTCCTGATCACCTCCAGCACTGTCCTCCATGTCATTATGTACAAGAGTACAGTAAAAGGTAGCACCAGTATATAGATAACAGAGGTACACACAATAGCTGTTGCACACAACTCAGCCTCCCCTTCACTGTAGAATGACCATTGAAAAGGTCACAGAGCATGCCCAGACTCCTTTCCCATTCATGTGAATAGGACAGGTCCTGTCTATTCTTGCCTAAGTCCATGAGTTCTGCTGTAAAGCTAACACAAAATTCTGTTAAACAGTTCATGCTAGTTGACAGCACCTATTATAATGTGCAAAAGATAAAATAGAGAAAATACAACCATAGTATCCACAATTAGAGCAAAAGAAGTATGTTGAAGTTCAATATACCCAACCATTCTCTGGAGCTTCCCCCCTACACATTAAATGGATGACTGATCAGGTTCAGCTGAAATCAATCTAATGTGTATGCCCAGCTACCTTCTATATATATGTTATCATATATAGCATCAGTCCATGCTGCCAATAGTCCAAGGGCATTTCCTGTGCATGTGCCTCAGGAATTATGCCCCTGATATTTTAACACTCTAGCAATGCTCCTTGAACACATTCATAATATTTGGTAACTATTATTAATCTGTCATACTAAAGCAGAGCACTTGCTCAGTCCTAGGCTAAATAGAGACAAAATAAAATGTGGTTTTATATGGTTTTCCCTAAAACCTCATTGAACCTGTTTGCAATTGGCACCTCCATTTCGGTATTCTGGTTTTGCCCACAGTCAAGATATTCGTATTCTGATTGGTCCCCGGTAATTAGTGGTGTACCCCAAGGTTCTGTACTGGGACCGCTGTTGTTTAATTTATTTGTTTAATTTATTTATCAATGATATAGAGGATGGCATTAACAGCTCTGTTTCTATATTTGTTGATGACACCAAGCTTTGTAGCACGGTACAGTCTATAGAGGATGTGCATAGGTTACAAGATGACTTGGATAGACTAAGTGTCTGAGCATCCACTTGCAAATGAGGTTCAATGTGGATAAATGTAAAGTTATGCATCTGGGTACTAATAACCTGCATGCGTCGTATGTCTTAGGGGGGATTAAACTGGCAGAGTCACTGGTAGAGAAGGATCTTGGTGTACTTGTAGATCACAGACTCAGAACAGCATGAGATGTCAGGCTGCTGCTTCCAAAGCCGGCAGGATATTGTCATGTATAAAAAGAGGCATGGACTCAAGGGACAGGGACATAATACTCCCCCTTTATAAAGCATTGGTACGGCCTCACCTGGAATATGCTGTTCAGTTTTGGTCACCTGTCCGTAAAAGGGACACTGTGGAGCTGGAAAGGGTGCAGAGACGCACGACTAAACTAATATGGGGCATGGAACATCTTAGCTATGAGGAGCGATTAAAGGAGTTACAATTGTTTAGTCTTGAGAAGAGACGTTTAAGGGGGGATATGATAAATATATATAAGTATTTTAATGGCCCATACAAAAAATATGGAGAAAAACTGTTCCAGGTTAAACCCCCCCAAAGGATGAGGGGGCACTCAAAAAGTTTAGTCTCAAGGGGCGACACGCCTTCTTTACCATGAGAACTGTGAACTTATGAAACAGTCTACCTATAACATTAATGCTTATGAAGAAATATAAAATCCCATCCCTTCCCCAATATCGCGCCACACCCCTACCCTTGAATTCCCTGGTTGAACTTGATGGACATATGTCTTTTTTCGACCGTACTAACTGTGTAACTATGTAACTATGTAACCCCTTAAAGACCACGGACGTAAATGTATGTCCTGGTGCGGAGGAACTTTGTGCACCAGGACGTACATTTACGTCCTGTACATGACCGTGAGCATCGGAGCGGTGCTCGTGTCATGCACTGCAGGTCCTTGCTGCTATCAGCAGCTGGGGACCCGCCGTTAATGGCGGACATCAGTGATTGTGCTGATGTCTGCCATTAACCCCTCAGATGCTGAGATCAATACAGATCACGGCATCTGTGGCAATGCACATGCTTAAATGGATGATTGGATCACCTGTGGCGATACCAGGGGATCCAATCATCTGAAATGGCAGCCGGAGGTCCCCTCACCTGCTTCCGACCATCTCCAGGGGTCTTCTGCTCTGGTCTGAGATCGAACAGACCAGAGCAGAAGATAGACGATGATACTGATCAGTGCTATGCCCTATGCATAGCACTGAACAGTATTAGCAATCAAATGATCGCTATAGATAGTCCCCTATGGTGACATAAAAAGTGTTAAAAAAAAGTTGAAAAATGTAAAAAAAAAAAAAAAGTAAAAAAAATATTGAAAATTCCCCTCCCTCAATAAAAATTGTCCTCCAAAAAGCGTAAAAAAAATTTATAAAATGAATAAACATTTTTTGTATCACCGCGTGTGCAAATTTCCTAACTATCAAAATAGAATTTTAATGATCCTGTACGGTGAACGGTGTAAATGTAAAAAACAAAAAAAGTCAAAAATTGCTGCTTTTTTGTCACATTTTATAAAAAAAATAAAAATAATAATAAAAAGTGATTTAAAAGTTTCATATATGCATATGTGGTATATATAAAAAGTTCAGATCACGGAGCAAAAAATTAGCCCTCATACAGCTGCTTATACAGAAAAATGAAAAAGTAATAGGTGATCAAAATAGGGTGATTTTAAAACATACTGATTTTGTACAAAAATTTTAGATTTTTTTAAAAGCAGTACAGTAATAGAAAACTATGTAAAGATGAGTATCATTTTATTGGCATTGTCCAATAGAATAAAGAAAACATGTAATTTTTACCGTAAAGTGTACTGTGTGATAACAAAACCCTCCAAAATTTGGTAAATTGTGTTTTTCATTTAAATTTCCTCACTAAAAAAATAATTGTGTGGGTTCGCCATACATTTTATGGTAAAATAAGAGGTGTCATTACAAAGTACAATTGGTCATGCAAAAATCAAGCCCTCATATGGGTCTGTGGATGGAAGTATAAAAGAGTTATGGATTTTAGAAGGCGAGGAGGAAAAAAATAAATACGCAAAGATAAAATTGGCCTACTCCTTAAAGGGGTACTCCAGCCATAAGACATGCCCCCTCCCATAGCATTGCATTGAGGAGGCGGGGCATGACGTCACATGAGGGCAGAGTCGTGACGTCACGATACTTCGTCCATGTAGTCGTGAGGCTTCAGACTCAGAGCCTCCAGCTCTGCGTGCAGCTCACACAGGTGGGTGCTGCATGAAAGATTGAGGGGGTCCCCAGCGAACAGACATCTTATCACCTATCCTTTGGATAGGGAATAAGATGTGTTAGGGACGTAGTACACCTTTAAGGTCAAAATGGGCTTGGTCCTTAAGGGGTTAAGCAGGTACTCCCCAACAGAAGTTCTGTAGTTCATAGCATTCATTAAGACAGTTGAACCTTGTTCATCTCATTCTGGTGGCCATTTTGGGCCAAATACATTACTGATTCATGTGACTTTAGGAGTTTTCTTCTCCTCCCCTGCGTGGGATCAGCCCATCCCACCTATTAACTATGTAAATTAAGGGGGCATGCTCAGCCTCTTTACCTGTACTCACAAATCAAACAAAGATTCGGCGTATGCGCTTTTCACATGCTCTATTAATTAGTTGGGCGGGCGTGTCAACACATACAGCTGATATGTTATTACTATGTATTTGATTTTCTTTTCAGCCATCAGATAATCCACTTAAACAAATTTATGACTACGCCACAAAAAAACTGTCCCTTCATTTTCCTTCAACTTGATGCAGTGTTTGTGACATCTTATAGTGGAAATTAGTATAACTTTTTTGTTTGCCATTTCATCCCCTGCATTTTTCTAATAACGTCTATATGTATTTTTCTCATTACGTCCCTTATTATGTCAAGTGATTCTTTCATTGTGGGAAAAAAGGATTTCTATTGAAGTAAAAAAAATGGCAAATCACCAACTTACTGTACATGCACACATGGCTTTTTTTTTTTTGTGTTTTTTGCCTCTATAGAAATCCATGGGAGAAAAAAAAACCACAGTATAGCCACAAGACGTCATAAAACATCTGGCCAAAGTATTTTGGCCCCAAAAAATGCCATGTGGCGAGAATTTCTTCCCTGGCGATGGTCCCTACTTGGAGTAAAGTGCAAGGTCTAGCAATGTCAAAAACAATAAAACAAACACACTACAGAAGTGATTGAGCAAGTCAGGACACAATGGGTTAAACAGACAAAGACCAGAAAGCAATAGCAAAACACAAAAAATAAACAGACATCTAAAGATAATTCAGGCAAACCAAGTCAAGACAAAGATGATGGCACAGTACAGAATCAGGAGGCAGAAGGGTTGTCAGGTCACAAGCCAAAGTAGTAAATACATGATACGCAATAACACATAGATACAGAACCAGTACAAGGAATAATCTTTATCACAAGCAATGTGTAGAGGACAGACTAAGGTTTAAATTGCCCTTCTCAGGATTGTTAATGCCGAGGCCGAATGCCATTAGCCTATCTTCCATGCCTCCTGAATGGCCCGGACATCCGAACACAGGTGGGGCTGAGAGTGCTGCCAAACACGAGGGGTTGAAACTGCTGCCTATATAAGCGGGTTATTGAAAGTGATGCTGTTGTCAGTTTGCCTTTCAAATAAAAGCATACACGTTTCTAAGGCCATTCTTTCTAAACTCATTTTATAATTTTTGGTAAGTCAGTTTTTTCATTGGCAAAGAAATCTTTAAAGGCTAAGACTTTCTATAACTCTAAGAACTACTCCGGTAAATGTTGGTGAAATGCCTCCTTCATAAGGGGAATGTATAATTGTACTACAGAACAAGAAAGCATAATTCTAACTTTGAATATTTCAAAGTTCAGTTGAACTTCTATTCCATCCATGTACTATGAATCCTTCGAGAAAAAGACTGAATTACCATTATCCTAATGTTTTAAGGGCACAGCCAATCACTACATAATGTCAGCAAATACATTATATTTTATTCTTTTGCCTTTTTGCTTTTGTTATACATACACCAGTTATTGAATTGCCCTTCAGCTTTCTGTGAACATTACGTTTTCAGCCAAGAGAATAATCATAATATTATAGCAAGTTTCTCTCTTTCGGTAAGGGAATGAAAAAGGCTATTTGGTTCATCATCAATGTCAAAGTGCCCATTTTCGTTATAGTCTGCTGACCCATATAGTTTCCGTATTAACTTTATAAAAGACATATCTTGCTACTACATTTTAACTACACGTAACATCAAACACCTCTGTACTTTGCTTAAAGGGGTACTCCACTGCCTCAGCATTCAGAACATTTTACTCAGAATGTTTGGAGCTGGCGGCGGGGGTCGTGATGTCACGGACACGGCCCTCATGACATCACGTCTCGCCACCTCAATGCAAGTCTTTGGGAGGGGGCGTGGTGGACACCACCCCCCCTCCCATAGACTTGCATTGACGGGGTGTGATGTCCGACCCCCGCTGCCTGCACCCAACATTCAAATGTTGGGTGCTTCACAGAGATTGTGGGGGTCCCAGCGGAGGGACCCCCGCGATCAGACATCTTATCCCCTATCCTCTGGATTGGGGATAAAATGTCTAGGGGTGAAGTACCCCTTTAAGGAAAGCAATTTTTGCAAAAAAAGAACAGTCAGACCCTTATTAAGTTTCCATTGAAGTTAGATATAAAAGAAATAACTAAAAGGAATCGAATGGTGGCCGTAGACATTACAAGAATGTCAGCTGAGCTGGGCACACTTATGTGTGGGAGATTTTGGACATATATTTTTATGTGTCTGGCTCCCATATTTCTCTCACAAACATCTTGTATCTCCATTCCGCTCCACACGTACTGGAGTTGGTGCTCCCAGGTTAGTTGCCCAAATAAGAGAATCGCACGGAAGGGATTGCAGCACTCTGCAATTCGAAGGACTCGAAAGAGGGAATGTACCCCCGCACAGAGGTGACTGACACGTAATCCTTTTACAGAGGAAAGACAAATGAATTGTTCAACTAGACGTTACTGGAGCTCTGGGTTTAAATGATCGCAATGAGCTTTCCCCGTTTTTGTAACCTTAGGTGCTACATTGTTATACCTTGCTTGTCTTTATAGTTGTTTACAGTTGCACTTACTTTCTATGTACTTTCATGACACTATTTGTTTACATGTTACATGGAAATCCTTCCGGTGGTTCCCACAGATCTGGTGCATGCGCCAGATCAGACGCCGAGTGTCAGCTTGTGGAAGCGTGTCCAGCCGCGCAAAACAGATCTGTCCTGTGCTCCTGTCCTCTGTTTGTCTGCTTGCTGTTAATAGTTATGCTTTATCTGCAACAATAAAGCCTTCATACGCATTGTGAGTGCAGTCTGCTATCTTCCTCCTCTACATTTGCCTGTTTCCATGACTGTTCAGACTTAGCACTGCCTGAAGCGTTTTTGTACTTGGATTGCACCTGTTGAGCGCTCACCTCTTACCAGTTCCCTAGTCTTGCAGCTGCTACGACTACTACTACTTGCATTGTAAACATCTTGTATCTGTTACTCACTTGGTTTGTAATTCTGTGCTTTGAAGGGGGCATGCCTGTCTCTTGCCCTCAATGACCATGCATTAATTTCCTCCCTGAGTCTTCTGTGCTGTGCTAGGTCTCTTCATTCAATCACTGTAGGCTGCTCTGTAACCCCTCCTCTCTGTTTTCATGCTGCAGTGTGGCAGACAGGACAGGAGTGAGCACAGAGGAGTGCTAGTCCCACCCTCACTTACCTGATTTTGTCACAGCCTGCTGTGCTTCCGCTGGGACAAAGATGATGCTGCAGCTGGACAGGATTATGTTCTGGATGGTATGGGGACCTCTAGTGGTGTTTTTCTATTAACCATGATTTCTATGAAAAGGAAATTACATTTTCTTTTGAAATATATTAAAAAGGTTTATGTTTTTCCAAGATGTAAAACATATAAAAAGTTTTTGATTCTCACAGTGCCCATTTAAGGCCATGTTTACACATTGTTTAAAAAAAAAAAAAAAAGCCATATTTTATTTTCAATAAATGACAAAGAGACAGTGCAGCTCAATCAACCATCTACTCCGAGGTTAACTGGTAGGTCTGAAAAACCCCAAAAGACCCAGAAATCAACAGGAGAAAATATATAATCGAAGATGATTATATAACCAGTCCTCAAAAAGTAGTGAAAAAAAAAGAAAGAAAAAAAGAAAAAGAAAAAAAGAAAAAGAAAAGAACAAGGGATAATAGTGATAGTGATTTAGGGTTAAAAATGTACAATAATATGTGAGTGAATGAAAAAATAAAGGTGAGTATAAAGGTTCACAATATCAAAAAAGAGTGGATAAGTGCAGAGTAATAATCAGAAAAATTAGGGGTAATGAAAATATTAATAGTTATTAGACATCAAAAATAATATATGAAGATAATAAGAATGCCTGCAAAAGATGATAATCTTAAACAATCATATGCATTTATTAAATAATAACAAAATAATAATCAATGCCTGAGCAGGGCCCTTGCTCAGGCATGCGATCTGAATATTAAAATATAATGATTAAGAAGTACCAACTATCTCAAAATGTGGAAATTAAAAATAGTCCTTTATAGCCGAAAAAATAAATATGTATAAATAGCAGCAGTATTGAATATATTGTCCAGCGATCAAAGAGTCTGTATAATCCAGTAGTACTCCAATGTAAAACACAGTCACTTTAAACTGTAGCAAATGTTTCAATCTTTCATTCAGAAGATGTAAAGTAATTGATCACTTTTATCCACTTGAGTCCCAGAACAAGTGTTTGTAGGATAGCAGTATTAGTAGCAAAATATAGTTACAGTTGCTTAAATGAAATCAGGCACAGTACCTTATGGTTGTATTCACCGTGATGGTCGGCAGCTGAATGTCTCCAGAGTTGCAGGCTCCGGGGACTGTGGGAGCCCAGTGCCCGCACGGACCAAATCAATCACCACCCTGGCATGGGTAGGAAGGTACCTTTAGTGCCGTAATTGGAAGGATGTGATAATCCCGATTGCTTTGATGTAGAGCGCTGGATTATAGATCGTAGAATAAATATGCAAACAAGCAGGAGTATCGTGCTTAGCACAGCTCAGTGGCCGGTCTGTAGGGAAATTGGCAGTGGCTGCCCGGCGTCCTCGTGGCTTGTGAATAGCGCGCTAATTCACAGTGGTCCACTAGTCCGGGTCCTGCAGCGATGTCTAGGCGGTATCGGCTTTATTTTTCATCAAAGGTGCCAGTAGCCAACCTAGAACCTCACTCCACTCCACTCCACTGTAAAACAATGGCCAGGTAGAACTCGAATATATGTGAAAAGAGATAGCTCAACATGTGTATAAACAAATGACAAACAAGGTGCGAAACAGTAAATATCTGCAACCCCATGACAAAAAGGCAAAATACAAGCGCATACAACATGGTTAACAATAGCTACATAATACCAGCCTAAAAAGAGTTCTAGGAGAGGAGCCCTGGGTATTGTGTCGTGATTTTGGAACAGAATCTTTGCACTTTTGGCACAATGTTGCAGATATTCACTGTTTAGCACCTTATTTGTTATTTATTTATGTACTTTATGGCACTTTATCATCTTATTTGCACACGCTGATCTCATTTCATATATAATTGGTATATTTGAGGTATGCCAACCATTGTTCTATTTCTATTGTTGCACAAATCCTATTATGGTCTTTTGTTGCTCTAGGAGGTATGGTATGTAGCTTATTCGACTACAAACCCGGAATTGTTGCTATTAAATATTTTTAACAGTGTTTACTTATTGTGATATTAAATAAAATAAAAAAATCCCTGTGGGTATTTAAATAGTGCATGTTATTCCTTGCAGTCTGTTTTCTTGTTTTGGTCCAAAGGGTCTAATATACCACAGAGCCAACCATAGAAAATATGAAAATTGTATGTCCTGTGTCAACATGATAAGCAATTTACTAATTACTTATTAAGATTTAATTAGACTAGCACACCAAGTCTTAGTTAATGAGAGTCCTGCTACTCATTGCATGAATAGACTCTCCAAAAATAGGAAGTCAGCTAAAAGATTTCATAGAACTGTACCCTATGCCATAATACACGATTAGAAGGAAAGTTATTAAAATACTTTAGTCTGGAGAGGATAGCAAGACAATTGTCATGAATATTAGGGCTTTTTTCAGAAAGACAACCAAATGACCAATATTCCATTGTAATCTAGTTTACAGAGTCTAAGGCTACATCTGTGACTTCACTGAAGTCTTCTACTACTCAGTTTGCAACTACAGAGTGTGAACAAAGGCTGCAGTCTAGCAGAGGACCCCAGGAGGATATAGAATGGTGATCTAACCAGTTCAGTACTAAGAGAGTTGGTCAGGACAAGCATTTAAGGTCAGTAGGCACTGGCAAAGAGAGCACATATATACAGAATCAGTAGACAAGTGGTAAACAAGTGCACAATCCAAAATTCTTTGCCATAAGTTCACATATGGGCAAAACCAGCACGCAGGTACCAGGGTCACTGCCCTAAGTGTCCTAAGCCAGAAGGTCAAAATCTTGTAGCAGAACACAAAAAAGGCTTAAATACAATGGCGCCATGTATTGGCTCAGTGTCCAGGAATTCATATTGACTCACCAGCCCTAGGCAGTGTGTGGCTATTGGCCATGGAGCAGCAGAGAAACCAAGGGCCACCATATCTTGAACAGGTTAGTATTTCACAACCATTTTAAAAGCTATGACTCCAGAAAACGAATACTAGAGGTATGATTTCCATGAAAAGAACAATACTTGATGATACATCATTACTTACCGGTTACTGTGCCAGTACTTCCTGATTGCTCTGTTCCAAAAAGACTCAGCAAAATGGTGTACATGATGTATATTAGTAAGAATATCAATACTAACCAAGAAGAACATAAAGGTTCCTCTCACAATTGCTAGAAAACACCTTGATGAGTGCCAGGCCTTTTTGGATGTTGTTCTATGGACCAAAGAGTTGAAAGTTCACGTAACGTATACTGCATGGCATAGACACAGCTGTACTTGAGCCATCAGCAGCAGATGCTTGTAACATTATGCGGCCAACATCCCGCTGCTATGGTAGTGTTGAAGGAATTTAATGAAGGAGGGGGGCTCTTTGTGTCAATCTATTGCTGCCCTGTAAAGTTATCACATTTAAGACAGACAGACAAAAATACATTAAAATCTCAAAAATTTGAAAGCTTCATATTTGTGATAAAAAGTGCACTTTAAGATTTCCTACAAGGACTTAAAAAGATAAAATTTAAATCAGTTAAATATTTAAAAAAAAACTACCCCCTTAAAATAAACCCAATTTATTTAAATTTAGAAATATAATTTTTTTTTTTTAAATTGCAAAGAAAAAATAGCTGTATGCTACTACCACACCCCGCCCCCTCAATGCAAATCTATGGGAGGGGGGTGTGACGCCCCTTCCCATAGATTTGCATTGAGGGGTGGGTGTGACATCATGCGGGGGTGGGGCTATGACATCACAAGCTCCCGACTCCAGCTCTAAGCATTCGGAACATTTTGTTCCAAAACGCAAAGCAGCGGAATACCCCTTTAAGCATAGCAGGAGAAGGTAGAAACACTTATTATGATGACAGGGTAGCCCAGAATACTTTGCAGCTAGAAGCAGGATTACATGACCAAAGGTTAGACAATCATGGCTTGCATAGCGCTCACATGCAAATCAGGAGACAGCATGGGGGGGGGGAAGTATCTATGCACTGTGGAACTACAGCCATAGAAAGCTTTTACATTACAATACACAAAGCAAAGCATTGTGCTGCACTACAAATCCCAGCAATGTGACTGCAATAACAAGCCCATAGAAAGAAAGCCCAAAAATATTTAATACTTCAATGTGAAGAATTGTCCAGTGGACTGACCTGCATTACTGTGCCCAGTGATTCTACTGCACTACAAATCCCAGCAGTGTTACAGCACTAATGAGCCTAGCCATAGAAAGATTTCACACTGTCTGCAAAGCATTGTAGTAGTTTAATTGTGTGTTGTGCTGACATGCAGTACTGTGTCCAGTGATTCTTCACTACAAATCCCAGCAGTGTTACTGCACTAGCAAGCCCAACCATAGATAGATTTCACACTGCCTACAACACAATGCAAAGAACTGTAGCAGTTCAATTGTGCTGTGGACTGACCTGTACTTTACCTGTATTTTCTTGGTTTAAAGGGGTAGTCTGGTGGAAAACTATTTATTTTAACTCCTTAAGGATGCAGCCCATTATGACCTTAAAGGGGTACTCCGGTGGAAAACTTTTTTTTTTTTAATCAACTGGTGCCAACAAGTTAAACAGATTTGTAAATTACTTCTATTAAAAATTCTTAATCCTTTCAGTACTTATTAGCTGCCTAATACTACAGAGGGAATTATTTTCTTTTTGGAACACAGAGCTCTCTGCTGACATCATGAACACAGTGCTCTCTGCTGACATCTTTTTCCATTTTAAGAACTGTCAAGAGTAGGAGAAAATCCCCATTGAAAACATATGCTGCTCTGGACAGTTCCTAAAATGGACAGAGATGTCAGCAGAGAGCACTGTGCTCATGATGTCAGCAGAGAGCACTGTGTTCCAGAAAGAAAATTATTTCCTCTGTAGTATTCAGCAGCTTATAATTACTAGAAGGATTAAGATTTTTTAATAGAAGTAATTTACAAATCTGTTTAACTTTCTGGCACCAGTTAATAAAAATTTTTTAAAAAAAGTTTTCCACCAGAGTACCCCTTTAACCCCTTAAGGACTCAGCCCATTTTGGCCTTAAGGACTCAGACAATTAAATTTTTACGTTTTCATTTTTTCCTCCTCGCCTTCTAAAAATCATAACTCTTTTATATTTTCATCCACAGACTAGTATGAGGGCTTGTTTTTTGCGCGACCAGTTGTCCTTTGTAATGACATCACTCATTATATCATAAAATGTATGGCGCAACCAAAAAACACTATTTTTGTGGGGAAATTAAAACAAAAAACGCAATTTTGCTAATTTTGGAAGGTTTTGTTTTCACGCCGTACAATTTCTGGTAAAAATGACGTGTGTTCTTTATTCTGAGGGTCAATACGATTAAAATGATACCCATTATTATATACTTTTATATTATTGTTGCGCTTAAAAAAAATCACAAACTTTTTAACCAAATTAGTACGTTTATAATCCCTTTATTTTGATGACCTATAACTTTTTTATTTTTCCGTATAAGCGGCGGTATGGGGCCTCATTTTTTGCGCCATGATCTGTACTTTTTTTTTGATACCACATTTATATATAAAAAACTTTTAATACATTTTTTATAATTTTTTTTTAATAAAATGTATTAAAAAAGTAGGAATTTTGGACTTTTTTAATTTTTTTTCGTTCACTCCGTTCACCGTACGGGATCATTAACATTTTATTTTAATAGTTCGGACATTTACGCACGCGGCGATACCAAATATGTCTATAAAAAAAGTTTTTTACGCTTTTTGGGGGTAAAATAGGAAAAAACGGACGTTTTACTTTTTTATTGGGGGAGGGGATTTTTCACTTTTTTTTTACTTTTACATTTTTTTTTACACTTGAATAGTCCCCATATGGGACTATTCATAGCAATACCATGATTGCTAATACTGATCTGTTCTATGTATAGGACATAGAACAGATCAGTATTATCGGTCATCTCCTGCTCTGGTCTGCTCGATCACAGACCAGAGCAGGAGACGCCGGGAGCCGCACGGAGGAAGGTGAGGGGACCTCCGTGCGGCGTTATGAATGATCGGATCCCCGCAGCAGCGCTGCGGGCGATCCGATCGTTCATTTTAATCGCGAACTCCCGCAGATGCCGGGATCTGTATTGATCCCGGCACCTGAGGGGTTAATGGCGGACGCCCGCGAGATCGCGGGCGTCGGCCATTGCCGGCGGGTCCCTGGCTGCGATCAGCAGCCGGGATCAGCCGCGCATGACACGGGCATCGCTCCGATGCCCGCGGTTATGCTTAGGACGTAAATGTACGTCCTGGTGCGTTAAGTACCACCTCACCAGGACGTACATTTACGTCCTGCGTCCTTAATGGGTTAAGGACCAGAGTATTTTTTGCACTTTTGGCCACTGTTACTTTAAGCATTAATAACTCTGGGATGCTTTTACTTTTCATTCTGATTCCGAGTTTTTTTTTTGTGTGACATATTCTACTTTATGTTATTGGTAAATTTTTGTTGATTCTTGCATCCTTTCTTTGTGAAAAATTCCATTTTTCCATTCCATTCCAAAATTTAGCATTTTTCCAACTTTGAAGCTCTCTGCTTGTAAGGAAAATAGACATTCCAAATAAATTATGAATTGATTCACATATACAATATGTCTACTTTATGTTGGCATCATAAAGTTGACATGTTTTTACTTCTGAAAGTCATCAGAGGGCTTCAAATTTCAGAAACAATTTTCAAATTTTTCATGAAATTTTCTAAATCGGAATTTTTCAAGGACCAATTACGTTTTGAAGTGGATTTTAAGGGCCTTCATATCAGAAATACCGAATAAATGACCCCATTATAAAAACTTCACCCTTGAAAGTATTCAAAATGACATTCAGAAAGTGTGTTAACCCTTTCACAGGAATAGCAGCAAAGGGAAGGAGAAAATTCAAAATTTTATGAATTTTTTCAAGGGGTAATAGGGAAAAAAGCCCCCCCCCCCCCCCCAAAAAAAAAAAATATGTAACCCGATTTCTCTCGAGTAAAGAAATACCTCATATGTGGATTTAAAATGTTCTATGAAAGCACTAGAGGGCTCAGAAGGAAAAGAGCGACAATGGGATTTTGGAGACTGAATTTTGCTGAAATAGTTTTTGGGGGGCATGTCCCATTTAGGAAGCCCCTATGGTGCCTTAACAGCAAAAATAAAACCCACAAGGCATACTATTTTGCAAACTACACCCCTCAAGGAACGTAACAAGGGGTACAGAAAGCCTTAACACCCCACAGGTGTTTGACAACTTTTCGTTAAAGTCGGATGTGTAAATGAATTTTTTTTCACTAAAGAGAAGTTTTTTACCCCGAAATTTACCATTTTTACAAAGGGTAATGGGAGAAAATGCCCCCCAAAAGTTGTAACCCCATTTCCATGGAAATACCCCATGTGTGGACATAAAATGCTCTGCAGGGCGAACTACAATGCTCAGAAAAGTTTTGCTGAAATCCTTTTTGGGGGCATGTTGAATTTAGGAAGCCCCTATAGTGCCATAACAGCAAAAAAGTAAAAATAAATAAAAAACACGTGGCATACTATTTTGAAAACTACACCCCTCAAGGAATGCAACAGGGGGTACAGTGAGCCTTAACACCCCACAGGTGTCTGGCGACTTCTGTCGATATGTAAATGAAAAAAAATGTTTTCCCCCAAATTTTAAATTTTTACAAGGGGTAATAGGAGAAAAAGCCCCCCCCCCAAAAAAAAAAAAAAAAAGTGTAACACCATTTCTTCTGAGTATGGAAATACCCCATGTGTGTATGTAAAGTGCTCTGCGGGCGGACTACAATGCTCAGAAGAGAAGGAGCGCCATTGAGCTTTTGAAGAGAGAATTTGTTTGGAATGGAAGTTGGAGGCCATGTGCGTTTACAAAGTCCCCTGTGGTGCAAGAACAGTGGAACCCCCCATATGTGACCCCATTTTGGAAACGACACCACTCACGGAATGTAATAAGGGGTGCAGTGAGCCTTTACACCCAACTGGCATTTGACAGTGCTTTGGAACAGGGGGCTGTGCAAATTAAAAATAAAATTTTTCATTTTCGCGGACCACTGTTCCAAAAATCTGTCAGACACCAATGGAGCGTAAATGCTCACTGCACCCCTTGTTACATTACGTGAGGGGGTGTCGTTTCCAAAATGGGCTAACATGTGGAAGGGGGGTGCATTGTTCTGGCACCATGGGGGCTTTGTGAACACACGTGGCCTTCAATTCCGGACAAATTTTCTCTTCAAAAGCTCAATGGCACTCCAGCTGTTGCTAAACTCCCAGAAAGCCTGAAGAAATGCTGGGAGTTGTTGTTTTGCAACAGCTGGAGTTTCTGTTTTGGAAACACTGGCGTACAAGACATTTTTCATTTTTATTGGGGGGGAAGGGGGGGGGACAGTGTAAGGGTGTGTATATGTAGTGTTTTAGTGTTTTACTCTTTATTTTGTGTGGTGTAGTATAGTGTTTTTAGGGTGTATTCACACTGGCAGGGGTTTACTGTGAGTTTCCCACTAGGAGTTTGAGCTGCAGCGAAAAATTTGCTACAGCTTAAACTTTAAGCAGGAAACTCACTGTAAACCTGCCTGTGTGAACGTACCCTGTACATTCACATGGGGGGGAGCCTCCAGCTGTTGCAAAACTACAACTCCCACCATGTACTGACAGACCAAGTGTGCTGGGAGTTGTACTTTTGCTACAGCTTGAGGCACACTGGTTGGAAAACCTTGAGTTAGGTTCTGTTACCTGACTCAGTATTTTCCAACCAGTGTGCCTACAGCTGTTGCAAAACTACAACTCCCAGATGTAGTTATGCAATAGCTGGAGGCACGCAACTACAACTCCCAGCATGCAGAGACAGCCATTTGCTGTTTGTGCATGCTGGGAGTTGTAGCCCTCCAAATGTGATATGCAAACTGTACCCCACTAAATCTTGCAAAATTACAAATCCCATTATGCCCAAACAGCAAACAGCTGTCTGGGCATGCTGGGAGTTGTAGTTTTGCAACATCTGGAGGGCTACAACTTAGAGACCACTCTAAACTGTTGCCCTCCAGATGTTGCTAGACAAAAACTCACCCGTCAGTTGAAGGACCGCCGCAGCCACACACAGAGGATTGCCGCAGAAAGGAGGATCGCCGCGGCAGAGAGGAGGATCGCCTCTGGTGAGGGACCTCCGGCGCCGGTCCCAGCACAGTTCCCCCACTCTTCTCAGACTACCGTGGGTGGGCAGAGTGGGGGAACCGAACTTTGACTCCCCCCCCCACCCCCGATCTGCTATTGGTCGGTCGCTTCTGACCGACCAATAGCAGAAATTGGAGGGGTGGAACCCCTGCCACCTCACTCCTATCAATTCAGGGGGGGTGTCTTGGACAGCCTCGATCCCCCTCATTTTCCGGGTCACCATGATCGTTCACATGGGGGCATCTCAGGACCCCCCAGGCTTTGTCACGGGATGCCTGCTGAATGATTTCAGCAGGCATCCTGGTCCTGTCCCCATCCGGCGAGCGGCCGGGACTGGAATTCCCACAGGTATACAGGTATGCCCTGGGTCCTTAAGTGCCAGGGAGCCAGGGCATACCTGTACGCCCTGTGTCCTTAAGTAGTTAAATCAACTGGTGCCAGAAAGATAAACAGATTTGGAAATTACTTCAATTTAAAAATCTTAACCCTTCCAGTACTTATCAACTGCTGTATGCTCCAGAGGAAGTTCTTTTCTTTTTGAATTTCTTTCCAGTCTGACCACAGTTTCCTCTGCTGACACCTCTGTCCATGTCAGGAACTGTCCGGAGAAGGATAGGTTTGCTATGGGGATTTGATCCTGCTCTGGACAGTTCCTGAAATGGACAGAGGTGTCAGCAGAGAGCACTGTGGTCAGACAGAAAAGAAATTAAAAGAGAAAAGGACTTCCTGTGGAGCATACAGCAGCTGATAAATATTGGAAGGATCAAGATTTTTAAATAGAAGTACTTTACAAATCTGTTAAATCTGTACAAAGCTGTAACCAAACCTTTCTGTGTCTGCCTGGTGTCCCAACGTACATGCACCAAAAATTACCACTGTGTAGATTGGTCTGGTGAGCAGTGATTAACCCCTTCAGGACCAAGCCCATTTTGGCCTTAAGGACCGGAGCGTTTTTTGCACATCTGACCACTGTCAGTTTAAACATTAATAACTCTGGGATGCTTTTAGTTATCATTCTGATTCCAAGATTGTTTTTTCGTGACATATTCTACTTTAACATAGTGGTAAATTTTTGTGGTAACTTGCATCCTTTCTTGGTGAAAAATCCGTAAATTTGATGAAAAATTTGAAAATTTTGCATTTTTCTAACTTTGAAGCTTTCTCCTTGTAAGGAAAATGGATATTACAAATAAATTTTTTTTTGTTCACATATACAATATGTCTACTTTATGTTTGCATCATAAAATTGACAAGTTTTTACTTTTGGAAGACACCAGAGGGCTTCAAAGTTCAGCAGCAATTTTCCAATTTTTCACAAAATTTTCAAACTCGATATTTTTCAGGGACCAGTTCAGGTTTGAAGTGGATTTGAAGGGTCTTCATATTAGAAATACCCCATAAATTACCCCATTATAAAAATTAAACTCCCCAAAGTATTCAAAATGACATTCAGTCAGCGATTTAACCCTTTAGGGGTTTCACAGGAATAGCAGCAAAGTGAAGGAGAACATTCAAAATCTTCATTTTTTACACTCACATGTTCTTGTAGACCCAATTTTAGAATTTTTAAAAGGGGTAAAAGGAGAACATTTTTACTTATATTTGTAGCCCAATTTCTCTTGAGTAAGCACATACCTCATATGTCTATGTAAAGTGTTCGGCGGGCGCAGTAGAGGGCTCAGAAGGGAAGGAGCGACAAGGGGATTTTGGAGAGTACGTTTTTCTGAAATGGTTTTTGGGGGGCATGTTGCATTTAGGAAGCCCTTATGGTGCCAGAACAGCAAAAAAAAAAAACACATGGCATACCATTTTGGAAACTAGACCCCTTGGGGAATGTAACATGGGATATGAGCCTTTATACCCCACAGGTGTTTCACGACTTTTACAAATGTAAAAAAATAATAATAATTTTTTACCTAAAATGCTAGTTTTCCCAAAAATTTAACATTTTTAAAAAGGGTAATAGCAGAAAATACCCCTAAAAATTTGAAGCCCAATTTCTCCTGATTCAGAAAACATGCCATATGGGGGTGAAAAGTGCTCTGCTGGCGCACTACAGGTCTCAGAAGAGAAGGAGTCACATTTGGCTTTTTGAAAGCAAATTTTGCTCTGGGGGCATGCCGCATTTAGGAAGCCCCTATGGTGCCAGGACAGCAAAAAAAAAAAAAACCCACATGGCATACCATTTTGGAAATTAGACCCCTCGGGGAACGTAACAAGGGGTTAAGTGAACCTTTATATCCCACAGGTGTTTCACCACTTTTGCATATGTAAAAAAAAAACTTTTTTTTACCTAAAATGCTTGTTTTCCCAAAAATGTTACATTTTTAAAAAGGGTAAAAGCAGAAAATACCCCCCAAAATTTGTAACACTATTTCTCCCCAGTCCGGCGATACCCCATATGTGGCCCTAAACTGTTGCCTTGAAATACAACAGGGCTCCAAAGTGAGAGCGCCATGCGCATTTGAGGCCTAAATTAGGGACTTGCATAGGGGTGGACATAGGGAAATTCTACGCCAGTGATTCCCAAACAGGGTGCCTCCAGCTGTTGCAAAACTCCCAGCATGCCTGGACAGTCAACGGCTGTCCGAAAATACTGGGAGTTGTTGTTTTGCAACAGCTGGAGGCTCTCCGTTTTGGAAACAGTGGCGTACCAGACTCTTTCATTTTTATTGGGGAGGGGGGCTGTGTAGGGGTATGTGTATATTTAGTGTTTTTTACTCTTTATTTTACTTTTTGTTAGTGTAGTGTAGTGTTTTTAGGGTACAGTCACACGGGCGGGGGGTTCCCAGTAGTTTCTCGCTGGCAGTTTGAGCTGCGGCAGAAAATTTGCCGCAGCTCAAACTTGCAGCCAGATACTTACTGTAAACCTCCGCCCGTGTGAGTGTACCCTGTACGTTCACATTGGGGGGGGGGGGGGGACACATCCAGCTGTTGCAAAACTACAACTCCCAGCATGCGCTGACAGACTGTACATGCTGAGAGTTTTAGTTTTGCAACAGCTGTAGGCACACTGGTTATGTATCACTGAGTTTGTGACCTAACTCAGTGTTTCACAACCAGTGTGCCTTCAGCTGTTGCAAAACTACAATTCCCAGCATGTACGGTGCATGGTGTACATTGACTGCTGAGAGTTGTAGTTTGCAACACCGGTCGTGAAACACTGAGTTAGGTAAAAAAAAAACTCTGAGTTTCACAACCAGTGTGCCTTCAGCTGTTGCAAAACTACAACTCTCAGCAGTCACCGACAGCCAACGAGCATGCTGGGAGTTGTAGTTATGCAACCAGCAGATGCACCACTACAACTCCCAGCATGCACTTTAAATGTTTGTGCAAGCTGGGAGTTGTAGTTATACAACAGCTGAAGGTACACTTTTCCATGGAAAAAATGTGCCTCCAGCTGTTGCAAAACCATAAGTCCCAGCATGCCCATAAGGGAATGCTGGGAGTTGTGGTGGTCTGCCTCCTGCTGTTGCATAACTACAGCTCCCAGCATGCCCTTTTTGCATGCTGGGTGCTGTTGCTAAGCAACAGCAGGAGGCTGTCACTCACCTCCTACTGCTGCCGGCACACAGGTCAGTCCCGCCGCCGCTCCTGGGGCCCCGAACCCAACATTGACGCCGGGGATCGGGGTCCCCAGCTCCCGGGGTGCACGTCCCGCACCCGCTCACGTCCTCCGGAAGAGGGGCGGAGCGGGTTGCGGCAGTGACACCCGCAGCAGGCGCCCTGATTGGTCGGCCGACGAATCAGGGCGATCGTGAGGTGGCAACAGTGCCACCTCACCCCTACAGGCTATGGCTGTTCGGGGCCGTCAGAGCCAGTAATTCCGGGTCACCGGGTCACTGGAGACCCGATTGACCCGGAATCGCCGCAGATCGCTGGACTGAATTGTCCAGCGATCTGCGGCCATCGCCGACATGAGGGGGCATAATGACCCCCCTGGGCGATATGCCGGGATGCCTGCTGAACAATTTCAGCAGACATCCGGCTCCGGTCCCCAACCGGCTAGCGGTGGGGACCGGAATTCCCACGGGCTTATGGATACGCCCTAGGTCCTTAAGGACTCGGAATGCAGGGCGTATCCATATGCCCTACGTCCTGAAGAGGTTAAGTAAATGGATTCCGTTTGTGTCAGTGCTGGTGGCATGCTCCTAGCCAGTGAAGTGGATGGATGTGTAATTGTGACTGTGCCGACTGCTCTTTCTATGGACTGTGTATTGTCCCTTGGAGCATGTTACTTAGCACTGTCCACACCTCAGTATAGTCAGCACCTAATGTATTACAACTTACAACCCTAATTTGGTACCTGAACATAACAGAAGGTACAGAAAGGTCCCATACATAACAGGGAAGAACATGGTGATCAATATCTGGGACATCTTGGGCACTTACATTTGAACTTAGCTTCACCCCCACTGCACGATGGGTGAGGTGTGCTATGAATATTGTGCCATAACTTGATCAGACGGGAAAATCCATATGGTTTTCCAGTGGGTGTAATAGTGAAGAGTTGCTCGCCTGGGTATATGATCATAGGTGGCTTATCTCATACTATATGTTTAATCTCAGTAAATTTCATAGAGTTGTCTTAGAAAATGATCCTCTTTTAGGCAGGTCTTTGATGAACACTTCAACCTCCGAGTTATTGAGTCATCCTTCAGTTTGCACCAGTCATTAGGTTGTCAGCCGAGAGAATAGCCGTAACGCTAAAGTGCTTCCCATTCGTTGGCAGAAAATAAAAAGTTAACTTTCTGTCTAAATGCCCATTTCTAATACAATTTCTTGACCCATATATTTTAACGAATTTTAACAGAAAAGTTGCTGCAGTAAATTGATTTTTGGTGACCTAAAATACATTGTTTCCACTTGCATACTGTAGGCTAATGGAACTTGTATTGTGTAAAAGAAACAAATACTGCAGAATAAATATAGTTTTGTAGCTATGCTTTATGGAAATTATGACTGAAAATTATAATGTGTATTACTGAACATCCCAGCTCTATGTATGTCACTGTGGTACACCAGGGGAACCTGAATTATGGTGGGTTGATGATGGGAGCATGTGTCCAAGTTAAGCAATGTTGCACTGAGTAGTGTAACCCTTGGTCCCTGTGTGTACACACGGTATCTTTCATGCCGGCACTTCTCCTTGAGTTTTCTAGCTTTAGCATTGTACTAGCTTGGGTGAACCGAGGCAAACTATGTAAACTTCCCTTAACTCAATTAGTTTGGAGAATGCTGCAACACATTCCTGCTGGTGCAGCCAGAAGAAGTCTTCCAACGACTTGGTGTAGCCCTGGATCAGAACCATGGGCAGGATGTCATCCAGTTTACATGTGCAATTAAGTCCAAGCGTACAGGGGTACTCTGCCCCTAGACATCTTGTCCCCTATCCAAAGGATAAGGGATAAGATGTCTGATCGCGGTGGGTCCCGATCTCGGCTGCAGCACCCCAGACATCCGGTGCATGGAGTGAACTTCGCTCCATGCCGGCTGACTGGCAATGCGAGGCAGAGGCTCGTGACGTCATGCCTCCCTCCCATAGACTTGAATTGAGGGGGCGTGGCCGTGGCATCATGAGCAGGGTGCGGAAATGACGTCAGGAGCCTTCGGCGCTGTACCCCCCGCTCTAAACGAACTCCGGGTGCAGCTAGATGATCCTTTGGATAGGGGATAAGATGTCTAGGGGCGGAGTTCCCCTTTAACTTCCTCTAATGTGACCCCTTACTTTCGTACGTTTCCTTTGTCAATATGTATCCTTACAGCAAGACTTGCTAGGCTAAACAAACTTGGATAGGACTGGAAAATTGGGACCTAACGGTAGAGGTGCATTGATGGCAGCTAGGACCAGTGGCTCACTAAGTGGCAAACTGCTTAAGCAGAGCTACTGAGCATCATGGACTCTCCTTATCAAGGTCAGAAACACAGTACTCTGACTAAAGAAAGGTCCTCTTCCTATCCCAAGAAAAGGAGCAGGAGCAGATTAGAAACAATACACCAACATAGTTATGCACTGCAATCCTAGTTGATGGTGCTTGTGATCCTTACATGATTGTCCTTAGCTATTTGAGACCTGGGCAGTTGAACAGTGTGCCAGCTGTAGGGGATGAGGGGCAACCACAGATTTGCTGTATTTTAACTGACTTTGCAGGAAAATGTCTCCTTGCCTTAAAGGGGTACTCCACTGGAAAGCATTTTTTTTTTCAATGAACTAGTGCCAGAAATTTAAACAGATTTGTAAAGTACTTCTTTTTAAAAATCTTAACCCTTCCAGTACTTATCAGCTGCTGTAACTTCCTGAGGAAGTTTTTTTCTTTTTTAATTTCCTTTCTGTCTGACCACAGTGCTCCCTGCTGACACCTCTGTCCATTTTAGGAACTGTCCAGAGTAGGAGCAAATCCCCATAGGAAGCCTATCCTGCTCTGGGCAGTTCCTAAAATGGATGGACAGAGGTGTCAGCAGAAAGCACTGTGGTCAATAAATAAATAAAGGAAATTCAAAAAGAAAATAACTTCATGTGGAGAATATAATAGCTGTACTGGAATGATTAATATTTTTAAAAAGAAGTAATTAACAAATCTTTTTAACTTTCTGGCACCACTTGATAAAAAAAAAATATAAAAAATAAAAATGTTTTCTAGGGAAGTACCCCTTTAACTTTCCCAAGGAGCTGGTAAATGTTCATACTCGGGGAACTCCATTCAATAGTTTGCAAACATTTTAAACATTATTGTGGAATTTGTAAGTGTATTAAGTGGTAGTTTTTTCTATTTGTAGCAGATTTTGTTCCAGATGTTTCAAAGTTCAAACGAGAGATCTATGGAGAAAATATCTGAATCAAAATGTTATACCTAGAGCATATCGAAATGATTATTGACTTTAAAATTTACTTTAAAACGTTGAAAAATATAATACTATGTATATAAACCATAATACTATGTATGTGGATGCTTGCATTTCAGACTTTAACATCTGTCTGGAGCACAAACATGGAACAAATAGTATAGAAAACAGTTAGCCTGTCACACAAACATGGTGCGTTATGTAATGCCAATATTCTCCAGTTAGCCAAATTGGCCATTAGCTCAAAAATATTGTAAGGAGTCCAATGTGTAGTGAGGGGAATGCTTCCCGACAATCTTACCCCTCCTTCAAAATGATCAAGTTTGGCCAATTTTCATCTCAAATGGGTACTCTCAGAATCAAAAACCTTTTATATGTTGTATATCTTGTCAAAACTTCAACCTTTCTAATATACTTAAAGAAGTACTATGATATTGAAAAATATCATATCTAAATATCTTTAAATAGAGGTGCTGATCTCCCGAATCGGTCCAGCGGTTCTCCCGTTACAGCCCGCTGTAATTTCTCTTACTTCCGGGTACTGTACGTCTCAAAGTGATGTCATAATTGATGCTACCCAGCATTCATATCGCCTGTTTCTCTGGTCTCAAGCCCTCCCTCACTGTAGCTCCCCACCCCTAATAATATTCAGCACTACGCCCCTCTCTACCTCCCCTTTCCCTAACCACCACCCCCATCCACTACGCCATCTCCTCCCTCTCTGCCTCATCCAATCATTTAGTAATCGCTGCACCCGGCTCACGCTGGCTACAGTAATGTAAGCATACTATGCTCACATCGCTGTAGCACACGTGGACCGGAGCAGCAAATCAAAAACAATGGCAACGGTATGTCTTCACAAACGTAATGTAACTGTTTGTCTCAATAAACATTGGTTTGTATGGTCCGGTACGCATGCGCATGGAACTTGTTCTCTACACATTACATTATGCATAAGTTGCTTTGTGAATATAACTGATAGTTACGCCGGCGTAACTATCAGTTATATTACTGGACGAAAGTAATCACATGCCCGGGCCGAAAATGCTGCTGAGTCCGCAGGCGCGCGACTCGCAGCATGATAGGAGGGAGGTTAGGGAGGCATTTCCACAGCCGAGCGAATGCCGGCTGAGGAAACGAGAGGGGTTATGAATATTCAGAGGGGGAGGGACCGACTCGGGCTTGTGGGGGCCGGCAGACTGTGGGGAGGATCACAGAAATGATGATGTTCCGTTACAAAGATGGCGACAGATGGCCAGAACATGCGGAACGAGTGTCATAGCTCACAGTCAGAGGATGAACTTCTGGATTACGTGAAAAGAAGGTATGCTTGCTATATAGGTTATGAAGGTCATTTACACTATTGTATAACTTGATAAATGAGTGCTTATGGCAGTTAAATGTTTTGATTTAGAGTACTCCTTTAATAATAAATGTATCTCCTTTTTATAGAAATTGTGGCTTATAAAAAGACCACTAGAGGAACATAATCCTGTCTGGCTGAATCAACCTATTTGAAGTGAGGGTGGGACTAGCACTCCTCTGTGCTCACTCCTGTCCTATCAGACTGCAGCATGAAAACAGAGGAGGGGGTTACAGAGCAGCCTGCAGTGATTGGCTCAAGAGATCCACACAGCACAGCAGACTCAGGGAGGAAGTGAATGCATGGTGTAAAAAAACAAAAAACAAAACTGGAATTGCCTTTTTTTCTTCATTCTACTCACAAATTATTGTTATACACATTCTAAGTATATTTATATAGCTGAATAAATTGTGCTAATGATAAAAAATTACTTCTCCTGGAAAGTGGGATGAAAAAAGAAAGTGTCAAAGGCGCCTCCATTTTGTTGTTTTGGAATAAATGGAGGCGCACTGGCTGGGAAACACTAGGCAAGATGCTGAAAAGTGTGTCATTGTGCAAACACTTCTAGATCTAACATGGTTGGTTTACATTTTACTGCTGCACTGGAACAGGAGACATAGTTCAAATGGGATAGAAGGTCGGGATATAGGGACGGGATATGAGGAAGGGATATGAGGTAAGGGTATATGGTCAGGATATAAGCTTGGGATAGGAGGATGGGATATGAGGACAGGATATGAGGACAGGATATGAGGACCGGATATGAGGACGGGATATGAGGACGGGGTATGAGGACAGGATATGAGGACAGGAAATGAGGACAGGATATATGGTCTGGATATAAACACAGGATAGGAGAATTGGAATATGAGAATGGGATAGGAGGATGGGATATGAGGACAGGATATGAGGATGGGATATGAGGACAGGATGTGAGGACAGGATATGAGGACAGGATATGAGGATGGAATATGAGGACAAGATATATGGTCAGGATATAAGCATAGGCTAGGAGAATGGGATATGAGAATGGGATAGGAGGATGGGATATGAGGACAGGACATGAGGACAGCATATGAGGACAGGATATGAGGACGGGATATGAGGATGGGATAGGAGGTTGGTATACAAGGTCAGGATACGAGGACGAGATATGAGGACGGTATATGAGGTCAGCATATGAGGACAGGATATGAGGATGGGATATGAGGTTGGGATGTGAGGTCAGAATATGAGGACGGGATATAAGGTAGGGATATGAGGTCAGGATATGATTACAGGATATGAGGTCGGGATGTGAGGATGGAATATGAGGACAAGATATATGGTTGGGATATTAGCACGGGATAGGAGAATGGGATATGAGAATGAGATAGGAGGATGGCATATGAGGACAGGATATGAGGACGGGATCTGAGGTTGGGATATGAGGTCAGGATATGAGGGCGGAATATGATGATGGAATATGAGGTTGG